>NC_088684.1:96977558-97279982 GCF_028017835.1 Emys orbicularis
GTTTAACTGAGTGACTGAAAAGCCCATTCTTAACAATATAAATATTCCACTTATGTTAAAATGAAATGTTTAGATGTTTAAAGCACTCACTGCTTGATCCTTCCCCTGATTCGGTGTCCGGGGTAAGGGCTGTGGACGGTTGGTAGGGGATCTCGGTAAGGGTGATGAAGAGCTCCTGGCTGTCGTTGAAATCAGCGGTGCAAGCGCTGTCGACTGCCTCGTCCTCCTCATCTCCTTCCTCATCTTCCCCGTCACCTAACATTTCCGAGGAGGAACCGGCCGTGGACAATATCCCATCCTCGGAGTCCACGGTCACTGGTGGGGTAGTGGTAGCGGCCGCACCTAGGATGGAATGCAGTGCCTCGTAGAAACGTGATGTGTGGGGCTGGGATCCGGAGCGTCGGTTTGCCTCTTTGGTTTTTTGGTAGCCTTGTCTCAGCTCCTTGATTTTCACGCGGCACTGCGTTGCATCCCGGCTGTATCCTCTCTCTGCCATGGCTTTAGAGATCTTCTCATAGATCTTTGCATTCCTTCTTTTGGAGCGCAGCTCTGAAAGCACGGACTCATCGCCCCACACAGCGATGAGATCCAAGACCTCCCGATCAGTCCATGCTGGGGCCCTCTTTCTATTAGATTGCACGGCCAACTCTGCTGGAGAGCTCTGCATCGTTGCTAGTGCTGCTGAGCTCTCCACGCTGTCCAAACAGAAAATGAGATTCAAACTGGCCAGACAGGAAAAGGAATTCAAATTTTCCCGGGGCTTTTCCTGTGTGGCTGGTCAGAGCATCCGAGCTCTAAGTGCTATCAAGAGCGTCAACAGAGTGGTGCACTGTGGGATAGCTCCCGGAGCTATTACCGTCGATTTCCATCCACACCTAGCCTAATTCGATATTGCCATTTCGAATTTAGCGCTACTCCTCTCGTTTTCGAGGATTACAGACGTCGAATTTAAAAGAGCTCTATTTCGAACTAAGTAGCTTCCTGGTGTGGACGGGTGCAGGGTTAATTCGATGTAACGGCGCTAAATTCGATATAAGCTCCTAGTGTAGACCAGGCCCTAGATAACTGTTAACAAGGAATTAAGGTTGAGATTACATGTCTGCAGTTTAGGGTAAATCCCATTACAGGAATATTTCAAGTATCCCCAAATCAGTGATAACCCTGGAAAATCCATAGTTTACGTGAAAATGTTTGGTTTTTCTTTAAAGGTATGGAAACTCATAGTTAAGGCACCCAAACTACTTTAGTTCAGGCCCTGTGGTGATACCATGAAAGTAAAAATGAAATATATAAATTGTCTTTAAAAATCAGTTTCTGCTAATATGGAAGTACAAACACTATTATGCACCAATTATAATGGTCTGGATATTTCATGGTGTCAAGTATCAGAGGGGTAGCCGTGTTAGTCTGTATCCACAAAAACAATGAGGAGTCCGGTGGCACCTTAAAGACAAACAGTTTTATTTGGGCATAAGCTTTCATGGGTAAAAAACCCACTTCTTCAGATGCTTATGCCCAAATAAATCTGTTCGTCTTTAAGGTACCACCGACTCTTCGTTGTTTTTGTGGTTATTTCACAGTGTCCCTAACTTAAGTCTGAATATTCTAGATTTGTAACATTTGTTTTTAGGATAATTAACATATCTCTCTTATGTCTCTTACCCTTAACTCCAAATTAAGGTAGCTTCTTTGGGAATAAACCAATGCCCAATTAATCTATATTTGAGATGGATAAGTAATCCTTAAAGTTTAATCACTTATTTTTAAAAATCTTGAAAAATTATATAAATAACTATTCGGAAATGCTTGGCAAATTATCATCCCTGCTCTTCAATTGGGTGAATATTTTTTTTAAATTGTCAAATAACTTGTTCAAAAATATTTGTGAAATATGCAAATTATTTGAATAGTTATTCACCCAATTCTTAATCCTTATACATTGTGTAAGCATTTCTTCTTGTGGGAACATATATTGATAAAACTGAAGAGCAGACATCAGTAAATGAAAGCTCATGCCTTTCTGATCATATTTTACAACTCAGAATGGCTGATGTGCTGAAATTCAGAAGTCAGTGTCATAAAACTGAAAAAGGTCACAATATTTCTTTCCTCTGTCACATTTTTCGAATTGATCAGCTCTCCAATATATCATTTTTATCAAACCACATACAAGTAGGAGACAGTCCAAACTACAAACATTTGTATGGAATGTTATATTGGGTATAAATACTTTAAATTATAGATAACTTGATAGTAGCTCACTATAGTGAAAATAATGTAAGCAGCATAATTGTCATTGGCATTCAGTAGTAAAAGAAAGGGAAATCAAAATGGAGTTCTTTGTAGTCTTTGAACTGTCTGTGACAAGTAACATTTTTTGTATGCATCCTAGAATTATTCCACAATACTGACTGTCTAAACTAGACCTCTCTCTCTTTCTTTCTCTCTCTCAGTTCAAAGGAAATACTTCATACTTAATTTGAAGATAGATTCTCAAACTACTAAATTCAAAAAGCTCTGTAGCTGTCAAAACAGAACACCAAAAATGCGTAATTGAGAGCAACAATAATGAAGGTCGTGATTCAGCAAAGCACTTAAGCATGTTCTCAAGTCCCACTGAAGTTACTAGGATTTAAGCACATGCTGAAATACTTTGCTGACCCAGGACCTTTAAGTCTTATTAACTTCAGTGGGACTTGAGAACATGCCTAAATGCTTTGCTGAACCACGACCTTCATTAGTGTTGCACTGAATCCCATTGAAGTTCATAGCACTTTAATGCATGACTAAATGGTTTATTGAATCAGGGCCTTAAAGTTATCTATTCTTCTAGTTATGAAAACAAAGATTGTGATCCTGCACACAGCCTAGTATTTTTAAATAATGATTGAAACTGAAAATACAAAATAATTATTAACTATATAGGTTGGCTTATTCCAACTGATGTTTTAAAAAAACAGTTTTACATTACTATGAATGCCATACAAGAAAATAGTCTGAATGAATACTCCTATAAATGAGTCTGAGAGACTGATAAAATAGGTGAACTTCTATATCTGAAAATAAAATTTAAAAGTACACCTGGGAACAAGTCTCTATGAACATTCGGAAAGGGCAGATATATGAACGGAAAGGTATGGAAAAGTAAGCATCTTTTTGATAGTTTAAGATTTCAGATTTAGTTTGTCCCAAAGGAAGAAATGTATTCTTTTGATTACTTGTTTTGTATTTTATTTTTAACCTTCATATGATGGCTGCTTCAACAGCACAGAATAGCTGACAAGGCTTCTCTTTGAAAAATTTTGATAGGATGAATAATTAAATCCAGAGGTAGCATGAACACAAAGGCAAGCAGCTTAGCTTTCACACCAACCCGCACAAAATGGAATGCATTGCATTTTAGATGGCTGAAATAAAAATAAAATACACTAAATCCAAATACCAAATATCAATTCCATCATTCCCCAACCAACACTTATTGACCTTTCTAAATCAATTTAACTCGGTTTTATATAAAATATTAATATAACAGTGAACAAATGATACGGATAATGTTTTCAATGTACTTTACATGCAGGATACAGCTTATTTCCACTCTGAATTTGTCTAGCTTCAATTTCTAGCCTTGGAACATGTTATAGCTTTGTCAGCTAGATTGAAATGTCCATTATCAAATATTTGTTCCCCATGTAAGTATTGTAAACTGTGATAAAGTCCCCTTTAACCTTCTCTTTATTAAGGTTAATAGACTCAAGGAGCTTAATCATTATAAGGCATGTTTTAATAATTTTCATGGCTCTTCTCTGAACCCTCCCAATTTATCAACATCTTTCTTCAATTGTGGGCACCAGAACTAGACACAGTATTCCAGCAGTGGTTGCACCAGTGCCAAATACAGAGGTAACATTACCTTTCTACTCCTACTAAAGATTTTTCTCTTTATGCAATCAAAGATTGTATTAGCCCTTTGGGCCACAAAATTGCACCAGGAGCTCAAGTTCAGCTGATTATCCACCAGGACCCCCAAAACTTTATTAGTGACCTGTCTTCTTCATTATTTACTGCTCCCCAACTTTTTGTATCATCTCCTGACTTTATCATAAGAACATCAGAAAGATCCATCTAGCCCAGTATCTTGTCTTCCAACAGTGGCCAATGCCAGATGCCCCAGAGGGAATGAACAGAACAGGTAATCATCAAGTGATCCATCCCTTGTTCCCCATTTCCCGTTTCTGGGGAAACAGAGGCTAGGGACACCATCCCTGCCCATCCTGGCTAATAGCCATTGATGGATTTATCCTCCATTAACTTATCTAGTCCTTTTTTGAACCCTGCTATAGTCTTGGCCTTCACAACATTCTCTAGCAAAGAGTTCCACAGGTTGACTGTGCGTTGTGTGAAAAAATATTTCCTTTTGTTTGTTTCAAACCTGTGGTCTATTAATTTCATTTGGGGACCTCTGGTTCTTGTGTTATGAGAAGTATTAAACAACACTTCCTTATTTACTTTCTCCATACCAGTCATGATTTTATAGACCTCTATCATATTGCCCCTTATCATCTCTTTTCCAAGCTGAAAGTCCCTATTTTATTAATCTCTCCTCATGTGGAAGGTGTTACATACCCTTAATCATTTTTATTGCCCTTTTCTGAACCTTTTCCAATTCCAATATACCTTTTTGAGATGGGGTGACCACATCTGTATACAGTATTCAAGATTTATAGAGAGGCAATATGATATTTTCTGTTGTATTATCTATCCCTTTCCTAATGATTCCTAACATTCTGTTAGATTTTTTTGACTGCCGCTGCACATTGAGTAGATGTTTTCAGAGAACTATCCACAATGGCGCTGAGATCTCTTTCTTGAGTGGCAACAGCTAATTTAGACCCTGTCATTTTATATGTTTGGTTGGGATTATGTTTTCCAATGTACATTACTTTGCATTTATCAACATCGAATTTCATCTGCCATTTTGTTGCCCAGTCACCCAGTTTTGTGAGATTCCTTTGTAAGTCTTCGCAGTCTGCCTTCAACTTAACCACCTTGAGTAGTTTTGTATCCTCTGTAAATTTTGCCACCTCACTGCTTCCCCCTTTTTCCAGATCATTTATGAATATGCTGAACAGTACTGGTCCCAATACACAGCCATCAGGACACCACTATTTACCTCTCTCCATTCTGAAAACTACCCATTTATTCCTACACTTTGTTTCCTAACTTTTAACCAGTGATGATTTTATGTTTCCTTCCAGTTCATAAGATGGAATGTTATCTTCAACATAAAAATTTTGAATACTGTAGGGCCAAGAACTAGAAACATACTCAGTGATGATTCCCTATTTACAATTACATTTTGAGACCTATCTGTTATGCGGTACCAAGTCAAACATCTGATAAAAGTCTAAGCATATTACATCAACACTATTACCTTTATCAACCAAATCTGTAATCTCATCAAAAAAGATATCAAATAATTTAACAGAATCTATTCTCCATAAACACATGTGTGACCCAGGAATTTCTTGGTGCAAATTGGCAAAGGGCACAGGAGGTACATACAGGTTTACAGGAATCTCCTGGGTCTGATGTCTACATAATAGTGCACCAAAGGGTAGTATGCGAGGTTTCTACCAACAGCCAGGTGGTCCTTGATTCAACAAGTGGTGGATGCTGAACACTTTTCCTCCCAGGCTCCAATGACTGTCGGAGTGGCCATTCTTTCTTGATGTAGTGGGACTCTCTTGCACGACTATCCCATTCACAGAGAAAACAGCAGTACTTTGTGTATCCAGTCTGCAGACCAAGCAAGAGAGCAACAACCTTCAAATCGCCACAAAGCTGCCACTGATGTTGGTCATAGTTAATGCACCTCAAAAGTTGTTTCATGTTGTCATAGGTTTCCTTCATATGGACTGCATGACCAACTGGAATTGATGGCAAAACATTGCCATTCTGCAGTAAAACAGCTTTAAGACTCGTCTTCGATGAATCAATGAACAGTCTCCACTCATCTGGATCGTGAACGATGTTGAGGGCTGCCATCACACCATCGATGTTGTTGCAGGCTACAAGATCACCTTCCATGAAGAAGAATGGGACAAGATACTTTTTACGGTCACGGAACGTGGAAACCCTAACATCACCTGCCAGGAGATTCCACTGCTGTAGTCTGGAGCCCAACAGCTCTGCCTTACTCTTGGGTAGTTCCAAATCCCTGACAAGGTCATTCAGTTCACCTTGTGTTATGAGGTGTGGTTCAGAGGATGAGGATGGGAGAAAATGTGGGTCCTGTGACATTGATGGTTCAGGACCAGAAGTTTCATCCTCTTCCTCTTCCTCGTCTGACTCAAGTGAGAATGATTCTGGTGCATCAGGAACCGGCAGTCCTTCTCCGTGGGGTACTGGGAGTATAGCTGATGGAATGTTTGGATAATGCACAGTCCACTTTTTCTTCTTTGACACACCTTTCCCAACTGGAGGCACCATGCAGAAGTAACAATTGCTGGTATGATCTGTTGGCTCTCTCCAAATCATTGGCACTGCAAAAGGCATAGATTTCCTTTTCCTGTTCAACCACTGGCGAAGATTTGTTGCACAAGTGTTGCAGCATATGTGTGGGGCCCACCTCTTGTCCTGATCTCCAATTTTGCAGCCAAAAGAAAGGTGATAGGCTTTCTTAACCATAGTGGTTATACTGCGCTTTTGTGATGCAAAAGTCACTTCACCACAAACATAGCAGAAGTTATCTGCACTGTTCACACAAGTACGAGGCATCTCTGCTCACTTTGGCTAAACAGAAATGTGTCCCTTTGCAAAATCAAACACTGACAAATAAGAGAGCATGACGCTGTGTGATTTCTAGAGCTGATATAGGGCAATTTGTTCAGCAGAGTGATGTAAGCTTCGTCATGCATCATCCATGACTTCTAGGAATAACATGATGCAATTCATATCATGTATGACGCAATACCAGCTTCAGATTGCATCATTCATTCTTTTGCCTAAAAAGCAAGAACTGTCCAAACCCAGTCATAGATTTATTCATAGATCCAGTCAAAGATGTATTTTAGTCATTTCTGGTTTAAATTGAGATCCCTTCCCTTTAGAACGCACTTATCCTCCGCCATTCCGAAGTCAAGGGTCATATATACTGACCCAATAGCATATCTTGAAAACTAGAGCCAATCAACAATTTTAAGCATCATTTTCGTTTTCAGTGACCCAGAATTAGTAAAGTTTGACTACATTTATTTCAGAAGCATTTTGGCTGTAGAGCAGTGTTATTTATGCTCCTCCAATCTTATATTTATCACAAATGAGTTAGTCTCTAGAAATTAGCAAATTAATGCATCAAATTATGCCGTGCAAGATAGATACTTTTCTCAGTCTTGCTTTGTATGACTTAGATTTGATTAAGAGGTTACTAAACAAACAGATTTTTTTTATTAATGAGTACTCTCAATTTAACATCAGCTGAATGAGCACCTATAAAAAAATCCTCTATAAGTAACAACCAGTTATTTAAAATTATACGAAACCAAACTGGATTGTCCATTCCTCTATTTTTGGCTTCTTGTTTTTATGTAATTCAGTACACTATTCACTTGGGTATATGTCTCCCACCTCTTCTAGTTATGTGGCTGCATATTGTAGAACCACAGAAATGCAAAAATTTCCTCGGTCTATTAAAACATAAAATCCCTTACCCATGTAGGAGTCTTCCTATCAATATATTCTCCCACCACCTGAAACTGCATTTTCCAACCGTCAAACCTGGTCTTTCTTTCAAATAATGGGAAAAAAAAATCCTCTTAGAGGCAAGGAGGGTGAGGTAATATGTTTCATTGGACCAACTTCTGTTGGTGAGAGAGAAGAGCTTTCAAGCTTATAGAGAGCTCTTCTTCAGGCCTGTTAACACCCCTCCACTCATGGGGGGGCAGAGGGTAAAGCTGTGGAGGGAGACAGTTAGTGTGTTATAGATTGTTTAATAAGCTATAAATCCACTGTCTCTATTCAGTCCATGATTTTTAGTTTCTAGCAAAGTTATGAATTTAAGCTCCCAGGTTTGTCTTTTGATGTGTTGATGGCTGGAGAGGTGTTAATAGGCCACTAAACACATATTTCAAGCGATCATTGAAGATGAACTACTTATGCTAAACAATCTGTTCCACCTGATATTTAGTAGTAACACTATGAGTACACTGCCCAGACCTGAAGAAGAGCTCTGCGTAAACTCGAAAGCTTGTCTCTCTCACCAACAGAAGTTGGTCCAATAAAAGATATTACCTCACCCACCTTGCCTCTGTAATATTCTGACACTGACACTGAATTTATAACTTATTACAACAATCTGTAACAGAGTGACATAATTTATACTGACAAGCTGTAGTGTGTACATAGTGTGACAAAGTTCCTCCTCTATCTTGGTGGGTCCTGCGCTTATCGGCGGATTTTCTTGCCTCAGAGATTCACCATGTGGGTTGGGGAACAGCCCAGAGACCTTCCCCTCTGGAAGAACCCACAGTCCAGGTCAATTGGGAGGTTTGGGGGGAACCCGGGCCCGCCCTCTACTCCGGGTTCCAGCCCAGGGCCCTGTGGACTGCAGCTGCCTATAGTGCCTCCTGTAACAGCTGCATGACAGCTACAACTCCCTGGGCTACTTCCCCATGGCCTCCTCCAAACACCTTCCTTATTCTCACCACAGGACCTTCCTCCTGGTGTCTGATAACGCTTGTGCTCCTCAGTCCTCCAGCAGCACACCCTCTCACTCTCAGCTCCTTGCGCCTCTTGCTCCCAGCTCCTCACACTTGCACCACAAACTGAAGTGAGCTCCTTTTTAAAACCCAGGTGCCCTGATTAGCCTGCCTTAATTGATTCTAGCAGCTTCTTCTTAATTGGCTCCAGGTGTCCTAATTAGCCTGCCTGCCTTAACTGGTTCTAGCAGGTTCCTGATTACTCTAGTGCAGCCCCTGCTCTGGTCACTCAGGGAACAGAAAACTACTCATCCAGTGACCAGTATATTTGCCCTCTACCAGACTCCTGTACCCCACTGGTCTGGGTCTGTCACAATAGCCTAACCCCCTCTTTTTGTCCTATGACTGCAGAGGTGTTAACAGGCCCCCTAATCTTGAATGGTCCTTAGAATATGTGCCACACTTGCAACATTTGCAGCTGTGTTGGGAGTGGTGCATTATGGGCAGCTATCCCAGCATTCATGTGGCTGCAACGTGCTTTTCAAAACGGGGGGGGGGGAGTGGAGTGTGACAGGGAGTGTGGAGGGAGAGAGTGTGCTTTTTGGAGCTTGTCAGCACTCTATTTTGCAAGTTCTGAACTCCCGGCCTCCTGCTCATTCATTCACTCACTCAAAGCAAACAGCAAACTGTTTGATTTTTCTCTGTGGTACGAGCTTTGAAACCGGCACTTCCGCATTCCTGCAGCCAGTCACAACAATGGAAAGGATTGGCCGCTTGACAAGGTGATCAGTACAGCGCTGCAGGTTGATTCCTGGTACACATTCACAGGGGAGAGTTGTAGCCACTCTGCTGTATCTCTTATGCTTCTCGGGGAGGTGGAGTAACTGCAGCAGTGTACCCAGGGAGATACTGCACTGTACATGCCTTACCAGTGTGGACGGGGAGTGAGTTACAGCGCTGTGGGCGGCTTTACAACACTGTAACTCGCAAGTGTAGCCAAGGCCTAAGGGTATGGCTACACTTGCAGCTGTACAGCGCTGTGAGTTAAACCTGTCTTCGTACAGCTGAGTAGGGAAAGCGCTGCAGTCTGTCCACACTGACAGCACTGACAGCTGCCAGCGCACTGTCCTGGCCGCATTTGCAGCGGCATTGGAAGCGGTGCATTATGGGCAGCTATCCCAGCGTTCAAGTGGCTGCAATGTGCTTTTCAAAAGTGGGTGGGGAGTGGAGTGTGACAGGGAGCACGGGGGGAGTGTCAGCACGCTGCCTTGTAAGTTCCGATACCCCTCCTTCCCCCACCCCTTCTCACTCACTGAAAGCAAACAGCAGCTGTTTGTTTTTTTCTCATAGACCACATAAGCAGCCACTCACCGAAACGGACCCCAAACCCCCTCTCCTCTCCCCTCCCCTCCGCTGCCTCTCTCTTCAAGCAAACATTAGCTGTGGGCATTCCAAAGGAAGCCCCCCTGCTTGCCTCTACTCATTCAAAGCAAACAGTAGCTGTGTTTGTTTTTTTGATAAGCAGCTCCCGAAACCAAGCGTCCGGAGTTCACAACAAAACAAAGAGAGGAAGCTTCAGCTAAAAGGATTATGGGGAGTTTCCGGTGGTCAATCATTGCGTAATAAGGTTACTCCCCGTTTACACTGGAGCAGCAGCATCTCAGCCACTCTGCAGCAGCTGTTAATCCTCTCGGGGAGGTGGAGTACCTGCAGCGCTGTAGCCACGGAGACACAGCGCTGTACGTGCCTCTTGCCTCTACTCATTCAAAGCAAACAGTAGCTGTGTTTGTTTTTTTGATAAGCAGCTCCCGAAACCAAGCGTCCGGAGTTCACAACAAAACAAAGAGAGGAAGCTTCAGCTAAAAGGATTATGGGGAGTTTCCGGTGGTCAATCATTGCGTAATAAGGTTACTCCCCGTTTACACTGGAGCAGCAGCATCTCAGCCACTCTGCAGCAGCTGTTAATCCTCTCGGGGAGGTGGAGTACCTGCAGCGCTGTAGCCACGGAGACACAGCGCTGTACGTGCCTTGCCAGTGTGGACGGGGAGTGAGGTACAGCGCTGTGTGTGGCTTTATTGCACTGTAACTCTCAAGTGTAGCCAAGGCCTAAGACCTGAAATAGAGCTCTGTGTGGCTGGAAAGCTTGTCTCTTTCACCAAGAGAAGTTGGTCCAATAAGAGAGATTACCCATCTTGCTTCTAAGAGAAAAAATTATGTTTTCATCATTTGAAAGAACATATGTGTTTCTAACTCTACTTATTAGAGGTTAAAAAGTGTATTGTAATTAAGTTCTCTATATAAGGTCAGGTCTACATTTAAAATGCTGTATCAGTGCAGCTGTGCTGCTGTAGTACTTAAGTGAAGATGCTCCTATGCTGAGGGGAGAGCTTCTCCCATCGATGTAGTTAATTCACCTCCCTGAGAAGGGTAGCTGTGTTAGGAGAAGCTCTCACATCTGCATAGCATTGTCTACATGGGGTGGGGGGGGAGGGGGAGGTTGTATAACTACGTCACTCAGGGGTATGGATTTTTTTCACACCCCTGAGCAATGTAGTTATACCTACATAGGTTTGTAGTGTAGACCTGGCCTAAGTGTTAAAGAATTAACATATAAGTTTATTTCTACCTGTTCTTGCCTTGATGACCCTGGTCCCTTCCAGTCCTTTGTCCCTTCTATATTTGCTTCTGGTTAAGGATGGACTAGTCAATTTGGTTAAAGAAAGAAATGACCCAAATCTTTCACCCCCATCAGTCAAATTGAGCTCAGGTAGATCTTGAGATCTGGGGAAAATAGAGCTAAGGACTCCCTCATCCTATTTCTTTTTAATTCTGTTAATTGTGCAACTAAGACATTCTGTAAATAGGATTTAACAACTGTGTTGCATAGGAGGGCATAAGATTCAGAGTGCTGCTTTAATTGCAGATCAGTGGGACCCTGTGGAGGGGCTATTGGGTCAAACTGCACAAAAGCACCCCCCTTAAAATGAACCCTACCTGGAATGGCTGGGAACATATCATTTGGTCACCTCACAAAGATAAAGAATAGCCAACAGATGGGATAAAAGACCATTGGGCTTCTCTACCTAATTTCTCTTTCCTCCTCACTTATTCTCTCTCTCTTTAAACTAGCAGGCAGGAAGGAGCCAGGGCTTGCTGGAGGACTTGGTTGGGAAGTATGATTATGCACTGGGTCTAGTGAGAGGGGAGGCTCAAAGTATGAATAAATATCTAAACTGAACCTTCTGAGGTTCAACTATCACTACCTGACTGCCCTGTATTATTCTCTCTTCAGATAGTCTTAATCAATTTACAATATGCTAGATTAATTTCCATGTCATTTGCTTTTCACATCCTTTGATTTTTTTTTCCAGTCCATCTAGTCACGAAGCTGAGATGGATATCGGGGAAAGTCATTGCCATATCCTTTAGTGTTTGTAATCAATGATTGGTTGGTTAAGCAACTCTCCTGTGCCAACTGACACTAAGGATTCTACACAGACATAAACTGTCAAAAATCTCATCTCTCCTTATCCATCAAAAGGTCATATCTCTCTTTCATATGGAAAGTTGTCATGACACAGAACTTCAGTTTAGGTTTTAGTTTTAGTCTCTTTGCTGCAAAAACTCTTTGATATCTGCCATGGTGCACTGCAGCTTTCTATCCAACTCTTGCATCTATTTCCTTTTGGTTTCCACAGTTAGATTGAATTTGACTGGCTATTTAACTGAGACATTTTCATTACTGACTCCTAAATTACTTTCATCCTCTATTTCTCCAACTTTCATCAGATTTGATTATATTTTATTTTAAAGTTCCCAAAGCATATGTCAGTATTCCTAAGAAACTGTCTATCCTTCCTAAATTTTGTGCAAATGAACAGAAAAAGGATAAATTATCAACATATCAAAATCAAATGGGTATCTTCTCATTCTAGTCACATTGAGTACTTTTGAAATCTACTGTATTTCTCCATATTCCATGTGATGGGGACCTGATCTTTTCAGTGAGACTTCTTGCTTTAAGCACTGTTCTGAATACTAAATGTTTACAAGATGTAGCGGTGATAGTGTTCTGGGTGCATATACAAGGGCTTTACTGCAAAAAAACTTAGTCACACTTTTGTGCTTTACTGCAAAAAACCTTAAAGTCCCACAGGAAGAAAAGGTAGTCTTTGTTCACTTACCCAACTGCTGTTCTCTGTCATCAGGAACCCAGGGAGTAGAGAAGGAGAAGCTCAGACCAACAAAGGTGATAAGACCTGTGATATCAAGGGAGAATGGGAGTGCAGTGATGCCAACTCCTCTAGGTTAAATGAAACAGGAAGTATTGAGGGTCTATTTTTTATAGATAGATAGATAGATCTACCTGGGGATTGGAATTCTGACTTGAGGTTGAGGATATTTTGATTGTCACCCATGCTGTCTCAAAGGAATTATTGCAAGCACATTCCAAGGGGTTTGAAGTGACATTCTCCAATGTCTGCTTGCAACATAAAATATGTAAAGCTAATTCTTGCTGTTAGGTTACTTATAAGTACTTTAAATATCAAGTGTAGCTAGATATGTTATACCTGTTAGCATGGTGCCAAACATCTTCCAATAAATGGGGAGTATGACAGAGTAAACTGTTGCATGGGGAAAAGGAAAGAAAAACCCAAGCCCTGTCAGAAATTACCAGGAAGCAAACTTTAGAAAGTCTGTGTCTACCTCAGGCTAGGGCATGGTCCAGCTGGTTTCATTCCATGAAAGAATGGCAGAGGGGATCCGTGGCAGTTGAGTGAGAGAAGTCTAATACCCTATAATATACTGGCAACTCCTGAGAGGCAGCAACAGAAGTATGCTGCTAAGGGAATAATTAGATGGATAGCATCAAAGTATGAAATGCTATCTGAAGGATCCTGAGAAGATTAAACCTGTGGGGGCATACAGGTAAGGGCTTGAAGAGCTTCTCCCCCTTGGAAAAAAGTCTATTGACTATCTACTGAAGAAGATTTTTGGGACTAAGATCACTAAACACTTAGGGAACTAGGCTACAGTGTTATCAAGACAGATGGAGTGGAATATTGTTTTCTTTTTTCCCCATCAGTATACAAAACATCTTGACAAACAGGAGCCAGTATCCTAAAAACCATGGGTTTCCAGTATGAGCCACTAGGGAAAAATCTTGATGAAAAGAAAGCCCACATCTAGCCATGAATGTTGTATTTCTGGTGGGATCAAGTTCCAGAATGAGTGGCCTGCCGAAGATATCATCTTGCCCACACTCTGGGGACAATTAACTTTTCATATAATAACTAGCAACTTGAATTTCACCTGGAAGTAAGTTGACAGCCTGTGGCGAGCATGGAGCATATGTGAAATATACTGATGAGGTGACCTACCTAAGAGATGTCTGTCTGCATTCTGCACTAGTTGAAATTCCAAGGCAGCCTTCATAATTAGTACTAGATACAGTGTATTGCAGTAGTGCAACCTTAGTAACAAAGAAAGGCTAAGTGTGGTGAGGTCTGCAAGTGTTCCAGAACTTTGTGTTTGTTTCACCATATCTTTTGTGACATAAATACAAAGATAATTTGGCATCAAGAGGTGTGGGAGAAGCAGCAGCATTGCAAAGAGCTTTTAGCCTTCTATTCAAGGCATGCCCATGAACATCGCCTGCACAGAGTAGGATGAAGCTGTTGAGACACATCCTGAATTTGCAGTAGTAGAGAAATTGCATGATGATAAATTTCTAGTTCCTGGAGAACACCTTTAAATTTACTGAGACTGACAAGGTATCTGTGGCCCCAAATTGGCCAAACTTGCTGTTTTGTGGTAGAAACTGCTGAGCTACGCATTTTCTTTAAAAATAAATAACAAGTCTCTCAGCTTTACTGTTCATAGACATCATCTTGCTATGCAGAGGATGCTGCTTGAATGCAGGAGGGAAAAGTGGTAAAAGCATTAGGTTACTTTAGATTTCTTGACAACTGTGAAAAGCTAGTTCAGGGGTCAGCAACCTCTGGCATGTGGCTTGCCAGGGTAAGCACCCTGGCGGGCCGGGCCAATTTATTTACCTGCTGGCCGCGGTTTGCCGTCCCAGGCCAATAGGGGCGGCGGGAAGCCGCAGCCAGCACATCCCTCGCCCGCGCCGCTTCCCGCCGCCCCTCTTGGCCAAAATAAAAAAAGAATGTTGGGAATCATTCAGAAAGGGATAGATAATAAGACAGAAAATATCATATTGCCTCTATATAAATCCTTGGTAGACCCACAGCTCAAAAAAGATATATTGGAAAAGATACAGAAAGGGGCAACAAAAATTATTAGGGGTATGGAACAGCTTTCATACGAGGAGAGATTAATAAGACTGGGACTTTTCAGCTTGAAAGAGAGACAACTAAGGGGGATATGATAGAGGTCCTTAAAATCATGACCGGTGTGGAGAAAGTAAGTAGTGTTATTTACTCCTTCTTATAACACAAGAACTGGGGGTTACCAAATGAAATTAACAAGTAGCAGGTTTAAAAGAAACAAAAGGAAATATTTCTTCACACAACACACAGTCAACCTTTCGGACTCCTTGCCAGAGTATGTTGTGAATGCCAACGGATGGTGTCCCTAGCCTCTTTTTGCCAGAAGCTGGGAATGGGCAATGGGGGTAGATCACTTGATTATTACCTCTTCTGTTCATTTCCTCTGAAGCACCTGGCTTTGGTCATGGTCAGAAGACAGAATACTGGACTAGATGGACCTTTGGTCTGATCCAATATGGCCATTCTTCTTAAGTGTCTCTAGCTTCTGTTTGCCAGAAGCCCGGCATAGGCGACACAGGATGGATCACTTGATGATTACCTGTTCTGTTCATTCCCTTTGAAGCATCTGGAATTGGCCACTGTTAGAAAAGACAGGATACTAGGCTAGATGGATCATTGGTCTGACCCAGAATGGCCGTTTTTTATGTAAAATGCCCCTGTACAATGTAGAGAGATAACGTGAGTCAGGTAATATCTTTTGTTGGACTGACTTCTGGTGTACTAATTTTAAGTTTCTACAATAATCTTATCCCACTTGAATATTTAAAATGGAATAATTGCCCACATATCTCTGAAAAGAGAATGAGAACGAGTACTTTTAAATGTAAATATGGTGGGAACATCCTGAAAAGGAAATTTCATCTGGCAATTATAAGACAGAGATCAAAAAAGGCCCTAACAGCCAACAGCTGAAAGTTAACCATGAACAGATTGCGTAGAACTTGGTGTTAGGTTCTGATAGTTGGCCACCTTTAAAGATCTAGCTGGCAAAATTAATAACCAAATTAGAAATGGTGGTTCAATGAAATGAGATGGTGTTACCCTGTAGAAACATACAAGCATGAAACAAAACAAATGTGCTCTTTTGTTACCTAGGCAATATCTACTTTTTTAAAATCTAGTAAATATACTTCTAAATGAGTCACCTTAATGTTCTTCATGCTTTAATATCTTGTAAGAATTCATATAATCATGCTCATCTGTTACTGCTGTTGAAACTGTTGTTGCATCTAACAGCCAGTCCCAAGTTTGAGTCCTGTTGTATTAGGCACAGTACAAACATATAATAAATAACAGTTTGTGTCCCAAACATCTTGCAGTCTATTAGAAAAGACTCAATAAGTGGATGAGGCAAACAGCTGGGACAGGATGAATTGGGGGGGATGGGGTAATAAATATAATATCATGTGCAAATTGTTAGCCAATTTTTAGTGGTCCCAAATCTCTGCCTGCCTAGCCATTGTCAGGATGTATGCATTATGGAAGAGCTGAGTTTTGAGGAGGAACTTGAATGAGAATAAAACGGTGGCTTTACAGAATTTGACTTGATGGTATGGGAGAAGTTTTAATACTCAAGTTTTATATTAATTAACATGTATCAATCTGTACTGAAATGTATCTCCCATAAAATGAATGCAACAGCATAAAGATCTCAGCATGGCAGTCAACTAAAAGATATACATATCAAGCAAAAAATCAGAGGTTAGGTTTGAAGAGATCTTGTGACTCATCCAACCTGAGTGAAAAGACAACATAACAGGCATTGTGAAATCTTCTAGTTGTTCCTGGAACCATAAAGTAGGTATCTTAGCAATTTGAAAATCCATCCTTTTTTAACAAACTTTCTCATTGTCTCTTTCATTTTAAATTTCACTAAAGGCTGAGATTGATTGATTGTCTTCATATGCAAATGACAAATTCATGTCTAATTTGCTGTCTACCATAACCCGTAGTTCTCTCTTTCTGGTTTAAGAAAAAAAAAATTCAACATTGTTTCAATTTCATGGAGTTCAAAATAGAACATTTTTTCACCTTTAAAACATTTTTTCAAAACCACTGACATTTTTCACAATTCAAAAATCTAATTTTGTTTTTCCCCTTTTTTTTGCCACATACTGTATAAGCTCCTTTTTATTCATTTTTCTCTTTGCTACTCTAATTTTCAAAACTTCTCTATGTTTTGAAAAGTTAAAATGACAAAAAGAGAAATAAAAAAAAATGGGGGAAATCATTGTATTGCACCTGGTGGCAAAAAAGGGGGAGAGGGCAAAAAAATACACAAAATTCTGAATTTTTCAGTTTTTATGAGACGCTCAGAAATGAAATCTTTTACAAAACTTTCTGGTATAGGAAAAAGTCTATTTTGCCAGAAAAAGTTTTAAATTAAAACTTTTGACCAGCTCTACATTCAGTACTACTGCTTGGTTCCCAGACTTTTCCTACCACTTGTGAAGCCTACTTTTAAATATCAGTTCCTTATTTGTGTTGGCTGACTGTAAGATTGCTGAAAGCTTGCAATAAAATTCTAAGTAGGATGAATTTTGGTCGTGGGGTTACAGATATGGACTGGAGGTATAATAAACTGACATAGGAAAAATAAAGCTTACAAAAAGTTAGCAAGGAGCTCTAGCAGTAGCAGAGCAACACTGGAAACCAGTATGGAGAGCAAGGCCTAAAGTACAGAAATAGAAGCCTAGACTGTACTTCCTTTATGTGAGTATACTTTTTTGAGTAAGGATAGCATAATTTGACCTGGAAGTAGCAGCCAAAACTAAGAAAAAAACTGGGAGGCTGGAACAGTGTGTGTGTGTGTGTGTGGTGGTGGTGGGGGGGGATGATGAAAGCTGCAGGAAGAAGAAGCTGTCTGAGACTGGCAGCAGCCCAGGGAGATCTGACTCTTTTTGTGGACCTGCAATCAAAGATTTCTTTATAGACTTTAGAACCAGAAGAGACCACCACGATCATCTAGTCTGTGTTGCTGTACATTACACCACCCACTTATTCATGTACGCATAAGAATAGTAAAGATATAGGTGTAAGAACCAGAACCTGGGACCACAGGAGGCTTCTGTGCTACCAACACTTGCACATCACCATCAGAAACACAGGTCAGGTTTCTGCTGGAGACCCTATGAAGCTAGACAGAGTAGGATTCAGCACCGAGAGGGGTCTGAGTGGTGGACCCTTGCACTGCATTGGTTGGCTCATGCTGGTATATAAATCAGAAAGTCATCAGAGGGAACTGTCTGAGCCATAACGCAGACTACCTGCTTGGTTCCACTCAAGATCTTTGCTCAGTGTGAACTCTAGATCGGGGTCGGCAACCTCTGGCACGCGGCTCGCCAGGGTAAGCACCCTGGCAGGCCGGGCCAGTTTATTTACCTGCTGACGCGGCAGGTTCGGCCGATCGCGGCCCCCACTGGCCGCAGTTCGCCGTCCCAGGCCAATAGGGGCGACGGGAAGTGGCGCGGACGAGGGATGTGCTGGCCGCGGCTTCCCACCGCCCCTATTGGCCTGGGACGGCGAACCGCGGCCAGTGGGGGCCGCGATCGGGCGAACCTGCCGCGTCAGCAGGTAAATAAACTGGCCCGGCCTGCCAGGGTGCTTACCCTGGCGAGCCGCGTGCCAGAGGTTGCCGACCCCTGCTTTAGATTCTGACTCCTCACTCTGGTTTATCCCCAACTCCACTACTTGCCTCCTGTCAGTAACCTGCTGCCTGATCCCATTATCTATTCATTATTGATACTCAATAAAATGACACATGTTGTTATTAAGGTGAGTTTTTGGTACTTTTACAGCATCAATACATGAATTAGAAAATAAAATTAGCAGGTTGTCACAAACGATTATTGGTCTGAAGATGTTTCAGAAGAATTGGCAGGTTCTTGCATTTTTCAAAGGCACTGAGGAACTTGTGGGGAAACTACAATAAGGGATATAAAGTATTCCAGTAATAAGTATGTGAAACTGATACTAAAGAAAAATTGTACTGTTTGGCTTTTAACACTTTAAAGCACAGTGGTTTCTTTCATAAAGCTAAATGGATACATTGTCATGGTTGTAGGGCTGGCTGTTTCAGACACACCAGCAGGTGCCTGTATCAGTTTGGGACAGCTTGGGACAGCTCTATGGTCCCAGCAAAACTACCATGGACCACTCTGCTTGTTGGTGTGACTCCTTGGCTTATTTAGCTCAATTACTGTATGTCTTTTTTACAAAGTCAATTTTAAAGTTTTCTGATCTCTGTAAAATCTCATGATATTCCTTGGTGCTTTTTAAGTTTGTTTAATCAGCCCATTATACAGCCAGAGTCATCTGTTTTCCAACAGTCTAATCTTGGTTCAACACCAGCAAGGTGAAGCAGCTGCATAAAACTTCAGACTCTGTTTCAGCACCTATTTGTTATCCTCATTTGACTTAGACACAGGAATCACTTTATCTGTGCACTTCTAGTTAAGCAATTAATCTCCAGGGTCCTTCATTGCCTTATGACACTCTTTGTTTGTTACCCTTTAGAGACTGACTTCCTCAATCTTTTGATAAGAAAAATAAACAAGCAAGACTGAGAAACTACATGGAGAATATGAAGCCCTTATTCCACATCTTATTTTAACAAAATATTTTTTTTTAACTAGCCACAGAGAGGGGAAGTTTTGTGCTCTGCCTTTTGTTTGGCTGGTTTCTTAAAATGAAAACGTATCTTCTATTTACTGTTAGGGTTCAAGATACATCTGAGAAGCAACAGTCTCTTGGACTCATTTGGGTTGGATAGAAGATGGATTATAATGCTAAACATGTGTATTAAAGGTCACTGATAACAAGATTAATTTCTATACCGTTTTTCCAATACAGGTAATATTGTCTTTCTGCCTGTCTGTATCAGTGAATTTGGAAGGAAGATAAATAGCAATTGTTGTATGATAACTAAAATTAGTCTTTTCTCTGAAGTGAGAATACAGACATTTTGAAGATACCACTAGACAGCTTTTCCCTAAAGATAAGTACTTACTGGTGATAAATCAGGCTCTTTAACAGACCAATTTGCTTTTGTGCATACATACTGAATCAGCAGGTGTCTAGGCAACCACAATGACCCTATTTTTAGGCAGAAAGGAAGAAAAAGGGATTTTTAGCTTTTTCTTGATGGATATGTGACAGAATTCTGAAGATTTCTCTTCTCTCTGGTTAGCGGTAGTTGAAAGAACACAAGTTAGACTTAATAAGCAGGAAGGTACCAATGTGAAATTTCTAAAGATAGCTACAGCACTCGACTCGAGGTTTGAGTATGAAGTGCCTTTCAAAATCTGAGAGGGACAAGGTGTGGAGCATGCTTTCAGAAGTCTTAAAAGAGCAACACTCTGATGCAGAAACTACAGAACCTGAACTCAAAAAAGAAAATCAACCTTCTGCTGGTGGCATCCACACTGCTTTGGACTGTTATCGAGCAGAACCCGTCATCAGCATGGACACATCCCCTGCAATGGTAGTTGAAGCGTGAAGCGACATATGAATCTTTAGTGCATCTGGCACGTACATATTTTGAGACACTGGCTACAACAGTGCCATGAGAACACCTACTCTTACTTTCAGGTGACATTGTAAATAAGAGGGAAGCATTATCTCCTGTAAATGTAAACAAACTTGTTTGTCTGAGCAATTGGCTGAAGAAGAAGTAGAACTGAGTGGACTTGCAGGCTCTAAAATTTTACATTGTTTTATTTTTGAATGCAGTTTTTTGTACATAATTCTACATTTGTAACTTCAAATTTCATGATAGAGATTGCACTACAGTACGTGTATTACGTGAATTGAAAAATACTATTCATTTTGTTTTTTACAGAGCAAATACTTGTAATCAAAAATAAATATAAAGTGAGCACTGTAGACTTGGTATTCTGTGTTGTAATTGAAATCAATATATTTGAAGATGTAGAAAACATCCAAAAATATTTAAATAAATGGCATTCTATTATTGTTTAACAGTGTGTTTAATTGCACCATTATTTTTTAATTGCGTGATTAATCATGATTAATTTTTTTAATTGCTTGACAGCCCTCATATGTATATAAATGGGGGCCCACATCTACACACAGTATTCAAGATGTGGGTGTACCCAAGATTTATATAGAGGCAATATGATATTTCCTGTCATGTTATCTATCCCTTTCTTAATGATTCCCAACATTGTTGGTTTTTTTTATGGCTGCTGCACATTGATTGGATGTTTTCAGAGAACTATCCACAATGACTCCAAGATCTCTTTCTTGAGTGGTAACAGCTAATTTAGACCCTATCATTTTATATGTATAGTTGGGATTATGTTTTCCAGTGTCCATTTTTGTGCATTTATCAACATTACATTTCATCTGCCATTTTGTTGCCCAGTCACCCAGTTTTGTGAGATCCCTTTGTAACTTTTTGCAGTCTGCTTTGGACTTAACCATCTTGAGTAGTTTTGTATTATCTGCAAATTTTGCCACCTCACTGTTTATCCCTTTTTCCAGATGGTTTATAAATATGTTGAATATTATTGGTCCCAGTACAGACCATTGGGGGACACCACTATTTACCTCTCTCCATTCTGAAAACTGCCCATTTATTCCTATCCTTTGTTTCCTATCTTTTAACCAATCACTGAGCCATGAGAGGACCTTCCCTCTTATCCAATGACAGCTTAGTACCTATCACAACATTTGGGGTCACTAGGCATTACCATAATACAAATAATGAAGAACAAAATATTTAACTTAATAAAAAGTCCTAAGTAGCCTTTCTTAATCATTTTATTCATGTGTTATAAAATGCAAGAAAACCTTTACTCTCAATAGAAATCTCTTGCAAATGTAGAGGAGAAGGTCCTAACACACCAGTTCTTTGAAAGCGAAATTTCCACTGACTTCAAGTCATGCACTTGGCACTTTCTGAATTTGTCCCAGAGTTAATAACAAGTAACTTTTCCCCAGCTCGCCAATGTAATTGTCACAGTTACCCTTGCAGATAATACCTGTGTTATATGTATTTGCAACGAGTTTGTATGTTTTTCGTTTCTTTTTGGCATTATTATCCTAATTTTTTAATTTCATTCCCTTTCCATTCCTTCCCATATTTTGCTTTCTTTTCCTTTCTCTGCAGTCCGTTCATTTTGAATGAAAGAATTAAACTTAAAAATTCCTGTTAGCAGCTTAGATATTTATAAACAGAGTACTGTGGAGAAAGGTAATTCTGGTTTGTGGAGGATTTTGATATATTTTGCAATTTGATTTTGAGCCACTCAAGAATGATTTAAAAAAAAATCACAGTTCTCTGTGAAAGGGAATGGAGCCCAGGGCAGTGTGTGTGGTGGGCTGCCTGGGGGTCACAGACCCGGGAAGCCTTGTTGTTCTCAGCCTGGAGCAGTACACGTGGTGTGCTCCTTCAGGGCCACAGAGCCTGGAAGCCCTGGAATCCCCATTATCCCAGCAGGTAGGCTGCCAAGGATCCATGAAAGTGAGCTCTCAGAAAATCAGGCAGGTTTGTGATGGAAACTTGCCTGGTTTTCAATCAGAATTTTGCTAAAGCAGATTGGAAGAAATGGAATGTGTCCTGGAGACAATTGACAAATTCTGAGAAAATAATGTTTTGTTGGAATTCTTCCATATTTATAAGTCTGCCTTACACAAAGCAGGACTTGAAGTCAACATTATTAGCACAAATATAGTAGTATAAATTAAGCAGAAAAGGTGTTATAAATGAAGTAATATTCAGAATATTTAACATACAATATAAGGTGAGCTGGCAGTCACCCCTCTATTTATATTTCTTATAAATAAATAAATCTTGTGATCTTTTCTGAGACTCTGTCACTGCTCTCTTGTTTGCAGTAAGCTGATAGCTCTTAGATCAAGGAGGTTCTTTTTTGTCATTCCCATGGAATTGTGATCCAGTTACAGGTTATTGAAAATCAGTGTTTCCCACCTGTGGCTTCTGTTGTACGCCTAAACCCCAGAACATTTGAAAGCCCAGCACAGGTGTCTCATCCTGGTGCCTCATTCAACCAGGTGGTTGCTTTTGGAGCAGCAATAGTGATACAGGGGAGGGAAGCTAAGCCTAGGCCACCCTGTGCATTTATTGAGGCACAGGTCCCGTGGAAAAAATATTCATGTTCACCCAAAATGTATGTAAAGGGAAAAAATGGCTTTTGCTTTACATTTGTTGAGAAAGTGTAAACTGCTCTTGAATGTTATGCTATGCAGTTGTTGAACATACATTGATGGCTCTTTATAAATTCAACAATTGGCTGTTATCAATAGCTGTGGTAAATGTTGACCTTGAAATAGGAATGGCTGGAAATGATAATGTGGGATAGTTGAGTTGATATCACTTTTGCTATGTCTAGTTACTACAATGCATTGAAATGATTAAGTTGAACAAGGGCTGGTCTACACTAACCCCCCCAATTCTAATTAAGATACGCAACTTCAGCTACGTGAATAACGTAGCTGAAGTCGACGTACCTTAGTTCGAACTTACCACGGTCCAGACGCGGCAGGCAGGCTCCCCCGTCGACTCCGCGTACTCCTCTCACCGAGCAGGAGTACCGGAGTCGACGGCGAGCACTTCTGGGTTCGATTTATCGCGTCCAGACAAGACGCGATAAATCGAACCCAGAAGTTCGATCGCTTGCCGCCGAACCAGCGGGTAAGTATAGACGTACCCAAGATGACTATCTTTAAATCCGTCTAGTTTTATGATTGATAGGTGAATAGATATCTGCAATTCTGAATTGGCTTAGACCTTTAGATTTTATTACAGAATGTACAGTTGCCATGTACTATGATTTGAAGAAATTGTCTTTAAACACAAGAAGTTACATTTCCAGATGCTAAGTGTGAATGCCTTGGCATTTCCCAACTCCTGGTACTGACGGTTTAAAGCTTATATCATGGATACTGATGATAGGAGCTGAGAGATCAATGTGCTCACACATTTTCCTCAGTCTGCTTTCTGAAGTCCATCTGGATGTAGTGATATAATGAAGAAAGCCACTAATGCTTCAGTTTGGTACCAACACAGGCTGCTGTGTTGAAAATAAATTTTCATTTTTATTAGGTTTGTTTGGACATCTTGAAGCCAAGATACTCTTATATAACAAGACATAAGCAATGAAACTCTTATGTGCATCTATAAAATAGGTAGGAGTATGAGAAATAAAGAGATGAGGTGATGTTTTCTGCAATAACACTAACTTTCGTGGGTACATTCTTCATAGCATGGAAAGTAGGAAGTGAGTTGTGCTGTATATCAAACATTTATACATGTAATGAAATACATGAAGGAAGCAGGAACAATTCAGTTTTGTGGTTTAGGATGAGAGAGAAAACAATTGGGATTTCAAAGCAGGGGTCTGATATAGATTACTACGTAAGGAAGACTGAACTGATGAATTGCTTCAGGAACAAATTTCAGAAGCAAGACTTAGTGCTAATGGGAGATTTTAATAAGTCCTATGTAATTTGAGTGAATATGTGGCAGACTGCAGGGGAGAAGGACTTGAGAAAACTGTTTCTTCATTTTAAATAACACTTATCATAACAGTTGCCATGGAAGGAAGAAGACTTGGACACAAATGAAATATTTCAATAACTTCAAATTTAGACAAAATCGATACTTTTCTGCAAAATGTTTAGCTTTTGATGAAACACCATTTTCCATTGGAAAAATATTCTATCAAAATTTTTGACCAGCTCTAGTTAGCAGGTCACTTCATCTTTTCCCAAGAAATAAACTACAAGCAAAGGCTTTGTATTTCATAGTGCAAAGAGCCCTAATTTACCATCTGTGGCAGGCATACTGGATCTATGTGGCATTTCCTCACAAGTCCCCTCTCTTTTAGTTCACACTGGGATTGAACTCTCAGTAATCATACTATCACCCAGAATTGTGATGGGACTTTTGAAAGGCAAACTGGCCAGGATTCCTTGTAGCAATTGAGGCCACCATCAAAATAATTCCACAAAAGTCTGAAAATTTCAGTCATTTCATCCATCTGATCTGAATCACTGCAAGGAGAAACATCCTCTACAGCTATCGAAAAGGATGCACCATGCTGGAAACCAGAAACAGAAAGACTATTAAAGCAATACCAAACATCTGGTGACCCAAAGAAACATCCCTGCTAAAGTCGCTGATTTTAGCATTTCATCGAAGATGGATTGAGATGGTTGAAGCTCTGGAGTTTACTGACTCCGGCCACAAAACGTGGCTATTATTATTATTTATTATTTTAAATCAAGTTTGGATGTTTTTCTAAAAGATATGCTCTAGGAATTATTTTGGGCAAGTTCTATGGCCTGTGTTATTCAGGAGGCCAGATTAGATGAATCTATTAATTGTGTGAGTTTGGGTTTGCAAACCCAATGAAATATCAAAACTATGAAGTCTCAGCTGATGAGACTGCAAGGACATACAGTATCTGATGAACTCAGAAACACCAGGAGACAAGTCTACTAACCTATGCATCCTTCCTTTATTTACCCCAATTGAAATCCAGAAGTAGGCAACGTTCACTCAAAATTGTATCTGAATGTGAATCTTGAAGAAATTTGGGGTGACTTAAGTTAGTTTGGGATGCCCTTTTCCTCCCAAGAGTCCCTGGAACTATAGCTCACCTTTTAATGTTATAGAGGAAATATCTTTCAGATCAGAGTGAAGCTCCTTTCCAGAGTCTTGT
Organism: Emys orbicularis; assembly: GCF_028017835.1. Lineage (NCBI taxonomy): Eukaryota > Metazoa > Chordata > Testudines > Emydidae > Emys > Emys orbicularis. Next base: position 97,003,257 of record NC_088684.1, read on the forward strand.
TTAAATCTGCATTGTGCCAGAACTCTCTTGGATTTTCCAAACTTATAGCAAATAAAGCACACACAAAAAATAATATTTTTTCTATGTGACAGCTGAAACCTCTTCCACAAATGACTCTGTCATTATTCACCGTCTGTTCCTTTATATTAATGGTCTGCTGTCATGTTCTGGCTGCAATCGAGATCAGTGTAGAGTTGTGTCACTGCTTATCCTGTAACTCTGAGTGACTCACAATGCATTGTGACAGGTTTCAGTGGTAGCCGTGTTAGTCTGTACCAGCAAAAAAAACGAGGAGTCCTTGTGGCACCTTAGAGACTAACAAATTTATTTGGGCATAAGCTTTCGTTATTTTTCCTCCCTTGGTATCCTGCTGTTAATTGATTCATCTTGTTAGACTGACCTAACACTTGGTAAAGCAACCCACATCCTTTCATGTATTTATACCTGCTCCTGTATTTTTTACTTCATACATCTGATGAAGTGGGTTCTAGCCCACGAAAGCTTATGCCTTGCTTAACTCCCTCCTCTCCCCAGCTCTGAATTTTCCCAGAAACATGTGATCTGAAATGTCCAGCCATGTCCTGAAACAATCAGAGGAATGTTAATGTTCATTGCTCCTTTAAAGAGTCAACATCCAACAATGTATTACTATAACTGGAGTTACTAAACAGTTCAGTTCAAACATAGCATTGGATTGGTTTAGGTTAAAAATAAAGCAAGTATAATTACAAAGAGAGAGATTATAAGTGAGTACAAGTATAAGAATTAAAATCAGAACTGTTTACAAGAGAAATAAAGATAAAACACTTTCCAGTAACTAAAACTTAAGACAGACTTCGTTCAAGGTAAAATCCTCACTGCGTGTTTCCATCAAGATGGCTGACCCAACCCCTGGTCAGGATATAGCCCCCAAAATCAAAGGGCTGGTACCTTGGTCATCTTAGGTGAAAGATAGATAACTTGGGGTTTCTTTCCCCCTCTCTTTTATATTCCAATGAACTTTTGAAGTGGATTCTTCTGAAGGACACCTCCAGACAAAAGTATATTTTGAACTGTGAGGTGGGCAACATGGAGTTTGTCTTGAAGGAAGTGTCCTGATGCTTCTTTCCCTGCTGTAGCTGTCTGCTAACATGCACATTATTTGGTTCCTGCCCCCTCTGGTGCAACCGAATGAACATTAGACATGATCTTGTCAATCTCCTCCCCCATAGTGACAGTGTAAGGTTTGCCTCTACCCCCAGTTAGCTTGATGGGTCTGTTTATGTGATATGTAGATACATTCTCATTCTCTTTCAAAGTACTTTAGAAGTTACTCTCAGGTGGGGAAACTATATTCCTTTGTTTGGGATAGACCTGTTTAACAACTTTACCTAGACATGGGTGGCTGGTCTGGAACATATTCTAGTGACATCCTACAAGGGGAATTCATAACTTGACATAGAATGTTGTTAAATACATTTTACCATGATGTTATTGACCAGAATGTTGTTAGTTTTCAAATGACTCCGCAAAAGGCATATTTTTTACAAAGATTCTTGCAACTGTATGTAGGGTGTGAACACAGGGGTGGTAAGAGTCACAACCGCAATGAATGTAGGGATAATGATCTAATGAAAGCCAACCTTATATCATGTTCATTACATGAAATATCTTCTAATTCTTTGATTACATATAAATTTGCTCCTGAAAATCTGAGACGTAGCCAGTGATATACAAGTAAATGAGTTCTCATTAGGGAAGATAAAATTTCTAGTTACTAAATTTTTTAAAAAGAGGGGCAAACATTTTATTTTTGAGTCAGTTAAATGTATTTAAGTCAAATTTTACACATAAATTTGATCTGTATGGTGGCCTTTGTATTGACATATACTATAGTGGACCACAAGCTAAATATGAGTCAACAGTGTGATGCTGTTGCAAAAAAAGCAAACATGATTCTGGGATGTATTAACAGGTGTGTTGTGAGCAAGACACGAGAAGTCATTCTTCCGCTCTACTCTGCTCTGGTTAGGCCTCAGCTGGAGTATTGTGTCCAGTTCTGGGCACCGCATTTCAAGAAAGATGTGGAGAAATTGGAGAGGGTCCAGAGAAGAGCAACAAGAATGATTAAAGGTCTTGAGAACATGACCTATGAAGGAAGGCTGAAAGAATTGGGTTTGTTTAGTTTGGAAAAGAGAAGACTGAGAGGGGACATGATAGCAGTTTTCAGGTATCTAAAAGGGTGTCATAAGGAGGAGGGAGAAAACTTGTTCACCTTAGCCTCTAAGGATAGAACAAGAAGCAATGGGCTTAAACTGCAGCAAGGAAGGTCTAGGTTGGACATTAGGAAAAAGTTCCTAATTGTCAGGGTGGTTAAACACTGGAATAAATTGCCTAGGGAGGTTGTGGAATCTCCATCTCTGGAGATATTTAAGAGTAGGTTAGATAAATGTCTATCAGGGATGGTCTAGACAGTATTTGGTCCTGCCATGCGGGCAGGGGACTGGACTCAATGACCTCTCGAGGTCCCTTCCAGTCCTAGAATCTATGAATCTATACATTGTATGTTATTTGTTAAAAGCAGTATACCAACTGGATAAGAATATGATGTTTGTAGTGTTAAGATAAGAATATAAGAATAAAATATAACAGGCATGAAGAAATTTGATGAGGGAAAAAAATAAGATTAAAAGCATTTGAAAATATTTCTAACTACTTTTATGGAAAGGGTTAAAATACTGAAGTGGTGATAGTGACTTGTTTTTATTCTCTGGGAACACCACACACTGTAATATATATGTAAGGATCCTGCCTGCTCTTATGGCCAGTCCGTGGCCTTTCCTGCTCCAACACAGGTTGCAGGACTGGATATTGTGTCACACTACCAATATTCCCTAGAATCAGAGCTTTACTCTGATGGGAGACACAAAAAGCACATAAGATTTAATGCTGCTTGGAGTAGGGTTAACTACCATGGCCAATTTCTGCTTAACTTCCAAAGCTTTGGAAGGACAATGTACTGCACAGAACAGCTCTTCCTAGTGTTCTTCCACTCTACCAGGGTTCCTCTGTTGTCATACACAGTGCATATACTGTAGCTGGCATGGTGAGATTGTCTGCATCTATTTGGGGGAACCTAGCACTTAATATTTACTTCCCTTTCTGGGCCACAGTCCCGTTTCTTCAGGCTTTCCACCGTGAAATGAAGGTGATGATAGGATCCTTAAGATATGATTATAGTTAGAAAAGGGAAAGCAACACCTTCAGTGCCGCTTCCGGGCAGTTCTGGGGTTTAGTTCTGCTAGGCTGATGCCCCTTCCTACAGTTGCACTTCACCATGCTCTTCTCTTGCCATCTGTGGCCCCTCTCTCATTCCAGGAGCTGCTGCCTCCTCTTTGTGACTCAGCCCTCTGGCCAGGTCACTCAGTGTGTTTTCCCCTTCTGGGATATCAAAGTCCTTCAGGGTGAACTGACTGAGCATTCCACTCTCCACTGCCTGTTCTGTGACTTCCGCAGTGACTGGTAGGGAAACCCAGGCCTGCCCTCTACTCCAAGTTCCAGTTCAGGGGCCCTACCCCCCTTGCTGCTTTTCCCCTGAGCTTTTGCTACCTTTCTGGCTCTCCCACCTCTCTGGGTTTGCCAGCCCAAACTGCCTCCTCCCAGAGACGACCTATAGGCTACCCTCTACAGTCCCAAACACACCTCCCTTCTTCCCTCAACTCTTAGGCTTTATACAGGCCAGTCCTCTTCCTGTCCAGCTGAGCCTCATTTAATCAATCCCTGCTCCCTGGATCCTCCTCCCGGTGCAACATAAAGAGTAAATTGGCCCACCTGGCCACCTTACCCCCTTCTAGTCTTGTGTGTGATGGACACCCCATCACACATCTTAATCAGAATACCGTATAACTACTTCTACATTTTTCTTTGGAGTAAATCTGCTGTTATGACATATAAACCTTACACAGTTATCTCATCTGAACTCTAAACAAGATGCCATTTTAATATGAACTGGCTACATAGTGAATATAAGAAAAAATGCATTGCAGCATCTCCCAGATTTTTAAACAGGAAAAAATGAATTAAATACTTGTAATTCTAAAATACTTCATGTAAGCTTTGTGAACCACATTTCACTTTTAATGTAAATATAATGCCTTATTTGCATTCTCTAACTCTTACAACACACCTGTGAGTAGTGTGTATTATCCCTATTTTACACAGACTGGGGAACTAAAGCAAAGAGTAAACTACTTGCCCAAGGCAACAGGAAGTGCTGGAATTAAGGTTCATGAATTTGATTTCCTGAACCTATGCTTAAACCACTAGACTATGCTTCTCCCAGTCTTGAATTCTTCAAAAAGCAATGGATCCGGCTGTTTATAGATATCAACATATGATAAAAATATCTATTATTATTTTAAAAATGTCTTGGAATGTTCTGGCAAATGTGCTGATTGGTTGGACATCTTTTAGGTATTTTGTACCAGTTATGTTGGGTTGATTTTTTTTTTTCATGTTATCCAGATTTTTTTAAAGGAGATGTAGTGACCATGGCAACTGAGCAGTGTTGACTGGTAGCTGAAAAAAATTACAAAATATTATTTTTATTTAACTCTTAAAATTTGGAAGTGACAAAAAACTGAGTTTATGTTGTGCAAGCTGTTTTGCGAACATATTGCTTTTTCCTTTCATTGATATTATCCATCCCTCTCTTCTTCCATAGTTTTGAATATCAATGAATCTCATCATATAATTGTGAAACATTTCTAAATTCGTGTTCGTCACAGCAAGGTTTCAATGGAAGGTCATTTTCATCTTATTGAGATGATTCATGTTTTCGGAGATTGCACTACTGAATAGCCATGATTCATAAAGATGAACTGAAATCTAAACACGCACTACCTAATGATGAATTACCCACACAGCAATTTAATTCAAAGCAACTCTGAGGAATGATGGGGAAAATATGGTAGCAAAATGAACACTATCAAAATCTTCACCCAAGGTACAGTCCTGCAAACAACCTTCAGTTAGAAAATGAGGTGGTGGGGTGTGTGTGTGTGTGTTTGCTTGTTTGTTTTTTAATCTATTTTACCTCCTGTAGTCATGCAAAAAACTAGGAGAGGGCAAACCTTCCATCATCCCCTATAATTATAATTTGTATAGTTTGTAACCAAATTCTAAATGTAACCAGTTACAGTATAAATATTTTACTATATCATCATTAAACTAAACTACATCCACAGTACTTTGCAGCAGGCATAAATAATTATTGATTAACATTATGCCATTATCTTTAAAAAGGGGAACAAAGAGGACCTGGGGAATTATAGGTCAATCAGCCTAACTTTGATACTTGGAAACATACTGAAATAAATTATGAAAGAATTCATTTGTAAGCACCTAGAGGATAATAGGGTTATGAGGAATAGCCAGCATAGATTTGTCAAGAACAAATCATGCCAAACCAAGCTATTCTTCTTCTTTGACAAGGTTACTACCTGACTGGATAGGAAGAAATCTGTAGGTGTGATATATCTTGATTTTAGTAAGGCTTTTGACACAATCCCACATGACATTCTGATAAGCAAACTAGAGAAAAGTGGTCTAGATTAAATTATTATAAGGCAGGTGCACAATTGGGTGAAAGACTGTACTTAAAGAGCAATTATCAATGGTTATTGTCAAAATGGGGGGACTTATCTAGTGGCATACCACAGGGGTTTGTCCTGGGTCTGGTACTAGTCAATATTCCCATTAATGACTTGGATAATGGAGTGGAGAGTATGCTTATAAAACTTGCAGATGATACCAATCTGGGAGGGGTTGCTAGCAATTTAGAGGACAGGATTAGAATTCAAAAGTACCTTGACAAATTGGAGAACTGGTCTGAAATCAAAGAGGTCTACTATTCAATAAAGACAAGTGCAAAGCACTGTAGTTAAGAAGGAAAAATCAAAAGCACTACTACAAAATGGGGAATAATTGGCTAAGGAGTAGTACTGCAGAAAAGGATCTGGGAGTTGCAGTGGACCCCAAATTCAATATGATCCCACAATGTGATACGGTTGTGAAAAAGGCAAATATCATTCTGTGTATTAACAGGAGTATTGTATGTAAGACCTGGGAGGTAGTTGTTCACACTCTATGTGGCACTGCTGAGGCCTCAGCTGCAGGACAGTGTAGAGTTCTGGGCATCACACTTTAGGAAAAATGTAGACAAATTGGAGAGAGTCAAGAGGACCTCCAGAAAATTGACAAAAGATTTAGAAAACATGACCTGTGAGGAAAGGTTAAAAAATTGGGCATGTTTAGTCTTGAGAAAACAAAACTGAGAAAAGAAGGATGTCCTAAGGGCTATTATGAAGAGGATGGTGATCAATTGTTCTAATGCCCATGGAAAATAGGACAAGAAGGAATTTTTTAATCTGCAACAAGGTAGATATAGGTTGTCATCAGATGGCCACCGGTGTGGTGCTCTGCTCTATTCAATGTTAAAACTTAAACTTAAACTTAAAAAACAAAACAAAACTCTGATTGATAAAAGAGAATTCTTTTTGTTTGCGATTGCATTATTTGTTGAGGCAGAAATATACGTACATATATTTGTAACTGAAACCTTTTTGAACTTTGCACAAAGAATTGGTGCTAATGATACTATGATTATACCCCAACCATGATCTTAAAATAGTGTGGTAACACATATACATATATTTTTTAAAGGGTGTAAAATTGACTTTTGTTGCAACAAAATAAAAATAATAAAAAATAGTCATGTGACACACACAACATACAACACAGGACAACACACATGACATACAGGACAAACTTACAATTAAAAACAAATGGTGCCATAATTCTATTCATAACTATACAAAATAAGGCAAACAAAAATAAAAAATAAAAAGGGTTAAACATTTGAATAAACAAGTTATCTTATTTTAATTTTTTAACAAAAATCAATAACAATATATTAATATTTGCCAAATGTATTGTATTAATTTGGTAACAAGGAATTTTGCATTACTTTATATTTAACATTATTTTAAAACTCTGATATATGTAAATTAGAAAAGCCCATGTTTTAAATATTAGTGAGTGCTTAGGATTAGAAGCAGAGTGTGCATTTCTCTTGTTTGGCAACCATATCTTCAAAAAAGTTAGGAATAATTCCAGCTGTTGCATTCCTGAAGGGTTAAATAATTAATATACTGGATTTATTTAAAGTAAAGTTTTTACCTTGTTTTCTTTTTGTTTCTTGATTTGTTCTGTTTCACTTGCTTTATCTTTTGGAGGTTTCTATAAAAACTATAACTTTTAACTTTTAAAACAAAGAGTGCCGAAGTGAGGAGAGGCAGGGGAAAAAGGGGGCAGGGGGTAAAGAGCAATCTAGGAAGGTAGCGAGACCTGAGCCAAGACAGATTAACTCTATCAAGGTACACCTCTACCTCGATATAACGTGACCCGATATAACACAAATTCGGATATAACGTGGTAAAGCAGGGCTCCGGGGGGGTGGGGCTGCGCACTCCGGTGGATCAAAGCAAGTTCAATATAAACCTATAATGTGGTAAGATTTTTTGGCTCCCGAGGACAGCATTATATCGAGGTAGAGGTGTATTTGAAAGTACGGGCAGCAGCAGCGCGAGTTTAGCAAACTGAGAAAACATAAAGGAAAAAACTTAACTGGTATGTAAAAATATTTGAGAAAGATAGTTCTATTTTTAGATATCAGCACGGAGTGTGGTTCCGTGGGTCAAAGCAGTTGGGAACCTGCACAGTTGGGAACTGCGCCCCTGGTTTTTATCCTGGCTTTGAGAGGAGAATGGGGGTAGTTACCTGCTCTTGTAAAACCTGAATTTGTTTCCCCAGTGTCTGTTGCTTTTGTCTGCATGCCAAATGGATGGCGGGACTGCCCTTTTTTGCTGCAGTTAACTGTTTTGGGGCAACTCCATGTATTAATGCAGCAATTCTAGGTGTTAACCTGCTTAATTTCAATTTTTTACTATGAAATTCCTTTTTATTCACTCCCCTGCAGTCGAGTCACAGCTCCTGTCTCCTAATGTGCTCTGTGAATTATTCCATATCTTCCTTCATTTGATTTACCAATTCAGTGAAAGTATTGTGTGATACTGTTTCCATCTGTGCACTTACTTGTCCCATTCTGACAGGCACCAGTCTAGGTCTCAGTTTAAGTTTAACCGGAACCTGGCTTTTATTATAAGGTAGTGGTTGTAATGCAGTGGACCCCATTTCATCTTTTAATTTTGCTAGGGCCACCTTTTTCCATTTCTGTCCCCATTCTTCAGGCACAGGGTAGCTACCTGAAGCCTGCTGTTTATCACCAATATTTATAACAGGGGACGGCACATGTATTTTTTGTAGGTTCCTTGCAGCTGTTTCCAATGTTTTATTCTCCTGCTTTATTTGCTCGAGCATATCGTGAGTCTGGACCGCCTGCTGCCCTGCTAAAAAACCTTGGGCTTTCCAGTGCTCGACTGCCCGGGTTGCCTTTTCTACTTCCCCAGTTTTTTCCAATACCTGTCCAGCCAGTATGGTGGTGTCCTGTTTGAGCCATCTCACTGCCATAGATATTAGTTGCAAAATTCTTGCTTTTTTACTTTTATTATTATTTTTAGAGCCTTGGTTTCTACCATCGCTCTACATATGCCAGTCCATGTTTCCCCACTTTCTTTTTAAAATTCATATGGACCCCCTTTATTGGCAATCCAGCGGGTCCATGAGTTATCAAACTCTGTGGGGATGTAAAGGGAGGGAATAAGGGGGTTCCCGAGCTCGTGGTTTTCTGTCATGTTAGATTGCGATTCCTACAGTGGACAGCTCGCTTACTCACCAGATCAGCGGTCAGGGTCACCAGTGTCGTCAGATGGCCACCGGTGTGGTGCTCTGCTTTATTCAATGTTGATATCAGTCGGCTGCGTGCGTGTTCCCTCTGTGTGCTGTCCCAGCTCTGCGCAGATAGCTGACACAACAGACCCCGAGAGAACCCCCAATGACCACAGACTCTAATAAGGTACGAAGGCACCCAGCCAGGTTTATTGTCAAATGTAACACAGTAATAGTTTCCTATAGACTCTACAGGACATACTACAAATATGTGCCCCCTGACAATGGACACAGCTCAGTCAGTGGCGGGACTTTTCACTGCCCCTAGGCCGGACAAAGACGTCCACTCAGGGATGCATTCTTATACACAGATACAAACAGGTTATGCATCATTGAACGTACTCAGGTACAACCCCTCTATTAGGGGGTTGCCTTTCTCATGAGTTGATTGGTTGTTTTCTCACAGGTTGGTTCGAACAAATCTATCCATCATACTCTCTATCCATCATAATGTCTATCCATCGTATGTTCTTTCATATTGTCTATCCATCATATTATCTATCCATCATATTGTCCTTTTATACTGTCTTTAGGCTGGGTCTGCCTGTTCCTTGTTATCTGTGTGGGATGTGTTTGTACGCAGCTGTTTGGGTACTGATCTGGCATATGTTCATCTTATTAGTGTTTATATATTAATACGTGCTTCTAGCAGCCCTTTTCTTGCCAACTTCTGTGAGAGGGTCCTGCCTCTGGCTCACAGCCCAGGTTTGCTTAACAATGCCTTGACCATTACTTCAGTTCAGGCCTCATACCAGGCCTCTGATACCAAGAGTTTATGTCTCAGGGCCTCCTCTTACTACATAGGTTAGATATTAGGAAAAGCTTTCAAACTAAAAGGAAAGATAAGCACTGGAATAGGCTTCCAAGGGAGATTGTGGAATCCCTATCACTGGAGATTTCTAAGAACAGGTTGTCAAACACCTGTCAGGTATGGTCTAGGTTTACTTGGTCCTGCCTCAGCACAGAGGACTAGACTAGATGGTCTCTCAAGGTCTCTTCCAGCCCTTTATTTCTATGATTATCTTGGATTGCATACAGCAAAACAGACATTTGGGGTCTAATAACAATATCTAAAATGAAAGGTAACTGTGTCATCAATTTCAGTCTCACACTCTGTTTTAAGAAGCTTATGATATTGATATTCCTTTATTGTGACTTATCTCTGTATGGACATTTTTTTAGTTTAATATGGTTGATTATATAGAGTTAGTGGAAGGTCATTAGAAAGAGATTTAGAGGAAAAATAAGCTTGTATGTTTTACATCATTTCACTTCACTACATGTCAGTTTATAATGTTTACAAATGATTCATAATAAGTTGTTCTATTACTATAACTAACTGTAAAGTAATACCGGAGGGTAAAGGAGGGATAAATAATGAAGTACAAAAAAATTCTCTAAAATAGAAGTAATGGCTGTTTCTGATAAAACTGTTCCAAGAATCAAAAGTTATTTCAGTTATCCTGTTGACTCCTGTTAGTTAAATGTATGTACATGTGCAAGACTTTACAGGGCAGTGTCTTAGATAGTAAATGTGTATTCCTACGTGCACAGAAGTAGGTAGGCATTTTCCAAATATAAGAAGATGGCATGCTTCAGTAGTAGGAAGCATGCCACCTTCTTATATTTGGAAAATGCCTACCAACTTCTGTGCACGTAGGAATATAAGTAGTAGTAATACTATTAAATTCTAAGCAATTTGGGGCAAGGACTTGGTCATCATATATGTTTGTGCCAGGCCTTGTCCAGTGGGCTCTGGATCCTCATTTGGGTTTCTCAGCACTGCCACACTGTACATGTTAAATAACAATACTAAGTACTCTGAACAGACCCACTTCCCCCAAGCACACAACTAAAACATTACTCAACATGCCTTAAGATGTGAGATGACCCGTAATTAAGAATATTCTTGGCTAGCTTTCTGCAGAGCATGCAAATAAATCAAACTAGTTATAACTGGTGAGACCTTAAAGGTTTTGGATAAGTCTTTCTGGTTTAAATAGACTTGCAGGGACCCCAAAACTCAACTAAAAGTCCATCTGTTTTCTCAGCGATAAAAGCACTATGGATGACACGAGAAACAAATTCTCACGCATTCACAGTCAAACTTGGACAGTGAGCAAAGCAACGAGTAGATACCTGAATGTTTCTGTTGCGCCAGCTTTATCAGGATGGGAGGGGTTGATTCAAACCTCAGAGAACATACACAGGACCTGATTAACAGAAGAGATCAGCATTGATAACTTTCCTTGAAGTCCTGGGGAACTGTGGATGCTCAGCACTTCTCCAAGTGAAGCCCATGTAGTCTAACGTTGAGCATGTGTCTGTATTATTAAACTTTCCATCCTGCCAGAAATCATTTAAAAAAGGAAGAACTGAATACCTCTCATCCCATTGCAACCCCAATTCCACAGAACCTTCTCTGATCACTTTTTCTCCTCCTGTTAGGCAAACTTCTTGATTTCCCCTTGTTGCTAAAGTCTGCAGCTGCAGTTTCTCCTCTAGGTCAGCTAGCACAACTGCAGCTGATAAATTCATGCCATCTGATCAACTATTGCTCTGCCCCTTTCTACTTGACTTCACTTGTTCATGCTTCACTTCTTCCGTGCTCCTTTCCAAAACTAGCACCCCACACAACTGACATGTCCTAGGCTTTCTGGGGCCCCAGATCCCTGTCTGGGGGGTGATCCAAATGACATTCCATCAAATTTTGAATTATTCTTTCAGCTGTGCTTGCAGGAAATATGGGAGGGGGTGTTGGTTAGATTTCCCCCCCCCCTATTGTGTATTGTTTCTACAGTCTGGGTATAACTTCAGGTATGTGTGCTAGGAATAATCTCCTCTTTCAGATACAAAGTTTAACTGCACACACTGTAAAGGCAAAATACAAATGTGAATACTTCCCTGCTAGGTCTGGGTCAGAACTTGACAGTCTTACTAATGTACCTTAATTCATGAGTAGTCCCATTTCTCCTGTAAGAGTGGCAGAATATGGCCTTTCATTACTTTAATGTCCCTGAGAGCTTCTCTAATTTTGATGACTAAATTATAATAAACATAAGGAACAGCAGCAGTGGAGAAAAAATCCTGCTTTGGAGGGAATAGCAAGGTTCAATAAGTTATGAAAAGCTTTAGAAGGCTGTACTACAATCGAGTATGGCTATGGATCAAAGGCGGTCCTTTTCTCTTTTCTAGTACATAGATAGTGTGGCCAAATACTGGACACTTTTACAATGTTGTTCAGAAAAATATCAAAGTTAACAGCTCAGTTGTAGCATATTACTGGTTCCAAAGATATAGTACAAATGTTGCTCTTGAAATGTGAAGATATTAAAGTAGGGCCCCAAGCCTAGTGAGTGATGTGTTTTGATGGGAGATAAGAGGAGGAGCTGAGTCCTGTGACATTTATGGCCCCCACAGGATTTCCTGGGTATCCTTGAAGTATCACAGGATTCAGCCCATGATTGGAGCCATAAGGTCTCATGGGAGTTGACACGAGATTGGGAGCCATGATAATGTCCAGTTTGCTGGTTTCCAGTAGTCACCCAACCTTCCTCAGCTGCCTGCCCAGATGGGGCTGCAGCATGGCAGCCTCCCTAGGCTCTGCCTTCTGCAATTGTTGCTGCTGCAAGTGGGCAGCAGCTATGCAAGCTGGTGGGATCATGCTTGGATGACTTTACCTTGGAGCAATTCACTGTCATGGTGCCCCATCTGGAGTGGCTCAGGGGCCAGGTCCCTGGGCCAAGATAAGGGCTGTCTCTCTTCCCCATGGACCCTGTGGGACTTGGGGCAGTGGGGATTAGGAATTCCTAGGGAGGACTGGACTGAGCACCATGGATCTGACAGAACCCTGGTGGGGAATCCTGACTGCCTCAGGTTGTGGGCCATTGCTGCCCTGTGGGACTTGAATTGGCGATGGCAGCAGCTATTGGATGTAAGCTTGGTTGGCTTCACTCCAGCCAAACGCTCTGCTGGGAGTGAGTCCAGACTGCCCCCACACACCTGTGGGTGGATTTTGCCTGATGACTCTCTCCCTTGCTGTGCTAGTCTAGTTGTTTGTTACCCTAGGTACATCACTGCTCCATCAGGGCAGTGTGGTGACTGGGTTGATTGCCCTGATCTGGGGGACCAGGTCTGATACTGCCTGGCACGGTTCTTGCTCCTGGCACAGGGACCCTTTCTGTTTGAGTATTCCCCATGCTTGTGGTCTCACCCTCATCTCCTGTGGGGCATTAGCCAAACCTGCATCCGAACCTCTGCACAACATGGCAACTAGCACTTATGGAAGTGACAGTGGAAACCTCCCATCACTGGCAATAGCTAGTATGTCTGGTGTTGATGCTGCTCGTGACTTTGTCCCTCTGATTACATCAGCCCTCACCAGGACTGATGTAATCAGACACCTACTGAGGAGTGGTCATTTCTACTCCAAATATAAACTCAAGGTCCTTTCCTACAGCAGTTTAATGGTTAAAGTCCTGCTTCAGACTGATGTACTTTAGGGGTTTTCACACTTATGTAGTTATATTAGGGCAAACTTCTTCTATGTAGTTAGGACCATGGACTGCAGAGACTGTATTCTGTCTGTCCCACTCCGAAGATAGGAAATTTCCACTCCTAAGCACACTGTGTTCATAACTTCCCACTGAGTTCTGGTAAACTTAGCTGTTAGTGCCCATAAATCGCACAGTGCCTACAATATTTACTGACCTGAATACTTCCTCTTGAAAAGCTCTCTGAACTCTACACACTAGAGGACAAAAGATGCTGCTGGTGTTCTTACTAATTAAATCAATGATATAAACAAGGAATCAATACTTCTTCAACATATAAAAGGGAGTCTCTTACTGGGAATTTTAAAAAAAAATCTTTCCATGTGGTATTTGTGAGCCTTGTTTGCTTTGTGGATTTTGGTGGTACTCGTTAAAGAGGGGCAAATAACAAATGATCATTTATGTGATGAATTTTGCCTCTCTTGTAAATTGTATTGTTTTCTTGAATTAACGTAAGATTGTTCACAGAATAAATCTTGGTGTTTAGCTGGTTCAAACTACCTGACCAGCAGATAACAATCTTACTCCATTCCCTTTCCTTCTGTTCCTTTCCATTTCTTGTTGGACAGTTCTCTTTTCATAATGGTTTTCCTGAAGTTTTGAATACATTGCTCATTCTGTATTTATTTTTTAACTAGAAGCACCTGATTCAGGTACTTCAGTGATCTCTTCTCTGTTAACTTAATGTCCCTTCCTGGTGTTTACTGTCAGCAATGAGTGATCTGCTCTTATTCGCTACATTCACTGAAGAATGGACTGGGGCCTGTCTTGGTTATAGACGTCCTCCCAGAGGAGGTCTGCCAGAGTCCCTTGTTGGTTGTATTTAGAGCTCACAAATCGTATTTGTTTCATCTGGTTTATGTCGTGGATTTTGGGTCCCTTTTCATTGCTTTTATATCTATTATTTGTTTATTTTATTTACTCCTTGTATGTGCCTTTGTCAGTAGGGTAGGCTGCTTAGTTTTGTGCTTTAAAAAAAAAATACTGCAGAAATAATATTTCCTCTAGTTCCCGGTTCTTTTTTAGTATTGTTTACAATGATTTGTCTGTTGTACGGTACTTACATATCCCACAATAAGTGATTACGTGAAAAAGGATAAAATGAACAAAAACTAAGCTTGAGTGTCTGTCCTGCTTGTGTACACACAAAGAATGAAAGAACACCTCTAATGCTAGGATTTAATCGTCCTTGTGTCCAGCTCTCTACCATATATACCAGGGCCTCTTCCAGAATTGAGGGATCTGAGCTAAGGTAAGTTAAGGTGGCTGTTAAGTGCTTTAATGATATCCAATAAGCTAGTCTAATTGATGTAAGATATATATACACAGCATAACAGAAGGACCCATGCCAATTAGTGAATTGAACCTGGAGAGAATATCTTTTAAACAAAATGGCAATTTGATTCACAATGAGTATGCCCCTATTTCATCACTATATTTAATGCCGTTTCAAGTGTATATTATCAATCCATTTATAAAGTAAGCAATTTTATTCTCATTACCCATGAGATCTGAAGTCAAGTAACTCTAGTTTGATTTATTTTCCAGGTTGTACATATTCTTTACTCTCTTCTGGATATCTAAAATTTTCAAATAATAGTTAAGGTGTGGTGACAGAGTGTTTTAATACACCGTATAAAATACGCTGCACTGTGAGAGATGAATCAGAAATCGAACTGTAGTATTACAACTAAAAATAATATATGCAGTAATATGGCAGCACTAAAGACAAATCCTTACTGAGGTAAAGCTCCCATTGACTTCATAGGGTGCATAGAGGTTTACAGCAATTGTAATGTTCATGTTCCATGTTTTCAGTTAAGATTTTGTACTTGCCAGTAATTAATTATTGGTCCACTATCCTTGGAAAGGGAAAGCAGGGCTAGGCTAGGAAGGGGATATGAGGCTGGTTTGAACAATGAATTGTGAAAAATCAAAGTCACTTGGTGAGCTATACAAAGTAAAAAAAAAAAAAAAAAAGTTGAACAGTATCATAGTCTGTGCACCCTTGAATAGTGTAGAGTAAAATGTTCCAGGACTTTTGCCCCAGTAAGATTTATAGGATATGGTCTTGGTTGAACTAGCCAACAGTCTTATCTATGGGATATATGCTTCCATTGCATTGAACTTTATTAATCTTGACACTCTTTTTTTTAATGCCTTAGAATTAAATATCTTTCTTGGTGTATACTTCTTGGAGTTCATCCTTTTTTTGTTCTGAAGTCTGGGGAAAAATGTCTGTGACCTAATTTACCTAAAATAAGCCTGAACTGATTGCCGCTTTTGTTAGCTTCATTTCAGTTGAGCCATAGCACTAAATATAAACATTGTGAAATGTTATACACTTCACATGTTTTATACAATAGAAATGACATGCCTTACTCTGATAATCCTAGGACAAAACCATACCACAAAATGTAAAAGGCCAGTGCATAGTTTCCACGCTGTGAATATGTTATGCATGCCTTCAGAATGGTTTATAGTACAGCTGTTGATTCTTAGTAGATAATGGATTGTAACTGTTTTTAATAGCGTGGTTTACTGAAGCATGCTAATACAATGTAACCTCAAGGTATTTGTCATAAATGTTGTGGAAACTCTTGTAAAACAGCAGGTAGGCAATTTGTCCTTGTTTATCTATGAGGCAGGACCAGAGTTATGTGCTCATATAGCAGTGTCCTTTTGTCATTATTACATTTGTGACTGTGCTGTTGGATAGGGCGTTTACTAACTGCTTGTTCATTCTAAAGTTATGACAATAATTGTTTGTGCACAGCTTTCTCTAAGTTAAGAAAAATGTATCTGTAAGCCTAAAAAATGTAGAGACGCACCTTTGTTGTATATTTACTAGTATTGTGGGTATGAGGAGTTCAGATTTTTTCCCCCTGCTTTAGGCTCAGAAACAATTCACCTTCTATCCATAATTAGGATAGACCAGCACTGAATTTTGATCATATTAAAATATGCCATCCAATAAATATACCCGGTTGGCTGGGAAGACCACTGCCTGTAAGAAAATCATATCTGGGTGAAGAAAGGTCAATGTGATGCTGGTAGAAGGCAGGGTGTAATTTTGTAATAAATTAACTAAGACATTGACCTCTTATTCCATTGAGGGCATCTGGGAGAGAGGGACAATAGAAAACCACAGTGCTTCTTCCCAGAAGACAACATTGTAGGGACTGGGGTGTTTGGGATAGGGAGCTGCTTGGGAAAGGAGGTGGTGAAATTACAGAAATGTCATGTGACACTAGGCTTTCTTGGGGATTAGGGTTTCCAAGACAGCCTCAGTGCTATGAACCCACGTGAATCAAATCTGCCTAAGGTGACCCCAAAACCAGCAGGTTTCATATTCTGTGCAGTTAGCACACTATGCAGAGGGGAAAGAACCTATATTGTGTCATTAAACAGATGTAAAATTTAAAATAAATCTGATGGATTTATTCAGTTCAACTAACATTTTCTTAACTGTACTATGCTATCTGGAGTTAGACTTGTGCACCCTCATAGTTTTGTTTCTGAATGTGGGTTGGCACAGGAGGTAATTTTTCTGCTCTGCTTAACACTGATGAGGCCTCAGCTGGAGTATTGTATTCAGTTTTGGGTGCCACACTTTACGAAAGAGGTGGGCAAATTGGAGAGTGTCCAGAGGAAGCCAAAAAAATATGCTAAAAAATTTAGAAGACATGACCTATAAAGAAAAGTTAATAAACAAAACAAAACTGGTCATGTTTAGTCCTGAGAAAACAAGACTGGGGCAGGGGGGATGGGGAGATGTGTTAAGGGTTATTATAAAGTGAATGGTGATCAGTTGTTCTCCATGTCCCCGGAAGGTAGGATAAAAAGTTTTTGTTTTTTGTTTTATTTTTCTGCAGCAAGGTAGATTTTGGTTGGATATTAGGAAAAAACTTTCCTAACTATAAGGATAGTTAAGCACTGGAATAGGCTTGCAAGGAAGGCTGCAGACAAGGAATCCCTGTCATTGGAGGTTTTTAAGAACAGGTTGGACAAATACCTGTCAGGGATGGGCCAAGTATACTTGGTCCTGCCTTAGAGTGTGTGTGTGGGGGGGGGGGGATGAAGTAGATGACCCCTCAAGTTCCCTTCCAGGCCTACATTCCTGTGATTCTGTGAGTACAGTAGAAGTACTGTAAGTGTTCATTTATTGCATCTGAGTTTTAATTGTTAACAAACCTAGATAACGGTATCCAATTACTACGGCTTCAGATGAGTGAATCACCGATGCTATGATTACTTAGGGTATGTCTACACAGCAATTACACACCCCGCTTGGCTCATGCAAACTGACTCAGGCTTGCATGCCTGAGGCTAAGGGGCTGTTTAATTGCACTGTAGATGTTCAGGCTAGGGCTGGAGCCTGGGCTCTAGGACCCTGCAAGATGGAAGGGTCCCAGAGCTTGGGCTGCAGCCTGAGCCTGAACATCTACACCCCAGTTAAAAAGCCCCTTAGCCTGAGCCCTGTGAGCTTGAGTCAGCTGGCACGGGCCAGCTGAGGGTGTCTAATTGCAGTGTAGACATATCCTTAGTTTCCTTTTTGCAGACCTCTTTGACTCTGCCACAGATTCCACCTTTCAGATAGTTAGATAAAATGTCAATGGTCCTTACAGGTCACCTCAGGGTGTTGAAAAGGGAGGTGCTAGGGGAGAGGAGACACAAGGGAAAAAGCAGTTAAGTTAGGAGAGAGGAAAATGAGATGATCAAATTTTGAAGAAAAAAAATCTCTTTTTACCAAAATTGTCTTTAACTCCATCCATCTATTTTTTCTTCCAAAGCATTATGTGAGAAACTCACTGCCTTTCCAACCACTGAAATTATTTTACTTTTCACAGAATGTTTTTTGTTTGCTTCATTTGATGACTGGAAATCGTATTGCTGAGACCCACATAGAAAAGATGTATTAGAGATTATTAGAAGCCTAACTGCTTATAGCGTTTGGATGAACAGTGTATGTCATAGAATATCAGGGTTGGAAGGGACCTCAGGAGGTCATCTAGTCCAACCCCCTGCTCAAAGCAGGACAAAATCCCAGAAATTTTTTTATATTTTTTTAATTATTTTTTTTAACCCCGGTTCCCTAAATGGCCCCCTCAAGAACTCACAACCCTGGGTTTAGCAGGCCAATGCTCAAACCACTGAGCTATCTCTCCCCCAATATTTATAGAATTAATACTGCATGGTCTAATACTCCATCATGATTACATTTTGTGGGGGGGTTAGGGGGTGGGGAAGGTAGCTTTGAACATCTACAAAACCATGACAAGTGGTGGATTAAAATATAAAGCCAGGGAACTGACTTCTTAAAATTCCAAATTAGTCTTTCACTGTTTCACTTATTGCTTATATTGGTACCCATCACTTTGCAGTTGCTTACGGTTTCTGAAACATTACAGATCAGGAAACCCATCTTATAATTTATTTACAAGGGATCTATTACAGCTGACCCAGACTATGGTGACAGCTCTCGAGAGGTTTGCAAGGAGACACTTGACAGTATATGTAATGCTTACTGGCTTCTAAATGCAGATAAGCCAGTTTAATTGAACTAGTGATTCAGCCCTCAAAACGTGTTACATGGAATGCACCACTGTATTCCTATATTAAATTTGATACAAACAAATCAGACTTATGTGCCTGAAGTGTAGAGGTTTGCATTTTAGAATGCTGAAGGTCACATGCCAATCAAACACAAATTGTGAAAACTAGCGTTATGAGGAACAATGAATAGAAATGCTTTGTCCCATTAATTCTCTTTGCAGAGCTGGAGATTGTTTTTCTTCTTAACACAGACCATAACGTTTTACCTTCATGGCCTTGAACAGCTCAGTTGGTGCTTGACCTTGCATATAACCCTAGTGGTAAGAGCATACTTTTAGTGTTAGAATATGTGCTGTGTTTTCTTTTCCTTTCAGAACAGGTTTGTGACTTGCCTCCAATTGTACTCAGAGGAATGTACAGTCCCTTGTAAAAGTATATTTAAGTTTGTGAAATAATTTAATCAAGCCAGATGTGACCTGAGGATAATGTAAATTGAACTTGATATTGAAGAAAAATAAAACTTATGCAAAGATGGTGGTAGAAGGGTAAAAAACCACACACACATACACATTCTGGGAGAAAATTCTGCTAATAATAAGTGGGATATGACTGTACCAAATTACAAAGTCCATTTTGTACCTATGTTGAAATATTTGAACTGAGGCGACATTAGTTTGGACTTGCTTAGGGAAACCTGTTATGACACATTCCAGACAGCTACCCTTGGAAAGGCATTTGACACCTCATTGAAGGACCGATTGGAAGGCAAAAGATGCACTGTCCTAGGGATGGGGGTTCCACAACCACCACTCCCAAGAGGAGGAGGAGGGTGGTGGTGGTCGGGGACTCCCTCCTCAGGGGGACTGAGTCATCTATCTGACGCCCCGACCGGGAAAACCGAGAGGTCTGCTGCTTGCCAGGAGCTAGGATACACGATGTGACGAAGAGACTGCCGAGACTCATCAAGCCCTCGGATCGCTACCCCTTCCTGCTTCTCCACGTGGGCACCAATGATACTGCCAAGAATGACCTTGAGCGGATCACTGCAGACTACGTGGCTCTGGGAAGAAGGATAAAGGAGTTTGAGGCGCAAGTGGTGTTCTCGTCCATCCTCCCTGTGCAAGGAAAAGGCCTGGGTAGAGACCGTCGAATCGTGGAAGTCAACGAATGGCTACGCAGGTGGTGTCGGAGAGAAGGCTTTGGATTCTTCGACCATGGGATGGTGTTCCAAGAAGGAGGAGTGCTGGGCAGGGACGGGCTCCACCTAACGAAGAGAGGGAAGAGCATCTTCGCCAGCAGGCTGGCTAACCTAGTGAGGAGGGCTTTAAACTAGGTTCCCCGGGGGAAGGAGACCAAAGCCCTGAGGTAAGTGGGGAAATGGGATCCTGGGAGGAAGCACAAGCAAGAGAGCGCAAGAGGAGAGGACTCCTGTCTCATACTGAGAAAGAGGGACGATCGATGAGTTATCTTAAGTGCCTATACACAAATGCAAGAAGCCCGGGAAACAAGCAGGGAGAACTGGAAGTCCTGGCACAGTCAGGGAACTATGATGCGATTGGAATAACAGAGACTTGGTGGGATAACTCACATGACTGGACTACTATCATGGATGGATATAAACTGTTCAGGAAGGACAGGCAGGGCAGAAAAGGTGGGGGAGTTGTGTTGTATGTAAGAGAGGAGTATGACTGCTCAGAGCTCCGGTATGAAACTGCAGAAAAACCTGAGTGTCTCTGGATAAAGTTGAGAAGTGTGAGCAACAAGGGTGATGTCGTGGTCGGCGTCTGCTATAGACCACCAGACCAGGGGGATGAGGTGGACGAGGCTTTCTTCTGGCAACTAGCAGAAGTTGCTAGATCGCAGGCCCTGGTTCTCATGGGAGACTTTAATCACCCTGATATCTGCTGGGAGAGCAATACAGCGGTGCACAGACAATCCAGGAAGTTTTTGGAAAGTGTAGGGGACAATTTCCTGGTGCAAGTGCTGGAGGAACCAACTAGGGGCAGAGCTTTTCTTGACCTGCTGCTCACAAACAGGGAAGAATTAGTAGGGGAAGCAAAAGTGGATGGGAACCTTGGAGGCAGTGACCATGAGATGGTCAAGTTCAGGATCCTGACACAAGGAAGAAAGGAGAGCAGCAGAATACGGACCCTGGACTTCAGAAAAGCAGACTTTGACTCCCTCAGGGAACAGATGGGCAGGATCCCTTGGGAGAATAACATGAAGGGCAAAGGGGTCCAGGAGAGATGGCTGTATTTTAAAGAATCCTTATTGCAGTTGCAGGAACAAACCATCCCGATGTGTAGAAAGAATAGTAAATATGGCAGGCGACCAGCTTGGCTAACCAGTGAAATTCTTGCTGATCTTAAACGCAAAAAAGAAGCTTACAAGAAGTGGAAGATTGGACAAATGACCAGGGAGGAGTATAAAAATATTGCTCAGGCATGCAGGAGTGAAATCAGGAAGGCCAAATCACACTTGGAGTTGCAGCTAGCAAGAGATGTTAAGAGTAACAAGAAGGGTTTCTTCAGGTATGTTAGCAACAAGAAGAAAGTCAAGGAAAGTGTGGGCCCCTTACTGAATGAGGGAGGCAACCTAGTGACCGAGGATGTGGAAAAAGCTAATGTACTCAATGATTTTTTTGCCTCTGTCTTCACAAACAAGGTCAGCTCCCAGACTGCTGCACTGGGCAGCACAATATGGGGAGAAGGTGACCAGCCCTCTGTGGAGAAAGAAGTGGTTCGGGACTATTTAGAAAAACTGGACGTGCACAAGTCCATGGGGCTGGATGCGCTGCATCCGAGGGTGCTAAAGGAGTTGGCGGATGAGATTGCAGAGCCATTAGCCATTATTTTTGAAAACTCATGGCGATCGGGGGAGGTCCTGGATGACTGGAAAAAGGCTAATGTAGTGCCCATCTTTAAAAAAGGGAAGAAGGAGGATCCGGGGAACTACAGGCCAGTCAGCCTCACCTCAGTCCCTGGAAAAATCATGGAGCAGGTCCTCAAGGAATCAATTATGAAACACTTAGAGGAGAGGAAAGTGATCAGGAACAGTCAGCATGGATTCACCAAGGGGAAGTCGTGCCTGACTAACTTAATTGCCTTCTATGCCGAGATAACTGGCTCTGTGGATGAGGGGCAAGCAGTGGATATGTTATTCCTTGACTTTAGCAAAGCTTTTGATATGGTCTCCCACAGTATTCTTGCTGCCAAGTTAAAGAAGTATGGGCTGGATGAATGGACTGTAAGGTGGATAGAAAGCTGGCTAGATCATCGGGCTCAACGGGTAGTGATCAATGGCTCCATGTCTAGTTGGCAGCCAGTTTCAAGCGGAGTGCCCCAAGGGTCGGTCCTGGGGCCGGTTTTGTTTAATATCTTTATTAATGATCTGGAGGATGGTGTGGACTGCACTCTCAGCAAGTTTGCCGATGACACTAAACTAGGAGGCGTGGTAGATACACTAGAGGGTAGGGATCGGATACAGAGGGACCTAGACAAATTAGAGGATTGGGCCAAAAGAAACCTGATGAGATTCAACAAGGACAAGTGCAGAGTCCTGCACTTAGGACGGAAGAATCCCATGCACAGCTACAGACTAGGGACCGAATGGCTAGGTAGCAGTTCTGCAGAAAAGGACCTAGGGGTCACAGTGGATGAGAAGCTGGATATGAGTCAACAGTGTGCTCTTGTTGCCAAGAAGGCTAACGGCATTTTGGGCTGTATAAGTAGGGGCATTGCCAGCAGATCGAGGGACGTGATCGTTCCCCTTTATTCGACATTGGTGAGGCCTCATCTGGAGTACTGTGTCCAGTTTTGGGCCCCACACTACAAGAAGGATGTGGAAAAATTGGAAAGAGTCCAGCGGAGGGCAACAAAAATGATTAGGGGTCTGGAGCGCATGACTTATGAGGAGAGGCTGAGGGAACTGGGATTGTTTAGTCTCCAGAAGAGAAGAATGAGGGGGGATTTGATAGCAGCCTTCAACTACCTGAAGGGGGGTTCCAAAGAGGATGGAACTCGGCTGTTCTCAATGGTGGCAGATGACAGAACAAGGAGCAATGGTCTCAAGTTGCAGTGGGGGAGGTCTAGGTTGGATATTAGGAAACACTATTTCACTAGGAGGGTGGTGAAGCACTGGAATGCGTTACCTAGGGAGGTGGTGGAGTCTCCTTCCTTGGAGGTTTTTAAGGTCAGGCTTGACAAAGCCCTGGCTGGGATGATTTAGTTGGGAATTGGTCCTGCTTTGAGCAGGGGGTTGGACTAGATGACCTCCTGAGGTCCCTTCCAACCCTGATATTCTATGATTCTATGATTCTATGACTATCACCAAGAGCCATTGAGACATCAATCTGGGGTTATCAGCTTTGATTGACTCTCAACTAATGGCCTGCCCCCATGAAACAATTGTCTTTCTATACAAGAACCTGCAAAGGGCAGGGGCAATCATGAGTGGTGGATGTGAAATTTCACAGTCGAGCACATTGCACAGAGACAGGGACCCTATTTAAAAGCAAGGTCCTGCTCTGTGTCATATGCAGGGGAACCGGCTATTGTCACATGTAAGGACTTGCAGGGGAGAGAAAGAGCAGGAGGGACGCCACTCAGCATAGAGCACGGACAAACCTTAGAGTCACAGGAGCTGTGAGAGCAGACTGGGTGAGGGCTCATCAAAGATCTGTAACTCTCAATTGCTTTAAGAGAAATGTCGTAGTTAAGAAATTCCTTTGCTAAACCTGTGGTCCTTGCTTTCCTGCTATGTTGTCTGCAAAGGGGTGGAATGAATATGCTCAGAGTACCCACAACTTTGGTGGGGCGCCAAGGGAGTATGTGTAAGCAACTGTGAGCAAACAGAAGGTTAAACATCTGAATGTTTCACACTTGCACCTGGCTTTCGCATGGTAACAGAGCTGAGATGCGAGAAGAGACTATCATGGACCTCTTATACATTTATTAACAATTAAAACAAGAAGTCACAAAGTGTCCTGTGGCACCTTATAGACTAACAGATGTATTGGAGCATAAGCTTTTGTTGGTGAATACGATGAAGTGGGTATTCACCCATGAAAGCTTATGCTCCAATAGGTCTGTTAGTCTATAAGGTGCCACAGGACTCTTTGTCAGATCCACACTAACACGGCTACCCCTCTGATACTTAACAAGAAGTCAGTAATACCATAACAGTATTGTTTTGTACAGATAGTATTCCAAATATACCTTTTCCTGTTCATATATTGTAACTTGTTAGAAAATACTACAAATACGGCAGTGTGTGTGGTATTCATCAAGTATTTCAAACATCTAGGCCCAGATAATGGCATCCAGATTTTGCTAGGTACATCAACTTTGGGTGCAAGAAAAGTAGCAAAGACTCGGTGTTCTGGGGGTTGGTTCTGTGCTGGCCCTGGCCCCTACATAGATTAGAGGCGAGCAGAGCTCTAAGCACTCCACAGTTAAAATGAGAAGTTGCTAGGAAAAAAAAGTTACATCTGCAAAGCTCCTTGCTATCTTTATTCTAGAGGAAAGTTCTGAACTCATGTTAGTGACGAGAGTTAAAATGTTTCATGTTATCACTTTAAACATCACTAGGGTATTTAAGTAGCAGAGGGAGACTGTTTGTGATGTGTTCTTTTAATTAACATGAGCACATTAATTCTAATGTGGAGAATAACTTAAAATAAGTATACTAAGATCTTCCATCCTTATTGTACCTCATTTTTATCTAACTAAAACCATTTTAAAAAAATCCTTATCTTTGCCTGTTTTTAGCATTCCTGCCATTACTGAATAATGCCTCTGAGATTTCGATGCTCTGTTGACCTCTCTAACTTTTTAATTTCACTTTGTTGATTAGCAGGCAGGAGTGGCCTTTGACTCCTCAAACACCAGATGTGACCAGTGCAGCATTGGTAACATGGATGCTTTTCTTTGATTTAAAGATAAACATGTTGAGCTCTTTAGATATGTTAATGGAATTGTAATAATCACTGAGCGCATGTGTTTTTAGTGATATTCCATGGAGATTGGTTGTTGGTCTGATGCTATTCAACATTTTGGAAGAAAATATAAAATCATCACTGATAAAGTTTGCAGATAATCCAAAGCTTTGGGAGTGTTAAATAATGAAGAGGCAGGTCACTAATATAATACAATCTGAATCATTTCGTAAGCTGGACACAAGCAAACAATATGTGTTTTAATATGGACAAATGTGTATACATTTAGGAACAAGGAATGTGGGCCATACTTACAGAATGATGGACTTTGTCCTGGGAAGTAATGACTCTGAAAGAGATTTGGGTGTCGTGGGGTGGATAACAGCTGAACATGAACTCCCAGTGCAGAGCTGTGTCCAAAAGGGCTAATGCATTCCTTGAATGCATACACAGGGTTCTTTTGCCTCTGTTTTTAGCATTGGTGGGACTGCTGCTGGAATACTGCATCTAGTTCTGGTGTCAAGAACTCAAAGAAGAGCCACAAGAATGATTAAAGGATTAGAAAACGTGTTTCATAGTGAGTTTCAAAGAACTCTGTTTAGTTTATCAAAGAGAGTTAAGGAGTGACTTGATCACAGGCTGTAAGTACCTACATGGGGAACAATGTTTAATTATAGAGGGCTCTTCAGTCTTGCAGACCACAGTATAGCAAGATCTAATGGCTGGAAGTAGAAACTAGATAAATTAAGATTAGAAAAAAGATATAAATGTGTAACATGGAGGGAATTAACTATGGGAACAATTTACCAAGGGTTGAAGTAGGTTCTCCTTCACTGGGAATGCCTAAATTGAGATTGATTTTTTTTCTTTTTTCTAGAATTTATGCTCTAGTTCAGGCACAAACTGATCCAAGCAACTCCTCTGGCCTGTGTTTATATAGGGGATTAGACTAGATGATCACAATGTTTTGTATTATTTTTTCTGACCTTATCTATGAAACTTTTCGTATTGTTATGTTTCTGGATCTTGATGTTGGTGACAAGAAGTATCACATTTTTTTTTCCAAATATTGAATACTGGATGATAGATATAGAAAAACCTATTTCACCTTAATTTTGATACACTATGGTGAAGTCAATAGCCCTGTTAATAGATACCATTACATACTTCATTGCAGGGACAGTAGATTCTAACTAATATGCACTGACTGAGATCCACAGAGAAGTTTTGTGGATTAACATGTAAGGGCTTGATCCGAAGTCCACTGAAGTCAAGGGCAATCTTTCCATTGACTTCAGTAGGCTTTGGTTCAGGACCAAAGTGAACAAACAGTAAAAATGCAAGGATAATGCATCACATCATTTACTTTGACAATTGTAGTTTAGTTTTAATTATTTATAATACTTCATAATGTACAAGTAAATTTCCTGTAAAATAATTTATTCTTAGTAATATTTATTATAGATTTTGCTATCAAATATTTGCTAAGAGGTGGGAAGTTCTATTTTTCTGTATGTAGACTAATGAAGTGTGTAGTAGCAATATTCTACTATACCAATGAGGTATGTGTGTAGTACTTTGGAGTATCTCATGTCTCTCTCTGAATTGTTGGTTAAACATAGAGACTACTGGGCATATCTGGTTCTGTTATTCCTACCCTTAAACAGTGCTGTTGGGCAAGGGATCATCTCCTTCACTAGACTGTTTGTTCTGTTGTGCCCTAGAGAAATAGGGTCTGCTTTTTATACAAGCAGTCAAATTGGTATTTAGAAATGTCATCCGAGATATGGTGACATTTTTCTATTATATTCCAAGATAAATATAACCTTTCATTCCATTTTACTTTTTTTTAAATTATGTGGTGCCATAGTCAGCCGCTTAGTTTTGAGATTTATTTTAAAAATAGTATCAAGTAAATAAATCATTAGTGTCACAGGCAATTTTATTTCTGTAGAGACTTCCATGCAGCAACTAGCCATAAAGAATATTTGCTGCATTATGCAGCAAAATATAAATAATGAAACATCTGGATACCAGTATGCTCTAAATAGATTTAAGGGAGATAAGGAGAATTGATTTACCTGTAATAGTTCTCTATATGCTTTATTAATCTGTGTCTGGTTATTTGCAACCCAAAGTGGCCACACCTAATTATTTCTTTTCAGGTCCTAAAGATATTACTGATTCCAGTGGTATTCCCCATTTTAAACGTAAGAAATATCATCAGAGCTAGCAATCTCTTCAGCCAGAAAGAACTTTTTAAGTGTGCCCACTATCCATAACTCTGGGAATGGAGCTGTGCTATAGTTGTCAGTTTTGCTACGTAATGACCAAAAGAGGACTTGAGCATTCCTCCCAAAATAAATACCACACCAACACACGTAACCGTTCTGCCTGCTCACATCCAAGGCAAAACCAAGAGGAAATAAATAGATTTCACACAGTGCCTTTAAGATTAGCGAACTGTCTTTTTCAGACCATTAGAGAAAGAAAATTAGAATTGAGTGTCCAATTAATACTTAACCCCCTCTCTGTATATGTACACACATGTCTATTACATCTATTAATCATGCTGAAGTAGCTCACTGATCTCCATTGGCACAGTGATATGTAGAGGGAGAGGTGGTCTCTTAGTTGGCCAGTACCCAGTCTTTGTAGATCAAGGTGAACATCTCTTAGAATACATGAATAGTCACATTGACTTCAGGCATTTTGTACGGCCTGCATATTTTAAGGTGTACATTTAAAACGTAATCAGAAATGTAAAAAGAATAACCAGATAAAATAATACTAAACATGTGCAGCATGGCTGAATTTCTATTGCTGTTAGGCACCCTTAACACATCTATTTCATTTCTAAACTATGATTTAACATGGTTATTAATTTAAGTGAAGAATATTCCACAGAGGATTCACAGGCCTACACTCTGGGAATAATAAGATCCTTTTTCTCTTTGATTTACTGAAAATACTTTTAGAGGCATAAGCATGAAGAAGAAAGTCCCCCACCCCAACACTAATAATAATAATAATAATAATTAATAATAATACACACACAACTTGCTTTTTCTAATTTTTGGCAGGGAATGGAGAGGAGCTTGAATCATTTAAGTGGGAGGAACTAAGGTCTCTGAATTTCTCACAGAAAGATGTCGTATATACTTGTTCCTTAGCCCGTTCATTTATAAGCCGACCCCCCAAGATGGTTAGATAAAAATAGCAAAAAATGTATGATCCTTTCGTAAGCCGACCCTATATTTCAGGGGTTGGCAAACTTTGGCTCCTGGCCGTCAGGGTAAGCTGCTGGCGGGTCGGGACGTTTTGTTTACCTGGAGCGTCTGCAGGCATGGAGCCCCTCAGCTCCCAGTGGCCACGTTTTTCCGTTCCCAGCCAATGGGAGCTGTGGGAAGTGGCGCACCACTTCCCGTAGCTCCCGCAGTTGGCTGGGAACGGCAAACCGCAGCCACTGGGAGCTGAGAGGCTCCATGCCTGCAGACGCTCCAGGTAAACAAAACGACAATGCATTAGATATTCAATTCAATGATTGCATAGAGTTTAAAATCATCAAATTTTGGTGTAGACCCATTTATAAGCTGACCCCCGCTCTTTGATGCGTCACTTTTTTACCAAAAATATTCGGCTTATGAACGAGTATATACGGTATGTTGTGTAAACTGGATACTTTGCTTTAGAACATTGAAGATTGTATTTGGAGTAGTGATGGGCAAATCTCGAAAGTTCTAGAGATTCAGTTCAGACACTTAACAATTTTTGATCTTTTATTACAACCTTTACAGTAGTTAAATACAAGTAGCTGCATTTAGGCACCTAGAACCTTAGGGATTAATGAAAAGGTTTATTTTGCAGGTGGTTAAAATTTGAAAATATAGGCAAAAATTCTTAAGTAACTTTTCTGATCCTCTGAAAAGAAGTAGATAGCACTCAAATATATTTTACATGTTGAATATTCAAATTGTAAAGCTTAGGGCCAGGTGCTGGGGTTCCGCTAACTGCATATAGCACAAATAAGGGGAGTGTGGGTGCCAAAATCATGTAAAGTGCATTGTTATACTCTTCCAATCTTGGGCCACAGCATGCAAAACAAGCCCCATTTTGTAAGTTTAAATCAGCTGCTAATGAACCCAAAAGACAAAACCACAGCTGGGGATCAGTGTAATGAAGAGGCATTTTGTTCAGGTTATGCAGTATGCACTGAAAACAGAAAGATGCATCCTTGCTGGCTCTTTGGTATAAGAAGATCCCTTTACATGGGAGTTATCCTTTTTAGGACTGGATACACTGGCTGTGTGGTAAGAATTTGCTAGAAGTCTGGTGTAGGAGAAGCAACTAATGTGACTTCTTGAATTTTCAAAACATTTGATTGTCTTTGTTAAAGGGACACAGTCAATTTAAAAGGTAGTCAATTTTTAATATGTCAATTAAAAGTGATTTCACCTGCCCCAGAGCAAGACTACTAATTATTGGAGTTTACAATCATAGTTTTTTTCTTATTTTTAAATATGTTTCTCCTCAGTGGTTTCTGTTTGAAAGACCAGGACAAACAGGGTAAACTTTGAAACTGACTATATAAAAAATACTGTAAAATGAAGCAAAGTAAACACACTGGAAAAGTAGAGAAAATATTGTTTTAATTTCCTGTAGCTAAAGGAATGTTGCAAGTTTCTTTTAAACATAGTAGTTAAAAAAAAAAAAAAGACATTATGTGATCTTTAGGTTGACGATGCCCCTCTAAAATACTGGAAGCATCCATGGAAACAGCTTTGTCTCCTGTATGCTTATGTTGATATGGTGAAATAAATTATCTAAGTATGATTCAATAATACATTAGTTTTAGTAGTTTACAATCAGGTAAATTGTTCAGTGACAAGTATATCACTTATTGAATCTAAGGCTGAAAAACCAGTCTCCTCTTTAACGTAGGGGCAATATAACTTTTCAAAATATATTTAACCAAAACATTATTAGGATATTTATTGCACTATTACTCATTGAACCAGTTTTTACCCTGGTAACTATGTGAGTCAATCATTTTATTAATTTTTAAATACAATTTATATATTTCCTTACCTTTCAAATTCACTGGTTTCCAATAATTACACATAAGATAGTGTTTAAGGATTTTATTAGTAAGACATCAAATAACCCCCAACTCCATCAGTTTTATTAGTCAAAAACAAGATAAAAGAAGTCATACATTACCCTCTTCAGGAAGCGATACTGCAGTGTTCCACCTTACATTGTAGCTCTGTTTCAAAGATCTGCAATCAAGCCTGCTTGTATTTATACCCTAGGCGAAACTTCCAACTTGCGCCCCCCTTACCCCCCCCCACCTTGCACATCGGTTCATTGAGGGGCAAATCCCAACAAGCCTTTATAGACCCCAGGGGCCAGCCTGCCCAGGGGCCAGCCATGCCCAGGGTCTGCTCCCCAGACCAGGTTCCCCCCTCCCCGCCCCTTGAACTCCCCTGGAAGGTGCACAGCCCCACCGCGAGCCCTCCCCACCCCACCCCACCCCCCGAGTCCACTCACTGGCTTTGCCGGGTTTGGGCCGCTGCAGCAGCTCAGCAGGGAGGAGCTGCCTTCCGGAGGCACCGGAGAGTTAGAGTGTCCCACTGTAAAAAACTGTGAACCAGGTATGAAAATCACCAGATCATACCTAGAACTACTCAATTTGAAACCCCAGATATGTAAGTAGATCAGGAAATGTCTAGAAAAACATGATTAGGTTATTTCTTTTATTTCTGTAAGGCTTGTGAACTCCTCTGTGCTAACCCCCAAATGCTTTTGTTTTGCTGGTAACCATTAAGCTAGACCTCAAGAAAACCATATCTCTTGACAGTATTCTCTTGACAAATGACCAAATCAAAAAAGTCTAAACAGAGATAAGTACATCAGTTAAATCATAAATATGCCTGAGTTTGTTTTTACCCTTTAAGGGAGACTCCATATATGCAAGTGTCTTCACACCTTGTTCGAAAACTTCTAATGTCTTATGGCAAATAGCTCTGCTTGTATAATTTCTGTTTCTCTACTACTGGTCTTTATAACTGAGGACATGATAATAAAAATCAGATCTTTGAGCTCTTACTTTTGCAACATATTGCATCCTTCTTAATGGCACTTACATGTGCAATCACACTTATTCCTGAAGTCATCATTCCCTTGATGACACCAACGTTAGTTGAAAGGAAAATTATTCTGTTTCAACTTTTCATTAAGGGAAAGTTAAAATAAAACATTAGCACACTGTATGTCACATTATTTGTTCAGGATCAGGGTAGCATTAAAAAAACCTGGCTAAAGCTTCTGGCTTGCTGGCTGGGGAGCACTCCTCCTCTGAGCATGCTAAAAAGGGTGACTAAATTTTTAAATATCCATCCTCTTTTTGGCACTTCTCTTGTATACCTACTAGGCATGAAAGTTTTTCCATTACAAGAACAGTCCATATTTTACTGTACCACAGTTCCATAGGGGGAGGGATTCCATTTTTCCAAGAATGTGCAATGGAGAGTATAGCTGCTAACAATAAAAAAATATATATTTTATTTAAAATGAAGATGGAACAGTGTTCAGCTAAACTACTTCAGAGTATTGAAAATAATGTGTTCTCATTGGTTTAATAATGCACACATCTTGCATTAGCTATAGTTCCTATGTGATGCAAGAAGGTTTTAGATGGGGTTGTAAAGACTTATTATTCTCAATAAATACTTCCCACAGCTTATGCTGACTAAAGTGCTCTTCTGAAAAATGTTAATAAAATCCAATGTCCTATAAGAGGCCAGTTGGGCATTTTTGTTTGTTTTTTTGATCCTTTGAGTCAAGTAAACTCTCTTCAAGGACTACTTCAGAGATCAGTTTTTTATGTGAATACGAATAAGGTTGGTGTATTATTACTGCGACAACTTTATTAGATTTACTATTAACAATGGTGTAATGATATTTAGGTATTATGGATCAATAAGACCTATAATGTTTAAAGGAATACAGTCCAATATAATAGCAATGTGCTGGTATGTATCTCAAGCAAATATATAACATCCACTACATTTTATTTAATTTTGGATTATTTGATCTGTATTCTTCAGCACTTAAGGATTTAAGCTGCAACAGCTGTGTTGGACTACTGAATTGAATGGGAACAATGTGTGCACTTATTTTATTGAATAATCAAGATACCTGTAATTACAGTTATAGAATTGTATAAGTAGGCAATGGCAAAATCTGGTATTTGATATATACTGTGGGTGGGCTGGTGTCACTAAACTCAAGGAGTAGCATACATTTGCATATATTCCCCACTTTTCAACAAGGTTCTTTCATAAAACGTTTAGGATTCTATTCTTTTCAGCCCTGCGTGGGTGTGTGAATGAGTTGTAATTACTGCTCCTGATTGACTAAGAATTGCACACAGCCAATTATTCTTGCCCCCGCCAACCTGCACCCCAACATGCTTGTCTCTCTTCCACTGTTATGCCTTGTCATTTTTAGATCATTAGCTCTTTGAGACTATGATTTTCTGTATGTTTGCTCGCCATCTAGCACAGTGGCCTACTTGGCCTTTAGGCACTTCAACAATATAAATGTTAACTGATGAAATAAAGGAACATTTTATCCCCCTTCTCTGGGTATTCAGGTAGGGCTGGGCATTATGGGGTAGCTTGCATTGTACACTGGCCTCTGGCATGGGCCTTTAATTCTTTA
Source organism: Emys orbicularis (assembly GCF_028017835.1). NCBI lineage: Eukaryota > Metazoa > Chordata > Testudines > Emydidae > Emys > Emys orbicularis. The sequence goes on from NC_088684.1 coordinate 97,035,912, forward strand.
ATACTGTAATAGTTTAATAGAATATGCAGTTCTTGGAGAACGATACCAAATGGTTCCCTGAGGAATAAAAGCCCAAGAAATAACAATATTTGGTTTTATTTTAATTCATGAGGAACCCCCCAAAACTGAGGATATTATGAGGATACTTGAACACTTCTTAAAGAACCAGTTGTTGTTTTTCTCCCCCTTCTTTTCATGGTCATTGTGTGCAGACCCTCCTGTTACTCCCTTCCTGGTTGATAGCTTTCATTTCTGTACCCCCCTCACTGCAGGTATGAAGAGGTGTTTCCTTTAAGGAAGCTGCTTCTCTTGTTCCTCACTCTGTATTTAAAAATGCTACTTTTGCTTAAAAGAGGCAGCTATGAAAATCATTATGTAGGTTTACCTAAAGTGTTTATTTTACTCCTTAACATCAGCAGGATAAGCAAAACAGCTTTCAGAGAGGGCCACTTTAACCTTTGAGAATGTACACTATTTGTTTATTGTTATTCCTTTTAGAAACAGTATAATTAAAAATCTTGTAATTAATATATCTAGAAGTAATTGCCCACATTTCTGGGAGATGTGGAAAAAACAGGTTTTAGTTTTGATTTGAGGGTGGATCAACATTCCTATATAACTCTTCAATTATTAATAAATCTTCCATCTGCTCTGTTTCTGTCATAACATATGGTGACAATAGCAAACTAACAAGAACTGGAAAACAAAATAGCTTCTTCATTTTGTTAGAATTAGGATGACTAGTTATTTGTATGGGGGTTTGTTACTATGATTCTGCTGCACCACACTACAGGATTAAACTCATGGTTTTATTGTCTTGATTGTATTTACTGCTCATGCTAATGTAAGCAGCTCATGAATTTGGGCAGACCTGCTGTAGTTACTCCACTATTTTAACAATTTTGGCAAATTTCATGTTAACAAAGCTATGTGTCCTTCCCATTTAAATAAAAATATTAGCTCATAACCAAAAGTCAGGAAAGAGGGAGCAAACAAGTTTACATTAAGTACATTTTCAGGAAACATTTCTGTTTCTTCTTAAAATTATACTAAGCATTTTGATAGTGTAGCCTAGTGTTCTGCTGGTATAATATAAACTGCAGAGGTCTAGATTAGAATATCCATCCAAGGGTATTTTTTAAAAATATACTTGCCATTTGCCATTATCTAGTCCATTCCAGAGGTAAATATTGCTCCTCTGAATTCCAGTGGGGTTTCCGTTTGGGCTGTGGTGATTTAGCAGTATCCAAAGGGCATAGAAATGAGATCCTTCCCTTCAGTTTTGAGGAGAATTTTAACAATGGGCTCCTGAAAGATCTGGAAACTCCATCCAGCACCTTGCTGTAAAGTTGCATATTTCTAACAGAGGCAAGCATAGAATGTTATGTATATCACTTCAGTGCAAGCAAACTGTACGTTAAAACTTTTCACCATGTCAAAGAGCGACATGATTCCTGTGCTGTCACCCTAATTAAGTCTGTTTCCATTCTTTTAAAACACTGGGAATGTTATTGCCACTTATATAGTTAATCACAATATTTTGGATTGGCTCAGCTTAGTTCCTCAAGCTTGTGTTGGAATAGTCATGGCTGAAATTCCACTAAACATCAAGAATGCAAATTTTTTAAAAAGGGTTATTAATTGAACTCCATCATTTTTATCTCTGGCAGTGGCCTTTTGAAGGGCCAGTGAATTGATTTCCATAAAGGAATGTTTAATTGTAAGTTCATAAAACAAATTTAACAGAGCTGCTTAATTAGCTTAATTAGCTTACCTGTTTTCTTATTACTCAAATCCTCTGATATATAGTTTGTATCATTTTCTCTATATTTGAAATATCATTGGTTGTCTGTTCTCTCTAGTTTGATGTGAGTAGGTTCAGCTTCCCGTAAGAAATCCTTCTTTATTTTCACAACTTGTATGCCACTTCAGACGTGTAGGTTTTACTGCTACCGTGCTCTTCCATTGGATGGCAGGACAGAAGTCATGAAAAAAGAAAAGATGCCTGTTGTTGTTGTTACTATTTATTACTGTCTTTGCTGAACCCTCTCTAATTTATCAACATCCTTCTTGAATTGTGGGCACCAGAACTGGACACAGTATTCTAGCAGGAGTCACACTAATACCAAATACAGAGGTAAAATAATTTGATATTCTCCTATTTATGCATCCAAGGATCAAATTAGCCACAGTTTTGGACTGGCAGCTCATATTCAGATGATTATATATCACAAACTCCACATCTTTTTTAGTCACTACTTCCCAGGATAGAGTTCCTAAAATTATGGCCTCCATACTTTTTTCTTAAATGCAAACATTTATCTTAAGCCACATTAAAATGCATATTGTTTGCTTACCAAAGGATTCAGATCACTCTATATCAGCGACCTGTGCTCTTCATTCTTTACCGCTTCCCCTATTTTTGTGTCATCTGCTAACTTTATCAGTGATGATGTTATATTTTCTTTGAGATCAAAGATAAAAGTATTAAATAGTGTAGGGCGAAGAATTGAGCCCTACGGGATCCCAGTAGAAACACATCCGCTCAATGATGACTCCCCATTTACATTTACATTTTGAGAACTATCACTTAGACAGGTTTAATTTTATCATTCTAGTTTTTAATTAAAATGTTATGCAGTACCAAGTTAAATGTCTTACAGAAGTTTAAGCATATTACATCAATGTTATTACCTTCATTGACCAAACTTGGGGGGGGGAAGTTAGATTGACATGATCTATTTTCCACAAACCCATGTTGGTTGGCATTAATTATATTACCTTCCTCTAATTCTTTATTAATCGAGTCCTGTATCAGCCACATCATTATCTTGCCCAGGATCAATGTCAGACTGACAGCTTATAATTACCAGGGCCATCCCACTTACTCTTTTTAAATATTGGCACAACATTAGGTGTCTTCCAGTCTTCTGGAACTCCCCCAGAGTTTTACGAGCTATTGAAAATCAACATTAAAATGTCAATGAGCTCCTCAGCCAATATTTTTAAAACTTTTCCTCTCTGAGACCCCCGTGAGGAGGGAGGGTCTCAAAGCCTGGGCTCCTGCCCAAGCCCAAATGTCTACACTGCAATTTTATAGGCCTGTAACCTGAGCCCCACAAGCCCAGGTCAGCTGACCCAGCCAGCCATGGCTGTGCTGCAGGTCTTTTACCGCAATGTAGACATATTTTTGGATACAAGATATTTGGACGTGCTATTTTAAAATGTCTAACTTTAGTAGCTATTGTTTCACATCTTTATGAAATACTCATGAAATTGAAAGAGTGTTATCGTATGATATGACTACATCACCTGTTTTTTCCCAAATACACAGCAGAGATATTTGTTGAACACTTCTGGTTTTTCTGCATTATTATAGACAATTTACTGTTTCCATCAAGTAATAGACTAATAACATTGTTAGTATTCTTTTTGTTCTTAATTGCTTTAAAAACTCCTTCTTATTGTCCTTAACTTTGCTGGCCTTTGCTCCCCTTATCAATTTCCTACAATTCCTAGCTACTGATCTATATTCATTACTCTGACCTCCCCTCTCTTCCATTTGTTTATTTTTTTTAGAGAGAGAAAGAGAATAAAGCCAAGACCAGTAACATAAATACTTGGTGCTTTAATAGGATCTATTTTAGAATGCTGAAAAAAATAAATTCTGAGCCAGATCAGGTGGGATGAAGAATTTAATCAGAACAATTTGAATGATAATTTGGAATAGTTTAAGAACACTTTAATAAATGCCCAGAAACCTACAGTCCCACAATTGAGAAAATGTCCATACAGATTAAAAAATGGCTTCCTTTACAGGGTAATTGAAGGCAGCTATAAAACAAGTTTATTATATATAATATATACATATAGATAGATAGATATAGATATAGGTAAAATTGACCCTATTAAAACACCAAGTATTTATGTTACTAGTCTTGGCTTTATTCACATTTATTATCAATGTGATCAAGTCAAGATCACTTGTACCTAGGCTACCATTTATTTTTAATTCTGTGATCAGTTCCTTTTTACTTGTTAGGCAAGGTCTAATATAGGATTCCCCCATGTTGGCTGCAATATTTTTTTGAGTTAGGAAATTGTCATCTATAATATTAGGAAATTCTGAGGATATTTTAGTACTGGCACTATGAGATCTCCAGAATATGTTATTCAAACTGAATTGCACCATGATCACACAGCCTTTTTTCCCCTACACGTTATAGGTAGGTGCTTAAGGAGCTGGTCATCCTGTTCCCTAGTGTGATTGAGTGGTCTATAGCACTCACTGACTAATGCCCTATTTTGTGTTTTATCTGTTTATCCATTAGCATTCAAGATAATTATCTTTTGAGTTAGCAGAGACCCAGAAACAGATTATGCCATTTTTGACATAGACAACCACCACCATTCTTTCCCATTTTGGCCAGTCAATCCTTCCTAAATAGGTTATAACCATTGATTTTTAACATTCTAGTCATATGAATTATTCCACCAGGTTTTAATAATACCAACTAGATCAAATTTATACTCATAAATGAGAAATTCCAATTTTTGTTTGTTAGCCAGGTTCCTAGCATTGGTTTATAGACAATTAAAGAATTTCTTCTCTTCGTGTTCTTTGGGTTCTTGGTTAATTTTGTTCTCATATCTTCCCTCTTTTCATCTCCCCCTTTTGCTATTAGTTTGTCATCCTGACTACTCTAGCCAATCTAACTCCCAGGATCTAACCAAGCCTGGTTTCCATTCTAATGAGGTGGAGGCCATCCAAACTCTAAGCCCCCTCTTTCCATCAGAAGTTGACCAATGTTCCACAAAACCAAAACCCTACAACTTTTTCCTAGCCAGTGGTTTACTTCCAGGTTCTTTCCCCCCCCCCCTTTTTTTCCCCCCTCTGTCTTCCTTTCTCAAGGGACAGGAAGGATCTCAGAGATGATCACTTAGACATTCTTCTTCATCAGCAGATTTCTGAGTTCCCTGAAACCATCTATTACCTTTGAGATGTTCCTTAATGCAGTGCCATTAATGCTAATATGAACCATCTCCTTTTCTTGTCCATTGACTTCGGAACCCTATCCAGTCTGAGAGTGACATCTCATGGTATTGGATGTGGGAAGACAGCACACCATCCTGTTGTCCAGTTGTCCTTGAAGAATGTTCTTTCAGTTCTTCTGAGTACTGAATCCCCAACAAGGATTGTCTGTCTTCCTTGGAGATCTCTTTGTGGTCAAGCTTGATTTTCTTATAGTTTAGGCTGAGCTACCATCCACAGGTATGTCCTGTAGATCTCTCCATTCCCTGATACCAGCTGAATTTTGAGAATTATCTTCCACAGTTTTCACTTTGAGGACCTGGTATCAGTTGGAAACTTCTAGATGGGTGGAATTGCTCCTGTCCTTTTCTCTTTGGTGGCCATATGCTGACCATCCTCATCTGTCTCTAGTTGTATAAAATGCCAGCTTGCCTCTTGTCTCTGGTGGTTATGAACTGCCAAGCCTTTTCTCTGACTTCTTCTCTCTCCAACTCCCTGGTGGCCAGCTCCTTTGTTCCGTGACACTGGGGTATTGATATTTTCTGAACCTGGCTGTCTAGAAACTCCTCAGCTTCTGTGATTTCCCATAGCATTTCCACTTTCCCCTCCAGGTCACCACCACCGTTGCATCATTGGCCATCTTGAAATTGCATGTACAGCTGAACCTGAAAGGAAAGCCTCTCACACTACTTCTACAAACTCCCTCTGAAACTCTCCTGTTAGTTGTCTCTGTTTGAAACTCTCAAGTTTGCCTAACAAGTGACTTTTTATACCAAGTCTCCCTGCATAGTTCAGCTCATAGACTATATGGGAGGAAGTCTGGGCCCTAAGTAAGTTTATCAGGACAAGACTGCCTACCCTGAACTGCTCCCTTTGTGTGCTCAGGCAGTGCAAAGGAAATGGAAACCTTCCACAAGTTCCCTACAAGGGCTGCCCCTGGTGTGGGGGAGTCCCCAGTAGGTGTAGAGCTGGCTCATATACCTTCATTCACACAGCTGCTGGCAAAGGGGATGTGTTGGGCACAGTTTTGGTATATGGAAGGGGAATGACCAGAGCACACTGCATTACACATTGCATCTGATGTGTGAGAGAGAGAAAAGCTCCCTGAGAGCCCCATCCTCCTCACTGGGCTCTATACAGGGGAAAGTGGGTGCAACAGAGAACCCATGTGACTCCTTGTTTGGTTAATAAATAAATGGGAGAAGAGAGGTAATAAGGATGGAAGAAAGATGCATGAAATCCAAAAGGGGAGGCAGAAGAGAGTGCTCCAGAGACAAAAGGAAGAAAAGTAATAACCAGAAGGGGAAAATGTGAACTGTTAAATTATAAAGCGAGAAATAGATTTTTCTTTTGGCTACCAGTCTCATTGTGATAGCTAACTGTGCTGTTAAGTAAAAGAAGCTCACAAATTATACCTGCCTCTGAAGAACAGCTTGTAGGAAGCACCCCCATGAGAGAAATGAAATTAAACCAATGGGTTTATCCAATTACTGTTTTTTTTTCTTTTGGTCACTGATCCATGATTGTCCTTGGCATTACTGTTTTTGATGTTACAGAAGTATTACTTTACTAGGGCAAGCTAATGACAAATATATATTGTTTTTCAAAAATGATTTTTAAAAATCTTTTAGTGTATAATGAAGAAGTTAGCTGTGTAGCATTCCATGAAATTTATTGGCCAAGCACATGGTGTTTCACAAAACGTAGGTATATCAGTAATACAGAATTCCTGTTTAAGTTGTGGTTTCCATTTCTTCAAAAAACAAAACAAACACCACACCACACGCTTGTGTAACTCACCATCAGGGAAGCCACAGTATAAGATTAACTTTTTTTTCCAATTTTCAGGTTAGCGAGTTGGCACAGGTCTGTTCTGAGAATGTTAATATACCAGTGGTGCTAAGCCTTACATACCCTACCATCCACAGCATTTTGTAATAGATGTTTGCCTCCACTGCTTTACTGTGGATTACCCACACATTAACTAAACATGAATAAAATATTTCTACCCAGAAATGAAATTGTTTAGGCTTCCCACTTTATAAAAGAGCATCACATTTTATAAACTTCTCATATAATTATGAATTTAATTCAGCCAGGTTTAAATTTCAATACAAAAACATAAAATGATTGTTCATTTTGCACCTGAGATTTCATATCTGTTTTTGTACAGATGTTTATCAGTTTCCAAGGACAGTGCAACTGGGATAATATAATTAAGTTATACATTTACTGCTTGTTTCATAATGAATCTGGTCCCAGTATTACATATAAGTCTGCCATTAAGTAGGACAGTCAGTATTAGCTTAGCAATTCCTTCCAGAGCAATAAGAACATTAATTTTTCTTTATCCATGTGCATGATGAACTATTTTTTATTTGTAAGCTTTCAGACAGTGATCTTAACCTGGATTCAATTACAGACCCCACTGCAATAAGTAAACCTTAACTACTACATTTCTGCCTTTCATTAAAAGACACCATCCTTTGCTTTGGGGGGAAACACATATTACCTTAACACAGCTCATATTGTATCTACTTTGGCTATTCTGCTGTTGCTCATTGACAGAACATGAGGTAGCAACCAGTAGGATGATTCCAGACAACATGTTGCGCCAGCAGTTGAACAGTTGATCTGTCAGTAGTGGAAGAACAAGAAGATATTATAGAAGAAGAAGAAAAAAATCCTCTTATTTTTCTTCTGAACACAGTTCTACGTTGTGTGTGTGTGTGTGTGTGTGTGTATGCTCAAAAGGGGATTCCACTGCCTCCCAAGAGTAAATAAGTCTCAAATGCTATCGCACTGTGTGCCATTCCCTGAAGATATTAGATCTTGCTATCTGAATCTCACTAGTGTGGATAAATAGGAATTTATCTGTCCCACAATGATGGTAATGAGCTGTCAGAAATTTTATGGGTAAATATCTCTTGCAAAGATTATAGAGATTTTTAGAAATTAAGGTGACTCCCCTTGAAAGGTGACCTGACTTCAGTTTGATATGTCTAAATTGTGCAGGTTAAAATGTTTTTTTTTTCTTTTTCTGAGCAGTGAGGGCTCTTCTGGCTCAACTCTATGAACACTGAACAAGCTATCAACTCTTGTTATCAAACCACCCTTGGGAGGCCAGGCATTTAAATTTTATTAACACCACTTTAATATGAAAGGTTGTATTTATAAATCACAATAAACGGAGCTCCGGTTGCTTTCTCCTCCTTTGTCCTTAATTCCCACTTTTGTGACTGTCATGGTGAGTGGGGGATTTTATTATAGAAAGCTGCTCCATTAAAGCCCAGTTCTTTGTTGGACCAACTTCTGTAGATGAAACAGACACGCTTTTGAGCTTACACAGAGCTCTTCTTCAGGTCTGGGAAAGGTACTCAGTGTCACAGGTAAATACAAGGTGGAACTGATCATTTAGCATAAGGAATTAACATGTTGTAAGAGACCACTGAAGGTGACGTGGCTAGTTAACACCTCTGCAGTCATAGGACAAAGGGGGTTAAAGGTTGTTATAATTAACCAATAAATCCAGTGTATTTACTGAGTCCAGTGTTTTTAGCGTTAAAGTTATGAATTTAATCTCCTCATGTTTTGAAGGTGTTGGTCATTTTCCTCAAAAGAAACCTGCACAAGAATTCAGATATGAAGTGATCACATTGTGAAAAGTGTTCATCTGTGGGTTAATATATTGTTTTTGTCTTATCATTTTTCTGATGTGACTTCACCCACTTTTTCTTGGCGCATTTAGTGCACAGGACGAGGTGCATCACATGTTGTGATAGGCATGGTTAGGACCTATGGATCTTGAAAGGTGTGTTGTGAGGGCTGGATATTGATCATTATAGCAGCAGAGATATGTCTACAGATTTTTCATCTGTTGTTTGTGGTGGGGTCTGGTGCCACTTTGAGTTGCTGAGTCTTCGTCTGTAGGAAGCTTGCTTCTGATCATGAGTTTAGTGAGGTTAGGGGGTTGTTTGAAAGCCAGAAGAGGAGGTTGGGGAAAGATTTCTTTCAAGATGTGACCCATATGGATTTCAGTGTGGGGTGGTAGGTGACAACTAAGGGTGTGTGGTCAGAGGGTTTTCCCCTGTTTAATGAAGTAGGTTCTCTTGGGTTATTTGGGTGGCTCATTGCATGATGCAATCTACTTCTCTGGTGAAGTGTCCTTGTTTGGTGAAGGGAGTTATAAGTGTGTTAAGAAGTGGACTATCCCCTCAGAGTATATTCTGTGATATCTGAGTATCTGGCTGTGGATAACATATGTCTTGGTGTGTTTGGGGTTGTTAGTGGATCTCTGAAAGTAAGCATGGTGATCCATAGGCTCTTGTATATAATTGTCTGCAGATGTTCAATGTCATCCAAAAGCTAATTGTTGAAGCTGATAATGGTGTGTCCAGGAAGTTAATGCTGGTGCAGGAGTGTTCTAGAGAGAGTTTGATGGATGGGTGGTGGTTGTTGAAGTGGTGGTAGAAATTCATGAGGGAGTTTAGGTTGTTTGTCCAGAGTGTGAAAATATCATTGATGTAGCTCAGATATATCATTGGTTTCCTGGTGACTTTATCCAGAAATTCTTCCTTGAGATGGCCCATGAAGAGGTTGGCATATTTGGGAGCCATCCTAGTACCCATAGCTGTTCACATGCTTTGGAAAAAGTGTTTGTTGTTGAATGTAAAATTGTTGTGGGTGAGGATGAAATGAGTGAGTTTGGCCATGTGTTGGGGGTGAATATCTGAAGTATTGTAGATATTTGAGGCAGGCAGTGATGTTAGGCATTATTATGAGAGATGCTGGTATATGGGAATGTGGCATCCATGGTGGCAAGCATAGTGTTCTGAGGGAGGTTTTTAATGTTGCAGATTTTCTAGAGGAAGTTGGTTATGATGTGAAGGAAACCGCCTATTTATATATGCCTATTTCAGCCTTTATGTAAAACATGATCTATGTGTTTGACTTTTAAGAGTGTACATTAGACTCACAAAGGGGGTTGATGGAGTCCCACATATTCGACAGTTTCAATCCTCTCACCCAAACAGAAGATACAGCCATCAGGCCTGTGATTACAACCCAGCTAGACTGAATGGGTCTAACTGTACATATAATGGAGCAGCTATCACAGGGGAATTTACCTGCTAGATACTCTGCTGATTGTGGTGGGGTTGGGGTGGATGGGGGGAATAAGTTGACTGGGGGCAGGGGAAGTAGTTTTGGGCACAGGAGATTTCACACCTCGGCCCTGTAACAAATAAACTATTGAGCAATCTGGAACTTTGTCCCAGGCATCCATAAGGAAGGTGTGTTTTCTAAAACCAAAGTGCCCTGAAAGACTGTTTGTTTCTCCTGCTGAATAAAAAAAAAAAAAAATTGTTTAAGAAAGCTGTTGGTCAGTATCACTAGTCACATTCCCATAGGCAGGAAAAGCAAGTGCCTTAAATTAAGCTGGACCTACAAAGTGATAAATACTTTTGTTCACACATGGGATTGGATCCCGCAGAGCTAGGTGAATAACCAATTTTTCATTTAGCTGGCAATTTTGGAAAATAAAAACAGGTTGTACCAAAACTGAACATGTTTGAAATTTTCAGCAAATTGAAAAGGCAAAAGCAAATTTGTTTTGTGTCACACAAACATTTGGTTTGACAAAAATCACAATGTCTTGTTTGGATTTTGAATTTTTAAATATTTTTGAGTGTTTGAAATAAATTAAAGGAAATGTTGAAAGGAAATTCACTTGAAGCAGAAAAATGAAAAAGTTTTGTTTCAAAAATGTCAAAATAAAAATGTTACTTTTTTTTGTTCTAAATTAACAATTTAGCAAAGCTGACGTGAATTTGAAAAATCTTTTGGTGCCACTCAATATGCATTTTTTTGCCAAATAAAGTTTCAGCTAGGGGTCCCATACGTCCAGGTTTTCCCAGTCGGAGCTTCTTTTTTGAGCTTCCTTTCTCTGTCTGGACAGATTTTTCAAATAACAGGAAATGCCCAGGGTTTTTGCAGAGCAGAAAAGCTGCAGCTCAGAAGGAGCCCCGATTGGTTCTCTTCCCAATTGGTCCCTCCCCTGCACCCATAGCTGATTGGTCCATTCTCCTGAAAGCCACAGCCACCGGATCCCGCCCATTTAGGCCCCAGCTCCCAGCCCTGGGGAGGTCCTGCAGGGAGACGCTGACTGATGGCCATTGCTTCATCCTGGGCTTGTGCCAGCCAAACACCCTGCCACTGCGGCAGGGAGTGACACTGCCCCCCACCTCCAGTAAGTATCCACACCACAGGTATCCCCTTCAGCACCCCCAACTGTACTCCCCCTCCAGCTTCCCCTTGCCCCCTCATTTTCTCCCCCCTTCTGGCAGTGACCTCTTTTTGGGAACCTGAAATATGGTAAGCCTAGTTTCAGCTGAAAATTTTTGCCCAGATATAGTACTTGGGTACTGTCTAAGAGTGGAAAAATCTCAAGATTCCATCCAGAGACAAATAAGGGCAAGAGGCCTAAGAACTGAGGAGGATGGTCTCAGAAAGACCAGAAAGGAAGAGGCAGAGGTACAATTAGCCTAGCATCCATGACAGTGCCATCTGTACATAGTTACTTTTCGTAGTGTAATGCTGTAATAGTTAAGTAAGAGTCTCCTGGCCTATTATTATTTCTCTTGTGTCCCCATCTCCCTGGAACTATGAACAGCTATATTAAACTTTAACCTATCTTCTTCCTTTTTTTTTTTTTTTTGGTGGTGAGTTAGGTTAATATATTAATAAAGGGTAAGTGAGGAGTGCATACATAACTGATACCAATCAAGGAATCATTTGCACTACAGCTGATATTTTAATAACTGTGGTGAATAAGCTTTTAGATGTTCAATGTCATCCAAAAGCTATAGACCATTATTTAACATAAGACATGGAGTTGCCTTGAAAGAGCTTTAAATGGATTGCTATGTAATACGTTCACCATCCTGCCTATACTTTGAACATCACATTAAAACAAATGTGGGATACAAACAAACCATTTTTCAACCGAATAGGATCTTGACTTTATTGCAAAAGTAGTTGAACTTATTCCGATATCCTTAGGAGGCCAGATTTTTTTTGAGAAAGCATAGGCTAGTTTACAGGAACCTCGTCCTCTTTGTTTTGTTTTTTTTCCGTAATGCCATGAATACTACACTTTTCAAATGTCCAATTGTACCTTAAGAATCACGTATATCTCCTGCATCAGACCTGGCATTAATGGAAATTCCCTATCCTGTAGGAAGAGCTCAGCTGATTGTGCTTGAAAACAGTAAAGCAGGGAGAAGACTAATGGGTCAGTGATTTTACCGTTTGGTATATTGGCTTTAATCAGTGTTCTTAGTTCTTGTCATTTGAAGCTTTCCTTGATTCATGGCTTCATTCATACTATCTATTTTAAAACTTTTTATTGTATATTTTGCATTGGTCTTCCTTTTATTATTACTATTATTATTATTATTATTATTACTGAGGCAATATGAAATTGGAGTATTGTTTGTTTCTTAAGAGTTCATGTTCTCCTACTACTTATTCCCTACCAGTGGCCATAGATAATGCTTTGCTTGTGGTGTCATTTCCACTTCACCTAAATGTAATATTGCAAACACAGCTGTATCAAATTTTGGTCCACTTTCCAATGGATTCAGGGAAATATTTAACTGGTCCAGTTTCCCTAAATTTTCATGGCCAAATGAACATGAAACACAAAATGAAACCAGAATTAATGTCAGTAGTTTCCCTCTAGTATGCCTAAAACTATGAGTGTATACACACCTTATCCCTCTTTTCTTGGAGGAGGCAAGGCATAATGGTCTACAAACCCACTTCATCATAACATCTTGATGTGTTTGGTTGGGAGGAGGTGGAAGGGTCTCTTTTCCTGGTCGAGGGTCTACCTTTTCAGTCTGCAGAAATCTTCAGAGGAACAGACTGCTTGTCTGACTTTCCATCCTCCGTCCCCCCATCCCTCAAATTGGGCAGTAGCTGGACAAAGCAATTACAGTGGGGCAATAGTACAACCTATTCATCCTAGTCAGTAATTTTGTCTTCTCTCCAGCTCTGTTTATATGACCTCATACTGTAATGCAAATTGTTTGTTGCTATCATGGAACCCACCATTTATTTTCCCCCTCAACTTCAATATTATCCTATTAGAAGACACGGCACCTTCACAAAAATTAGCATTACCTGTTCCCCACAGCCCTTTTTCATAACTATGTACTGAGGCAGTCCCCACCATTGCACTCTCTGATCACCTGACAAACATGAATTTGCAGTACAGCCCTGTGAGGCAGGGAAGTGTAATCCCAATTTTCAAGGTGTGAAGCTGACACACAGAGATTAAGAAACTTGCCCCAGGTCTCATGGGAAGCCTATGGCAGAACCATGAATTGAACCCAGCTTTCCAGAGTCTCAGTTCGATATCTTAATCTAAGACAATCCTTGTTCGCTTTAAAGATTGTAAAGTAGTATAAGGAAGTGTAAATCCCACCCCTGTGGTTTATATACCTGATTTTCAAGCTACATGCCTTGCACGTTCTATAACTATCTTGATTCCTGTGGTATTGGAAGCTGTGCCTTTAAGGTCTAAGCTTCCCAGGAAGAGAGTCTGGGCAGGGGACACATGTAACAAATAACTGCACATATGAAAAAGGGGGTTCACCCAAACTCTAACCATATATGTTTTAATACTGCTGTTTTTGAATTTGTCTTTTAAATGCATCTTTTACTCTACTGTCTACAAGTTGGAATGGATTTTGGAGTGGATTCAGTATAAAGGATTATTTCTTTGTGTAAAATGTATTAACAGGCTAATTATAAAACTTCCTTGATATCTGAAACCCAAAAGATTCAAGTGCTTGTTATGGTGTTGCTACATCTTCAAATTACACTGCTGGTTTAGGTCCAAGAAACCAACACAAAACAAATCTGGCAGCTTTTGCCACCTGTAGTTAATACACAAATACAAATGGAATTGCTTTTCTTCCCTGTGATCACAGGTGGAGACTCAGCTAATTAGTGACTAAGGAGACCATATGATATTTTTCAATGCACCCATCATAACTCTAACCTTTACTAGCATCTATTTAGATTGAGTTAAAAAAAAACCCTCACATCTTGTTTTGATGAAAAATTAGCAGGCTTGAAAGAATGAGACCCTGGTGCTTTGATTTTGTGTGTGAACTCTGAAGCAGGTGCTATGCTGCAGATATTTCTCACGGATCTATTTGCAAATGGAGGATTATGACTTCTGGTGAGGAATAAACAGCAGGAGCAGAAGGCTACTGTTTTTATGCAGATGTCCCTAATAATAGAAAAAGAACAGAGCATGTTTCTAAAAAAAAAGAACAGAGCCAAATTGTTTCTAAATAACAGGTTAAAAGACATCAGCTGTTCATACATTTGAAAAGTAATATTTCTTTATCAATTATAAACATCGGAAAGGCTTTCAGCCAAAATATGTTTAGAAGTCTGTTGTCTTTTCACCTTCATTCACATTTTTCTCCTCACTTGCAGCATAGTTGCACTCTTTTTTTTTTTAAGCTTTTTTTCTGGGCGTGGCATGGGTATTAAGAGAAAATGACTTTTAAAGATGGTCTGTCTCAGCCTACTTCTGATGCTACAAAACCACAGCAGAGTGTGGCGTGATTGGTGATATCCTTTCAAGAGAAGTCCAGGACTAAACTGGTAGGAGTATTTGCTAGGATTGAGATTCTGAGGAAAGAAACTTGCTCTGCACCCATCCACCCTGTGGGCCAATATCTCCCATCATATCTGCTCTAATTTATGTGAGCAAGCAGTTTTAAATGTCTCATTCATATTAATTACAATGTGTTCTGATTCTCCCATCAAGTAAATACTGTGCAAGAGGAGAGAGCTGCAAAGAGCCAACTCATGAAGACTTTGACTCAATGACAGGGGAGGTCAGGTTTAATTTCAGATTAAATTATGGCCTTGACTCTGAGGTCATGCCTCCCCATTCTTATTGCCATGACCCTTAACGATAAAATATCTTTATTTTTTAATAAGTTTGCCCCAAAGCATTTACATTCTAAGAGCAATATATGAAGGCTGTGAGAGGAGATATAATCAAAATATGTACAAATATATATGTATTGTATAAATTTTTAAACATACATTTGAAAAGTAAATTCATTAACTACTTTTAACTGCCCTTTTATAGACTCCCCAAAATGTTCTAGTGTCTCATGGTTGGGGGAGGAGGGGCTAGTCTCTTTCATATATCTGCTTTAAAGTAAGGAGTTCATGATCACCTAATTCCAACAGCTCCGTTCATCTCCGAGTACATTGAGGTCCGCACCTCTATTTTACAATGTTTCTGAACTCTGAGCTATTTGTGGGGTTGGCAAACTAACTGACTATTGGTTTCAAGAAAGCAGGGTGGTAACTGAACTGAAGGTTCAGCAGACTTTGGCAATGGCACTTTCATGGCAACAGTGAAATGTGTTGCCAACTCTTCTGATTTGATCTTCAGACGTGTGATGTTTTGGTGTTATTTCTTAAAACTCTAGCTTCTGCAGTCAAGTACCTTATGTGAAAATCTCCATTTTCCTTTCTTAAGTAACTTTCTAGTCCTTATGATTGCAGAAAAAAGTTTGAAAATATGAACACTAACAACTGTGAAAACCAGAAGGCAAATAAAAACCACCACAAATTTATTGTTCTAAAATCTCATGATTTTTTAAGCCAATCTAATTAGTTTTTTAAGGGGGACTGGGAGCTGATACATAATTTTCAAATGCTTGGAGTTGGTAATACTGATTATGCTTCATAACTGATGAGTGGACTTTTTGCCTTCTCATATCTGAAACATGTAGGAACCTGCTCCTACCTACTGATCAGAGCCCCAATTCAGCAAAGCACTAAAGCACATGTTTAACCTTTTAGTCAGATATTGAAATCATGTGCTTGAACTGATTATTTTTCTCACTCAGGAGATACATTTTGGGCCAAATTTAATTTAGGGCACGTCTTCACTACCCGCCGGATTGGCGGGTAGCAATCGATCTATTGGGGATCGACTTATCGCGTCTAATGAAGACGCGATAAAATCGATCCCTGATCGCTCTGCCGTCGACTCCGGAAATCCACCACGGCAAGAGGCGGCAGCGGAGTCGACGGCGGCGCGGCAGTGGTCGACTTGCCGCCATCTTCACAGCCAGGTAAGTCGACCTAAAATACGCAACTTCAGCTACGCTATTCACGTAGCTGAAGTTGCATATCTTAGGTCGACCCCCTGCTGTAGTGTAGACCTAGCCTAAGACAGCTATTTTCTGACCAGTTATAATCACCACAGATCTAAGGATCAGTACTCAGCCCACTGGCTATGTGTGGCATGTGTGAACATTCACTGGGTCAGTTTAGAGCAGTGGTCCTCAACCTATTTACATTGTGGGCTGCATATGCAGCTCTCTGTGTTATGTGTGCCACATCCACACAATATATATACACTACCATATGGCCCTGAGGATGCCACATGGGCCATAGCTATGTGCTGATTGGCCACAAGTGGCCTGTGGGCCAAAGGTTGAGAACCACTGGTTTAGAGAGAGAATTTTGATAGGGAGAAGAGATTGAGTGGCAGTATAAGTCATTTTTCTCTCCCTCTTTCCCCTCAGCAAATTTGGGAGAGGGGAAACCAGAGAGGTCTGATCACTTTGGGGAGGGGGAATTCCTCCTAACCCCCCAAAAAGGTGATCACTCACTCTTTATCTCCCCCTTCCTTTATTTATTATGTTCCATAATTTTTATATTTGTTTGTTGACAAGTCTATTATTGATGTTGAGAATAGTGGGGGTTTCAGAAATCATTATTGGAGTCAATGATAGCCCAGAGGAAAAAAAAGTGCTTTGGGAGATGTATGAAAGTCATATAAACTCACAGTGTATTGAATCTGCCCAAATGACAATAGATCTGTAGAGAGACAAGGTGGGTGAGGTAATATTTTTTATTGGACCAACTTCTGTTGGTGAGAGAGACAAGCTTCCGAGCTACACACAGCTCTTCCTCAGGTCTGGGAAAGGTACTCAGAGTGTCACAGCTAAACACAAGATCAAACGGATAGTTTAGCATAAATAGCACATATTTTATGGTACCATTCAATCACAGAAAGGTTTGGGAGCATACTGAATACCTTATATACCTACTCCAGAGTATATTTTCTTTCAAGCAATGTGCATAATTCCATTATTAAAGGTGATATGTGATGACAATCCTCATGCTCTAAAAATTCACTACTCTTTATCCACCACTGAGCTAGCATATCAATACAGTGGTGGAAACTCTCAACATAAGATATTAATAGAAGGATATCTCAGTATTTGCCTTAAATAGCAACATGACATCAAATTTCCCTGCCATATTTCACACGTAACTGCGAAATAACCACACTCCATCCTTTTCAGAATAAACCGTATAGCTGTAGGTCTCTGTGCAGCAGAGCCACCTCAAGGGCATGTACTCATACATGTAGAAGAACTGACTTAATTTGATGCAGATTATAGGATCCTTTTAAAGGTGAAATCAAAACGGGAACAGACGGTTTTCTGAGGCCTTTTCCAATGAATATCTTGTGTGTCTATTTCTTACACTTAAATTAAAGTGTATGCATGGTTGGACTTGTCTGACTTTGATAGTTAATCCTACTCAATTGTTCCCATCCCTTCTGTGTGACAAGAACAAACTAGTAAAATCTTTAAGGTGATGACAGCATTGAAATGAGTGGCTCAGAACGTGGCAATAGAAACAGACGTTAGTGTGTTGACTGGAGCAATCTGTGATGTCAGTGCTCATGTGTCCTCATCATGCAGCAACTCATGGCAATTGAAAGCCATAGTGGTGATCTAGATGACACTTAATTGAATCATTTCATTTACTACAGCTAACAGTATAAAGAACGTTATTGAAGGAAGATATAGCTCTACCTAAATATGACGACAAGGAAAATACAACCTCAAGATGGCTTGAATATGTTAAATTGATCGTATGTCTTGCACTTTAAAGATTTATTTGTAAATTCTATGTAATTTAAAAGAAAGACATTTCTTACTTGCAATCCATATTTTTCAGTGCATTTTCTCTATTGATTATGCCGCCTTGAGGTTGCAAATACATCAAAAAGTCTTTCTCTGGGTTTATTTTTGGTGTGCCATTAATTTGTTTGCCTTTCAAATGAAGTCTACATGCATACAATACTAAAAATCAATAAGTCATTCAACTAAAAAATCTCAAAGGCTTATTTTATATGCTTAGAGGGTTTATATGTCCCTGACAAAGAGTACAGGTAATTGAAAGTGAGTAGATGGCATGTTAAGTGATTTAATAGTCTCCTGTGCTTAAAATGGTAATGGATTCCCAAGTCATTTCTACATCTGTTTTTAGAAAATGATCGGAATCTTTTGCATTTTCAGCATTCACTTTGAATAAGGCTGCAAAGTATTAATAAGAAAGCAAAAGCTAATTGACAACCAAGTGCCAGCAGAGTTAGTTTTCTGTTTATCTTGGATGTTTAGATCATACAGAATTATGATTTACTTTTGTTACATGCAGTTTTTCCTCACATGAACTAGCTGCTCAGCAAGATCAATGCACAAGACTCACTTTAATCATTATTAATAATAATCAGTTTAGCCTCCAAAATATTGTATATGATCAGCTCATTATTTACCTAGCAACTGATTGCATATTTAAAATATGAGTACAATGGATTTCTTTTCTAAAACCATCGGAAGCAGCATAAGATCTAAAGTCAAGCAAATGTGCTCAATTATAGCTTTTATTTTGTGAACAAATTTGTTGCAATAATATAGGCTTGGATTGCAGTCCGGACATGGATCTCTCTTCTCACTCTGGGATACGGTGAGGTGTGAGTTGCCTCCACTAACCCTTGCCTTTCACCTGGACCATATGGACACTCCCACAGGTCTGGGATATGCATAGGGAGTGAGGAAGTGCATTTATTGTCCCTACCCTCACACATGCTCCCATGGAGTTTAGGCAAAAAAGATAATTCAGCCTGGGGCTATGTTACTTATTTCTTTCATGCAGAACCCCTCCTTGGGCTTACTAGATGTTGCCTTATACTACAACTCCATAGGCACTACATTCCCTGGGGCTCAGGGAATGGAACACCAGAGCTAGTATAAAGGCACAATTCTACCATGCAAGTGGTTCTGACCTCCTGCATATTTGTGAAATTTGGGGCATAGGCCCCCCACCATTGTATTGCACTACACTATGATTCTATAGTAACACCCATCTCTTCTGTCTTCCCACCCTGCCCCCCATTGACAGAATGATCTCTTTGAAGAAAACATCCCCTATGGCAGTGGTATGCTTACCCCTGGGGGTACGCAGAGGTCCTCCATGGAGCACACCAACTCATCTAGATATTTGCCTAGTTTTACAGCAGGCTACATAAAAAGCACTAGTGAAGTCAGTACAAACTAAAATTTCATTCAGACAATGACTTGTTTACACTGCTCTATATCTTATACCCTGAAATGTAAGCATAATATTTATATTCCAATTGATTTATAATTATATGGTAAAAAGAAGAAAGTAAGCAATTTGTCAGTAATAGTGTGCTGTAACACTTTTGTATTTTTGTGTCTGATTTTAAGTGAGGTATAATTGGGGGTACTTAAGACCAATCAGATTCCTGAAAGGGGTACAGTAGTCTGGAAAGGTTGAGAGCCACGGTCCTATAGCTATCTCTTCATGAATGGTGTTTTGGGGAAGGGAGGATGGAGCTGGTAGATCGTGAGGAGTACCTGACCTGATCCTGCAAAACAATTTTTCTAATGCTAGTCACTTCCTCAACCTGTCAGTGCTGGTGAATGTTCTCTAATAATGGATCAAAGGAACCTTTGTGGTGTGTGCTGATGCAGCTTACTCCTTTTAGCCAGTTCAGCTTCATCTTCTGATATGCTGCCAAAATTCTGGTGGCTGAATATCAATTTTGTGTAAATTCTTGGATTCCAGAATCACACTCCACTCTTTTTTCATTATAAAGCCTGTTGGAAGCCCTAATACTTATGAATGAAGAGGACATAAGGAATTACATTTGTTTATTTCCTGTTTTCTAAATTCTTAGATGATTAAATTCTTGACACCTTTTCTTAAATGTTGTACAGGCATTGATCTTAAATAATAAAAAACTGTTTGATATATTCGGAAATGAACTACTGGATAAGTGATATTAACTGAACTGCAAGATTTGCTAATTACCTATGGCTCCAAGGTGTAATTTCTGGAGGAAAATTTATGCACCCCAAGAATTGGGGTGTTTGTATCTGAATAATTGTTTTAGGCTTCTCACGAATTCACCACTTCAGTGGAGTCAAACATGATTTATACTAGTGTAAGAAAGATCAGTCAGACATAAATAATGAACCAGTCAAGTCATTCAAAGATATGGAATTAGGATGAAGAGAATACCTTGAATGCACTGAATATGGCAAGATATGTAAAGCAAAACAAAACCCGTTTCTTATTTAAATGTTGGTGTAATATAAACCATTAGTGGCTTCAATGTATTCAGCAGTCCCTAGCACAATATTGATTTTCATCAAAATATTCTTTCTAACAGTCTCAAGACTTTTCAGTTTTCAATAACTTTTCATCACAAAGAGAAAAAAAATCACTCTGTACAGATATTGGCCCCTTTTCAAAGAATATCAATCTTTTTGATCTTTTGTGTGATTCTTTTCCTAGTGTTGTCATCAGGAGTAAAAAAAAAAAAAAATACGGCAGAAGATCAGGGGAAGAACAGATGAGAAAATGTTTTTTTGTATGCATATCTTCATGTTGTACAAAATTAAACAGGAAAGGCTTTTTATTTTAAGCACTTCAATTATATTGGGTTACTAGCAGTGGAGAATTCAGATTTTGATGCATTTCTAAATGCTGTATTTCAACTGATGGCTCCGAGATTAGAAGATGCTATGTCCATCAGGAATTACTTGCCTTTTATTTGTCAAATGACTGAAGTCCTAAATAACCTCATAAAAAGAATTACTAATTATAATTCTAGCTTTTGTAAAATGATAGACTTTATGAAGACAATAGCATTCATGAAATTTTCCTAAAGTGAATAGGTAAGGGAGCCAAGTTTCAACTTGTGTCTTGAAAATCCTGTACTCTATATATCTCAGAGTTCTGATGTATTTCTCTGAAAAGTCCACCAAAAGGGAGCTGGAGAAGATTATCTTTTATTACTGCATGTTATGTAGGAATAGGCCCTTTTATATGGGAGAAAATAAAATATTTTTAACTTCAGATAATAAATACTGAAATTTAAAGCATGAAATCCTCCGTGCCTAATAGCAACTAATACAAAGTATTGCAGAAGTCTTGTAACAGATACCCCTGTTAACTTCAGGATTTAGCCCATTAAGCTATTTTTACTCAGTCCTTATTTTGGTAAACTCTCAATAATATCCATGGGAGTTTTCTTGAGTAAAGAATGAGTCAAATTTGAGTAAGAACCTCAGAATTTAGCTGACCCAATAATAATACTCTGCCCTTATGTTTATTAAAAACACCACCAAAGACCAGGGTGCTTGATGCACTAAAAATATTGAAACAGAATTGACACTAAAGCCCTGAGCTTGAATTCTGATTCCTAGAATCTAACTGAAGCCAGTGTGATTCTGCGTGGTGCACGATCATGATGAAAACACCAGTGAAGTTGTTGTTATCCCTGTTATACAAATGGCAAAACTTTGGGTGAAAAATTAAGTGACTCTCTCAAGGCCGCATGGATATTTAGTGTCTGAATTGGGATTAAAAGGGCTCTGAAATTTATACTCAGACCATGAAGCCTCTCTCAACCTAAGTGTAATGGAAAATTTAAAAGTTGGTAAAGAAACAGCTTTTAATTAACTGTCTTTGTGAATTTTGAAGGTCTACAGTGTACATTACAAAATATTCTACAAATGAATCTCTAAATAGCCATAAGATATATAAGAAATAAAGTGAAGAAAACTGTCTGATATATAAAAATACACAGACGGATGAGTATCTAAGAGACAGGAAAAGACAACCAAGCTTTAAAAATAAAACCACTTGGAAAAAGAGTGGAACAAAATGGAAGAGAGAATCAGAGCATTTGGAACAACCTGCCACAGTAGGAGTTCTAGAAGATTGAGGAATACTAGTCTTACCAACAGACACTGCTCGGTCAGTTTGATGGGAATGTTGTGATAACATTTCATAAATTCCCTCTTTGCTAACTTCATGCTTGAGGGTCTCCGCAATCGTCAAATGACATGTGACTGTAGTGGGAGGGAAGATGACTGAAATGCTAGTGACACAAACTCTGCTCTGAATAGGATCATTTGCCTTTTTTTTTTTTTAAATCGTGTCTGTGTAAGAAGTACAGAACAAATTCAATTAGTGCAGCTGCAGTAGTTAGTTAACATCGTGACTAATCTAGGCTGTTTGTATCTTCTGATAGTTGTGAGTGTCTCACTGTGAGAAGTTTTCAAAATCTTTGCAGGTATTTCACTTGGATTTGGCGCAAGTTCTCATGTGGCGGAGGGAGGGATTGGAGGTAGAATAAATGTAGAATCTTCACTGTTTGGGTTGCTACTTGTGACACTTAAGGCTTTGGTGGTGTTGGAAGATGTATTGGTTACATATGAGGTACAGCCATGCCCATCCTTTCTGGTGAAAGAGAGCGGGGAGATGTGGGGCCGTTGTTGGAAATTACTGTTAATGCCTGAGTGAAGGTGCCAGTTTCTGATTCAGTGTTTGTTAGACTCCTGCTTAAGACAAACACTATGTCATCCCATTTTGGGTGAAGATGATGAAGAATGCTGAGGAAATAGCCCCAGCAGTTCCTGGAGTCCTCAATCTTTTAATTCCATCAGGTTTTAGATAGTACTGCTTTGCTGTATTGGTGTGTGATGGGGTTCGACTCACCACCGCTGGTGCCCCATGCCGATCTCTCCGGGAATTAGCTCTTGACCACTGCAGAGCACCCTCGACGCATGGTAGCTTGCCCGTTGTCTCTGCTCTGCTGTTCTGGGACCCACGTTGCTCCCCGCTCGTCGGCGTCCTCTTCAGGACAGTCTTCATCCGCTTCAGGACACCGCCCTCTGACAGTGCCCACTACTTTGGTCTCACCCCCTTCTGGGGGGCGTTGTTAACAGCAATCCTTCTGTTTGCCCTGCCTCGGTAGCCAACCACAACCCTAGAGTCTAGCCACTCGTCTTAGGGGCGGGTCGCGGTCTGTCTCGGCCCCTCTCCTCGGTGGCCAGGGGCAATGCAACGATGGAAGGGGGTGACCCAAGCCCACCCCCTACTCTGGGTCCTGACCCAGGGACCCTCTAGCAGCGGCCTCCCTCTGCCCACCTTCTCTCCGCTCTTGACCGCTTAGCATCCCTGGGCCACTTCCCCTTTGGCCCTATGCACCTTCTTGACCTCTTCTAGCAAGGGCCGCAGCCTGGCAGGTATCTCGGCTGGAGCCCTGCTCCGCTTCCCCAAGCCTGCCCAGCACTGCTCCGTCCAAGGTGCTGCTCCTTAGCTCAGGAGCCAGTCCTTCTTCCTCGCTAGTCAGGGAGTGACTGACTTCTCCTCTGCTAGGCAGCCTTTATATAGGACCTAGCCCGGCCCTGATTGGCTGCCACTTTCCCTGCCCCGATTGGCTCTCCCCAGGCCTTGGCTGATTGGCTGCTGGTCTGCGCAGCCTCTCGGGCCTGGTTCAGCCCTTCTTCTCAGAGGGTGGGGCACCGCCCCACCACATGGTGATTATCTCCTGGCAGCGAATAGAGATCAGGTATACATGACAATTCTTTTGGATCTGTCAGCTGCCTTGGAAATTATCAACCATGAGGTGCTGCTGACATACCTGCAGACCATAGGAAGGGTCTGTGGATTCACCTAGAGTGGATCTGCTTTGTATTTGATATGTCTAGAACAGTGGCTTTTAACCTTTACATTCTTGGACCCCTACATTTCGAATGGAAGTGCGGACCCCTTTGGAAATCTATTGTTTGCAAGTAGACAATTTAAATCCCCTTTTCACACTGGGGACACTTGTAAATGTACTGAGCTCAGCACACTTATCAAGTGCACTCATCCTAAACTTGTATTCCTTTCACACTGGGTGTGTACTGAGTACACTTTGCAATGCAGAACAAATAGCCAACCTTAGGAGTGAACTGTACCAAGAACACACCTTTAAGGTGGCCTCGGTATGTTTTTTTTAAATTGTTCCAGGAAACATTTGGCGCTTCCCCACTGAAAGGCAAACGTTCTGAACTGAAACGAACTACAGTGGGAAACGGGATATCAGCCCAGTGTGAATGGGCTCTAAGTCTACTGACAAACTGTTGTGAACAACAACATCATACACTCACCATTTTATCATCAGTTCTAATGAGATGGTTGAGCTTGCTTCTTGGCACAAAGCACATGAAGGTTTGGTAGGATAGGTGACAGTTTCAGTCTTAGATCTTCTTCAACATCCAGTTTGTTTCAATTTTTCTTTGATACTAAGGCTGAAAATCCACTTTCACATAAGTATGTGGTGGTGAACGGCATCAAGACTTTAATGGCCTTATCTGTCAGATCAGGGTATTCCCTTTTTATTTTCAACCAGAATCAGGCAAGAAGTTCCTGCTTGAATTCAAGTTTCAGTCCCCGTCACAGGATAACACGAGTAATTGCTCTTCTTCTTTAGCTATTAGATAGGATCTAGAGTTGCAGTTTGCTACAAGGGGGTTACGTATCCACTCATTCTAAATGCGCATTTCAGGAAAGTAGAGGAAAAACTGAGATTTCAGTGCCACCAAGCGTTCCTCTATTTCACATCACTGTCCAGTGTCAACTCATCTTCAGCCAAAAAGCCGTCAAGCATTTTGAATGTGTCAAATTTGTTTTCTCTTACTCAAGAAACCCAGAGTTGAAGCTTCTTGATGAAAGCCTCAGTTTTGTTATGCCTGTTGAAAACCATTACATTCTTTCCCTGCAGTCCTAAGTTGAGATCATTCAGGCGTGAAAAAATATCAGAAAGGTAAGCAAGACTACCTTCGTTTCCAAGGTGACAAGATAGTTCAAATGGATGGTCACGAAAAAAGCTTGCATTTCTGAATGCAATTCGAAAAAATGCAGATGCACATTGCCTCGCAACAGCCAGTGCATTTCAGTATGAAGAAGTAAACTCACATGTTCATTGCCCATTTCATTACACGGAGTTAAAAATATATGTGAGTTCAGTGATCAAGATTTGATAAAATTAGCCATTTTCACAGCCATACCCAAGACACTTTTCAGGTTGCCTGGCATTTTCTTAGCTGCCAGTGCCTCCCTTTGAATACTACAATGTTCCCAGTGAATATTGGGGCTACTTTCTGAATACGTACAACTAACCCTGTGTCACCAAACTGGTGGTTATTCTACCATTAGATATAGCAAGCCAGTAACAAAAGTAAACTTCTGTATCACCACACTAGTTAACAAGTCAAAAATGCAGTCTCCTTAGGCATTCCAGCACTTATTTCACCATCCAAACACTAGACTTTATGATGAGTGGTTATTGAACACAAATTTAATCAAACAAAGGGTTCTTTTGATCACAAGAGATCAGCCACATAGCCGGGTCAAGATATAACTAGGATCTTACTCAATAATCCCACTGCTACCAATCCTATAGTAACTAAAATCTAAAGGTTTATTCATAAGAGAAAAGAAGAAGAGAGTGAAAGTGGTTAAGGAAATCATATACATACAAGTCATTGCAAAATTCTTATATCAGATTTGAAGCAGTGATGGAATAAACTGATAGTTTGCAAAAGTCTCTCTGGAAATTACCCAAACAGCTTGGGGGTCATCAGTCCTTGTTTAGAACTTCCTTATTAGAAAGTCCAGCCCAGAGAAATGAAGCAAGCAATGAAGACAAAATGGAGATGTTTCCAGGGTCTTTTATTCCTCTCTCATGTGGATGGAATTTTATTGTCCCAAACAAAGCTCACAACATAGTTTGTGGAAAAGTACAGGCACAAGATGGAGTCCAGGGTCACATGAGCAAGTCATATGCCTTTACACAGCTTGCTGATTCATAGGGGCAAGCCATTGGCTACTTGGAGGCTAAGGCATCTGCAGGAATAGTCATCTGAGTGTGATGAGTTTCTTCTGTGGCCCATTGTGAGAGTTAATTTCCTTTGATGGGCCATCAACACAAAGCTGTCTGGTTTCAATGTAGATTTTACATGGTGGGTGTTACCCCAGGAACAAACACATTTGGGATACAGATCAATAGCCAATATTCATAACGTTAGATACAAAAATGATACATGCATATAAATAGGATAATCATAGTTAGCAAATCATAACTTTTTAATTGATACCTGTGACAAAATGGCTGATGTTGGTGGGTCCCGCGCTTTTCTTGGCGGGGGGCTAAGACGCCACCCTTTGCCCCAGCTCTTGGGGCGCCGAGGGCTCTGCTAGTGGCCTGAGAAGGTGTTAGAGAAGGGAAGTGGGGAAGGGGTCTGGGTTTGCTTCTCTCTTTGAGCCCCAGCCCCTCTCAACCCCTGCGGGTTTCTTACCCTCTTCCCCCTTGGGTAGGGCTACCCTCGGTCCTTGATGCTGAGGGAGGGAGTCTCCCTGCCATGCTGGGGGAGGGTCTCCCTTCCTTCGGTTCTCAGGTCTTTCAAGTCTTAGCAACACACCTCCAAACTCCAGTCTGCTCTCCTTCCTCACATACCCTGACTGCCTGAAGCAGGGGCTTTTATTAGGTTCCTGACAGGGCATTAATTGACTACAGGTGCTCCAATTAACCTGTAGCAACCCTCCCTAGTCTACAGGGAACCAGGCCTTAATTAGCCTAGGGTTTATATATCTCCCTCAACCACTCTACCACTGCTCCCTGGCCCTCCTGTATCACACACCTTGCATGACATGTTTTGTACAAGATTTGTTGTAATTGTCTAACAGTGGTAGCAACAATGATATACATGGTTATATTTCAATCATACGGCATCACACCCTGAAATACTGCCTGTCATTGAACATGAACCGCCAGTGCAAATCCCAATGCATTTACCTCAGACCATGTAGTTTTCTTTCAGGAATGCATCAAGTACATTAAATAAATCCTCAGCACGTATCCAGGTTGATATAGGGCAACAAAACAAAAAAATCTTCAAACAGCTCACTTAAAACTCGTATTTTAAATATACAAGTAAGTTGGCAACACTGATGTCGGCTAGCTGCAAAGCAAAGTATGAGCTGGTCTTAATTCAGGCTATAAGCTGGTTTGTAATGTCTTCAGCCATTTCATGAATTCAGCAGTCAGAGAGAGGTATTAAATCTAGTTGCTTGGCTGCTTTTTCACTCACCATTGCTGTCATCAATGTCTTTCGCTGCAGGTAGCAACAGGTGATTATGTGAGGTTTTCCAGTGTTAGCAATTCTCTGGCTCACATGAAAAAATGCTTCAAGCACTTTTGTATTCACATTGAAGGCAGAATGGAAATTTTCTTTCCTGTTGTCAGTTCACTCTGTTTTTGCTTGAAGAAATCGGCACTTTTGTCTTTAAACTGAGAGTGCTTTGTTTCAAGGTGGTGACAAAGATTGGCTGGTTTCAGACTCTCATTAGAGAAAACTTCGTAACACAGGCGTCAAGGTTCCTTCCCCCCTCTGAACTCTAGGGTACAGATGTGGGGACCTGCATGAAAGACCCCCTAAGCTTATTTCTACCAGCTTAGGTTAAAAACTCCCCACGGCACAATTTCTCTCTTATACCTTGGATTAAATAACGCTGCCACCACCAAGTGATTTAGACAAACATTTAGGGAAGTCCACTTGGAGCCCTACCTTCCCCAAATATCCCCACAAGCCCCTACACCCCTTTTCCTGGGCAGGCTTGAGAATAATCCCCCAAGCCCTACACCCCCTTTCCTGGGGAGGCTTGAGAATAATATCCTCACAAATTGGTACAGGTGAACACAGACCCAAACCCTTGGATCTTAAAACGATGAAAAAACAATCAGGTTCTTAAAAGAAGAATTTTAATTAAAGAAAAGGTAAAAGAATTACCTCTGTAAAATCGGGATGGTAAGTACTTTACAGAATAACAAAAGACTCAAGAACACGGAGGATTTCCCCTCTAGGCAAAACCTTAAAGTTACAAAACCAGGCATAAACCTTCCTCTTACACAAAGGAAAACACAAGCCAAAATAAAAGTAAACTAACGCATTTCCTTGCTAAATACTTACTAACTTTATAGGAGCTGGATTGCTTGCTTCCTTGTTCTGCAAACACACAGAACAGACAGACAAAGCCTGTCCCGTCCCCCCCGTCCCCAGATTTGAAAGTATCTTGTCCCCTCATTGGTCCTTTTGGTCAGGTGTCAGCTAGGTTACCTGAGCTTCTTAACCCTTTACAGGTAAAAGAGGAATTAACCCCTTACAGGGTAAAGAGGGATTTTATGCTACCCTTAGCTGTATGTTTATGACAACAGGAAATGCTGAGGCCATTGATCATCAACTGACTTGGTCCGAGTGAAGCCCATCCCAATATAATTTGGGTCATATCATCTAATTTTCTTTTGAGGTTCAGTAACACTGTGGAAATGTTCACCTTGTCATTTCTCTACTGGTAATAAGAGCTGCAGCATCAGTTTCTGTCTTTCTTTGCTTGGCACTGGTTAAATTGTCATTGAATGGCAATGAAGCATTCTCTGCCTCCCAATTTTGTTGACATTTCACTCTTCCAGTCTTAAGCCGCAGGTCCATTTTCAAGTTCAAAACGCATAAGAACAATGTAATACTTAGACTGAAAACTGACTGAACACTGACTGAACAGAATTCAACTATAAATATTGCACATGGAATTTGCTGCAGCGTGAGACAGGCACTAAACTGTTGGCTTCTGTGGTTTTGACCTGTAGGGTTTTGACCTGTTGGTGTGGGTATTCACGTACTTTTGACTGATCATAAAAACAGAATGCCTTCTCTGGGATCTGAAACTTTATTTTCATAGTCACCTTTCGTGGACTCCTTAGACATCATCTGCACACTCCCAGAGGTCCACGGAGCACAGGTTGACAACACTGGTCTAGAAGGTAGTATTGGGTGTTTCTCTGTTTTGTTGCCCATCTTTTTCAGTGAATATATGGTACCAAAAGAGGGACTCATAGACTTTATGGTCGGGGGGGACCATCATGATCATATAGTCTGACCTCCTGCACATCACCCTCCCACTCCTGTAATAAACCTATAACCTCTGGCTGAGTTACTGAAGTCCTCAAATCATGATTCAAAAGCTTCAAGTTACAGAGAATCCACCATTTACACTAGTTTCAACCTGCAAGTGAGCCATGCCCCATGTTGCAGAGGAAGATGAAACCCCCCGAGGGACTCTGCCAATCTGACCTTGGAAAATTCCTTCTTGACCCCCAATATGGTAATTAGTTAGACCCTAAGCATGTGGGCAAGACCCACCATCCAGACACCTGGGAAAGAATTCTCTGTAGTAACTCAAGAGCCCTCCCCATCTAGTGTCCCATCACCAGCCATTGGAGATATTTTTTACTAGTAGTTGCAGATTAGCTACATGCCATTTTACACAGTCTTATGGTATTATATCCTGCATAAACTTATCAAGCTAATTCTTGAAGCCAGTTAGGTTTTTTGACCC
Source organism: Emys orbicularis (assembly GCF_028017835.1). Lineage (NCBI taxonomy): Eukaryota > Metazoa > Chordata > Testudines > Emydidae > Emys > Emys orbicularis. The sequence goes on from NC_088684.1 coordinate 97,065,610, forward strand.
CACTTTTCCCTTGGAAGGCTGTTCCAGAACTTCATTCCTCTGATGGTTAGAAGCCTTCATCTAATTTCAAGCCTATACTTATTGATGGCCAATTTATATCCATTTGTTCTTGGATCCACATTGGTACTTAACTTAAGTAACTCCTCTCCCTCCCTGGTATTTATCCCTCTGATGTACTTGTAGAGAGCAATCATATCTCTCCTCAGCCTTCTTTGGTTAGGCTAAACAAGCCAAGTTCCTTAAGTCTCCTCTCATAAGGTAAGTTTTCCATTCCTCTGATCATACGAGTAGCCTTTCTCTGCACATGTTCCAGTTTGAATTGATCTTTCTTAAACATGGTAGAATCATAGAATCATAGAATATCAGGGTTGGAAGGGACCTCAGGAGGTCATCTAGTCCAACCCCCTGCTCAAAGAAGGACCAATCCCCAACTAAATCATCCCAGCCAGGGCTTCGTCAAGCCTGACCTTAAAAACCTCTAAGGAAGGAGATTCCACCACCTCCCTAGGTAACCCATTCCAGTGCTTCACCACCCTCCTAGTGAAAAAGTTTTTCCTAATATCCAACCTAAACTTCCCAGACTAGAACTGCTCCCAGTATTCCAGATGAGGTCTCACTGGTGCCTTGCATAATGGTACTAATACTTACCTGTGTCTACTGGAAATACGTCGCCTGATGCATTCTAGGACCACATTAGCCCTTTTTATGGTCACATCACATTGGCAGCGCATAGTCATCCTGTGATCAACCAATACACCCAGGACTTTCTCCTCCTCTGTTGCATCCAACTGATAAATCCACAGCTTATAGCAAAAACTCTTATTAGTCCCTTGAACTTTGCACTATTAAATTTCATCCCATTTCTAATACTCCAGTTTTCAAAGTCATCCAGATCTTGTGGAAGGATATTCCAGTCCTCCTCCATATTGGTAATACCTCCCAACCTTGTGTCATCTGCACATTTTATTAACACACTCCCACTTTTTTTTGCCAAGGTCATTAATAAAAATGTTAAATAAGATAGGTCCTAAGGAAGTGTGTATTGTGAGGTCTTTGGGTTGCTGGTTATATGTAGATGTATGTCTCCATCTCTTCAGTCTGGGCTCTATAATATAATCTGGCAACTGGACAGATTCTGGGTGATGGTTAAGGTGTTTGCTTTGACCTACAAGCCTCTAAATGGTCGACGGCATTCTTGTGAGCATTCCTGGGCTCTGGAATTCCCTTCTTGTCTTAGTTCACCAGAACCAGGACTTCACAGCCTTCAAACAAACTACAAGATTTGTTGGTTCTTATTATTCCCAACTTTTTTGGGGACTAATAAGTAGAATGAGTGGAAGATGCACCAAAGATTATAATGAAGGTGATTGCCAAGAAAACTTTAGGAGCTTTCTTCATGAGATTTAAATTGATCTGATATGTTTTGTATTTGGTTAAGGTTTGTTATGGGTAGTGATCCTAGTATCCAAGAAAAGTGTGTGTGGGCATCTGTACACATGTGATCTCATGATCTCTCCTGGAGTCTTTAATTTTCCACCTGTCTTACAAGTGATTTGAAGCCAAACAGGATAAAACCCATTGAATTAAAAGGCACTCTTTCTGATGGACAGATTGAATTTAAAAGATCCAGCTGAGTGTGTGTGTGTGTGTCTTAGAGCATTATTGAGATATCATTATATTGATAAGCTGAACTCATGCATTTTCAATTAGAGAAAGAGAGAACAGAAAACTAACAACGTGGGATTCTACCATTTGCCAGTATGCCTGCTGTTGTCCTGAATACTGTGTCATTCTAAGATGCAGATAGATAAAGCATGGTATGACTGAAAACAAATTTTACAGAACACAAAAACATTCTTTGCTGCCTCAGTAATCTGTAATGTTTAGCTAACAGCCAGATAAGACCATTAGGAACTTTAACTTGGTTGGCCTGGAAAAAATATCAGCATCTCCAAACTGCAAAGTAACTGTGACAATATCAAAAAGATAATAAACTATTCACCCATAGCCACAGATGAAGTCCCCCACTCTTCGTTCACCTGGACAGATTTATGGTATTAAAGCACTATGGTTGAGATTGAGATTAAGCAAATCATTTTGAACATGGTTTCTTATAAAACATAAAATCAAATGTGAGAGTAACCTAAAATGTAGTCATCTTTTTGTACTGTTTGTATATCGGTTTGAAAATATAAAGCACTACAACAGTGTTAACAGGATTTATACCTGTCAAGTGCACTCACAGCTAGATTTAGTTTTATTTCCATTTTAAGGTAATATTAGCATTAAACAAATCAAGATCTACATTTATTAATTAGCCAGTTTGCAGGATTAAGTGTCCTGAGAAAGCTCCAAAACAAATAAGCATGGCAAAACAGGGAGAAGAAAAGTTTTAAGAACCATGTAAGTATATACTAACAATAAATAGGAAGTCAGTAGTAGGAGAGAAGGGTGCGAGTATTCTTAATTCACATTTTATCCAGGATTCTGGAGTCACATTTCATCCAGGAAGGGCCTCATCCAAAGTCAATTGAAGTAAATGGAAAGACTCTCATGGACTTCAGTAGGATTTGGAGCATGTTGAAAGTGCCATCTTGATCTAAGAGACAAAGTTATGCTTCTGTAATTGATTTTCTCCTGCATAAATCAAAACTCTCTCATTTGTTCATCTATGGCAGAGAAGTAACATTCTCTTTCTCTTTCTGAAAAATAAGTCTTTAACAATTGCCCTGAAAGGATTAAACATAGCAGTAGCCTATTACAAGACAGTAACCTGGACAGTTGTAATTTTATGAGAGCTAACCTTACATTGTTTCCACTAGTCTCTGATTTACTACTTTTCTATCTGGTATGAATACAGAAGCAGTTTACAAAGGTATTTTAGGAACATGCTTATCTTGATTATGAGACTCATGTCTTATAATTCCATCCACAGGTAGGAGAAAAAACTCCTTTGTCAAGGCTGATTCCCCACTCTGGCACTTAGATTGCAGAAGGTGGGGGCCTGCAAGGATTTTAAAAATTAATACTGGCCACTCTAGGCTTGTATTAAACTCCCAAGGTTACAGCTGTTCTCTGCCGTTGAGTTGGTAAACGCTGCCACCACCCAAATGCAAACCCTCTTTCAGATCCCAGGAAGGCGCACTTGGGAATTCCTTCCTGTGGAGTACCCTCAAACCCTTTCACACACGCATCTTCCGGGCCTGAGAAAGAAAACAAAGGAAATTAGCTGTTGCCACCAGCTAATTTAACAACATATGCACAAACCTCTTAGGACACCAAAAATCCAATCCTGTTCTTAAAAAAAGTAAATTTTATTAAAAACAAAAAGAAAGAAAATACATCTGGAACTTAGGCGTTTGCTAGATTTTAAAAAAGCAATTCTAAAAATTAAGCCCCCAAAATAGCTTTCTTGGGGGTTCAGCTTAAAGGTTACAAGCAAACAAAAGCATCTGGGGTTAGCACAGTCCACAAGCTTTACAGAAAATAAAATTAAAAAACCCACCTATTTGCGTCTATCTAAACATTCCCTGTCCCAATGAATCCTTCTAGGTATGGACGATGAATTTTCATACCTGGTCCAAACCTTACACAGCATTCCAGCTGCCCCCATCTCTTCAGCCCAGAGAGAACAACAGAGACAAAGGGAAAGCTTTTTTTCCCATTTTAAAAAGTTCTAGTTCCCATTGGCTCTTTTGGTCAGGTGCCCACTCCCTTTTCTTTACCTGAGGGACATTTTAACTCTTTACAGGTAAAGCAAGCAGCCACCAAGAGGGACTTTATCGCTAACTGGCTGGCTGGGTGTCCATAAAAGGGAGCCCCCCCCCCCGCTTCATTTATCACATCCTTAAATGAACATCATTTCACAAATGAAACATTCCTCCAAATATTCCAGTATTCTGGTACATTTATAAAGAATGTTTCATGTGCCACATCCTGGATAATAATATGAAAAGACTCCATACTTCTAAAATTAAACTGGCTCTTTATTCAGAACACTATTTACAGAGATCCCTGGAGCTACATCTAACATTCTACCCATATGCACAGAGTCTGGTGTCTCCTCCAATCTCTTCCCTCCTGCAACCTATGAACCTCCCTTCAATTTCCATGCCTATTGCTAGAAAAAGTTACTTCATTTACTGGGGTATCACTGATGTTTCTTCCCATAAATGATAAATTCCTGAACAAATACCCCAAGTGGTCAAAACATGAATATTCATGTTAATTCATAACACCAGGGTATACGCTGAAAGTGCATAAACAAGAGCAGCTAACTGGGACCACAAAACTTTTGAGGACCCTAGACAGATTCTTTCATATCAGTTTCTTTCCCTGTACCCCCTTTCTTCAAATAGACTGTTGTTTCCTCATTTTTACTCTGAAAAAAGCAACCCATCCCTGCCAGCATGAATGCAACTCAAGTTGGTGGGGAGCAATGAACTATGTAATACACAGTCACTGCTTTGCCTCTTGAGTATGCACACTTATCAACCGAGGGGCCCTGATCTCCTGATCCCTGCCCTAAAGTTCACATATTCACAACTCAGTAGAAATGTAAGCACAATATTTCGTCTGCATTGTGTGCCATGGATGTCTGTAGTCAGATTTGCCGAACCCATGGGAGGCAGAACAACTAAACTATTTTATTCACCACCTGCTGGCACAGCCCAGCTGTTCTGTGGAATATTTTGCATAGCCCACATGTAGAGCTAGTTCCAGAGTTTCCCTCTTGGTACTTACCTTGAGGCAGCAGACATCATCAAGGACATCATTCCAACCAATGCTAGCGATGAATTGGGAATTGCAGAGCAAGTAGCACATTGTTTGCTTGCTTGTAGGGAAATAACAATCTGCCTCTTCTTGGGGGTTACAACTTCTCATTTTAACAAGATGTATTGTAACCCCTAGCTGAAACAAATCCTCAGTTATGGAGAGGGAGGACAGTCTCATGGCCAAAGCATTGGCCTGATAATAAATAGATCTGGGTACTATAGCCAGCTCTGCTACAGACTTTGTGTGTGACCTTAGACAAGTCACTTAGCTGCTCTTTGCCTGAGTTTCCCCATCTGTTCAATACGGATGATACTTCCCTACTTAGTGGGTGGTTTTGAGCACAAATTGTTTGTGAGATCTTCTGAGCCTCTACTCCTGAGTGACATAGAAAAACCTAAAAATAATATTGAATAAGCAGTATTATCTGCATGGTCTTGTGGCATCTGCATATGACGGCTGTGGTTTTAAACCCCTTTGAATGGCTTTTGAACACACTTTGTCAGGCCACTCCCCTTTGTTAATCCTCTGAACTCATGTTATACAAACAGGTATGGTTATCCATTATCTTTCACAGCTGTGTGCATACATGTGGATTTCCACAGCTCAGAAAATGTATTTTGTGAATTATTTCCTGGCTTTTCAGGACATCTGCATGCAGGGCCGGTGTAACCATTAGGTGACCGCCTAGGGCGCCAAGATTTGGGCGTGCCAAAAAGCCGTGCCCCAAATTTTTTTTTACACTACAGTGGAGTCACATCTTACATGGGGGTTAGGTTCTAAAGTCACCGCATAAGAGGAAAATCGCGTATAGTAAAAATTACCATAAAGTACAGTATACACATACACTAGAACAGGGGTCCTCAACCTACGGTACGCATGCCAAAAGTGGCTCGCAAGTCGATTTTTTTTTTTAATGGCAGGCTGTGGGTCCCGGCTGCCGCTGAGGCTGCTGCCGACCTGGGGTTCTGTTCACTCAGCCGGTAGCGGGCTGAGCAAGGCTGGCAGTGGGTCGGCTCCTACCAGCTGGGGTCCCAGCCGCCAGCCCCGCTCAGCCCGCTCAGGTCCCAGCCTCCTGCCAGCCTGGATGAACGGTCTGGGGTTCCGTTCACACAGGGTTCCGTCCGCTGGCCTGGGGTTCTGTTCACCCAGGCCGGCAGGAGGCTGAGCGGAGCCGGTGGCTGGGACCCCGGCTGGCAGCGGGCTGAGGTCCCAGCCGCCGGTCCCGCTCAGCCCGCTGCCAGTCGGGGGTTCCGGCTGCCGGCCCCTTGCCAGTCGGGGTCCCAGCCACCGGTCCCGCTCAGCTTCCTGCTGGCCTGGGGTTCCGTTCACCCAGGCCACCAGGAGGCTGAGCGGATCCGGCGGCCAGGACCCCGGCTGGCAGCGGGCTGAGCAGTCTGAGCGGGGCCGGTGGCTGGGACCCCGGCTGGCAGGAGCCAGCAGACAGAACCCCAGACCGGCAATGGGCTGAGCAGCTCAGCCCGCTGCCGGTCTGGGGTCCCGGCTGCCAGCCCTGCTCAGCCCGCTGACCATCTGGGGGTTCCGGCTGCTGGCCCCTTGCCAGACAGGGTCTCGGTCACCGGCCCTGCTCAGCCTCCTGCTGGCCTGGGTGAATGGCAGGAGGCTGAGCGGAGCCGCCGGCTGGGACCCCGGCTGGCAGCTGAGTGAATGGAACCCCAGGCTGGCAGCAGGCTCAGCAGTGGCCGGGACCCGCAGCCTGCCAATAAAAAAAATTCAGCTTGCGTGCCACCTTTGGCACGCGTGCCGTAGGTTGAGGACCCCTGTTCTAGTGTATACTGTGTATACTGTGTGTACTGTACTTTATGGTAATTTTCACTATACGCAATTTCCCTCTTACGTGCTGATCTTAGAACCTAACCCCCGCATAAGATGTGACTCCACTGTATTCATTTTTGAAAATTTATAATAAGCGATGCTCCGGGGGGAGGGCGCGCAAGGTGGAAGTTTCGCCTAGGTGCAAAATATCCTTGCACTGGCCCTGTCTGCATGGTCACACTTCTGCTATGAATTTGAACCAGTGTGATTTTGTATTTTCATATACAAAGTTCCTTAAGCTTATTAACATCCAGATCATCTTTAAAAACAATGAGTTACTGGATCACTTCCCTGAATAACCTTCATGTAAATGGTAGTTGTGGACATGCATTCAGTGTTAATGTGATATTATAGATTTGTCCATGAAGTACTGATTTTATGTTCATATGATAAATGTATATGTTTGTCATGGCCTCACATTTATATATGGTCCATGTACAGGCCAGTCCACAGTCAAGGATTTATTAATTTCCAGTTTTCCATAGTAATTTTTCATACAGAAATGTTCTAACTAGAAAAAGGGGCAAAAAACACAGCTGACCTAGTGGCACAAGAATTTATCTTCAATGAATAGGGCCTTTAATTATATTCTAGTGCTGCTGTATGCATGATACTGTAAAACTGCTGAAGAGTAGAGTAAGTAATTGAATAGCAATTTAAGTATGAATTTATTAAATCAGTTAGATTTACAGAAGTGATTTGAAACATAGTACTGCAATATTGGGCGCACCAAGTATATAACAATCTAAAGTAGTTGCTTGCAAGGGTGGTATAGTTTCTAATGGGAATTTGTCTTGGTTATAATAGTAAAAATGATTGATTCTACTTGTCGTGCAAAGCTTATTCTGTAAGTTATTCTTTCCCTAATAGCACCTCAGAGGTAGGCCATATCATTTTAGTTTGCCTGGGAATCTCTGGACCTAGTAAAGGATTTCATAAACTGGTGAGAATTTACAACATCAGTTCAAACTGATCTGTTTTTCTTCTCACGAGACAAGCAATATATACTAGATTAAATGTATCAAAAAAGTTAGTCATATTTTGTATAATTAGATCTCACATATATGTTGCACTTACCTCTGCAAATAATGTACATCAGGTGGAAAAGTAATATTTGAGAAGTAAATCCATATGAGTTTGCACAAAAGGTAGTCTCATGTGCCATGCAGCAGCTAAAGGAAAGGAGAGCAAACAGCGTAACAAGGAGCATGCTGAAGTGCTTAATAGCTATTTTACTATAGCCTCTGGAAATATAACATTACTTCTGTATTTATAGTTTTCCAGGGTGGGAGGGAAGTCACAAGGCTGTTCAGAAAGGAACACAATAAAGATCATCGCTCAATGTTTTATTCAAATAAGCAGGATCTGATGAAGTTTACCTTAAGGTACACATGGGAATAGGTGTAAGTAGTACTGGAATCACAGTAGTTAATTTTATTCATGGGACAGTCAGGAAGGTCTCAGAATACTTTTACAGGCAAACCTTATAGTATCTTTTTGAAGATGTACAGAAATTAGAAGTGTTTGTACAGTCTATACAAAAGGACACAAGTGGAGGAATACTTTCTCTGGGCTTTTTAGGATCTGAGGGAGCCATTTATGGAAGTGAGGTAAAAAAATTTTTAGCCTTAAAGCATTTCTGTTCATAAATGGTAGAAATATGCTTATTTTAGACGTCCTGGTATAATTTTCTCCTGGAGGCATTAGAAAAGCTGATGAAAAATGTAAACAAAAATACTGGGATAATTTGCTATGTCAGGTCTCTGCATATTCTGAATGCACAATCCTAAATAAAACTGATAGAAAATTGCAAACAACGGCATTTAACTTCAGTGTCTGATAAATTGCTAAGACAACTAATAAAACTGTCATTTTGAAATTATTTAGATTCTAGGGGAAAGTTGAGGTGAGGCATGTGTGAATGCACACAGTTGGTTTCATCAAGAAAAAACAAAATCAATACATCTTTCTTTGATATGATATCTAGCTTAGAGTAGATAAAGTAAATGGAGTAGAGTTTCAATGAGTCACTGTCATTGGGGAAACTAGAGCGATGTAAATGAGATTTGACTAGTACACATGTATTCAAAATTGGATTAAAAGTGCGTAGATTAGGATGGCTAACTATCAAGTGGGAAGAAGTGTTGACGTCCTGCTTGAATTCTTCTGGGTCCCATACTAAGTGGTGCTGTTGGTGGTTGTGGCTGTTTTTAAATTATTATTATTGACCAGTTGGGGGATGAAGTAGAGAGTGGTCTAATGAAATGATAAGAAAGACTGTGAAAGCTAGTTTTAAAGATACAATGTGATATTAGTAAAATAAAGTGGGCAAAAAGGACATCTAATAAATGTAGAGTGTTTTACATGGGAATGAATGATGAAGTGTGCACTATTCTTTAAGAATACTGTTAAGGTAATACAACCCAAGAAGGGGAGAATATGAGAAAGACAAAGAATATAGTGGGTTGCTTTACCAGGAATATCGTATGTAAAACAAGCAGAGTAATTATTTCTCTCTAGTCATCACTGGTTAAGCCTGAGATGGAACAGTATGTTCCATTTTTTGCACCAGGGCTTAGGAACATTTAAGAGAGTTCAAATTATTCCTGATTTTTTCCAAGAGAACTGGGCAGGTTCCTTGGGGTAGAGAAAAATATGGCTGAGGGAAGGCCATGATATAATTGACTGTTCCTTCTAAAGGGAATTTTATTATGTCTTTTGAATTTTTTGCTACTTGCAGCAAAACACACATTTTGCTTTTTTTGCTTAGTGTGTGAATTTGTTAAATGCAGCTCTCTGTGTATTCTACTATTCTTTGCTGTGATGACAGCTTCAATAAGATTAGGGTGAACTTGGAGAAAGTACCCATTTCTTTCTATAAAATATCATGTAATCTTGTTGTGCATTCCTCTTAGATGCTTCTTTTTGAACCATGGTTGATGTCTTCAACTAACTTTCAAATAAATAGATTTGGTTATAGTGTCCACACACATTGTACTTTAATCAACTTGTTTCCATGTCAGAATAACTTTTCTTGCCCATGTCCCCTATTAAATCCAGCTGAAGTGTAACAAGGCTATCAGTATGATGGAATCAAGCCAGACCCAGTTATAGAAGTGTAGTTCTTCTATAGCCATTGTCGTACCTTGTATTATTATTTGTGTGCAAACCAGGTTCTCTCTGGAAAATAGCCCAATCATATTGATTATAACGGTAGATGATTAAAACTGTAGATGGAGCTCCTACATTATAATGGGGTAGAGATTGCTCAAGAGATTTAAAAAAAAAAAGCCCCCAAACCCCAACAATTATTTCTCAAATAGCCTTTTTGTCAGATTTATTCTGCTCATGCCTTTTTCCTTTCTTTCTGTTTTCATTGTTACTACTACAAAGCTGTAGTCCTATCGGCTGTTTTGATGCTGACTTTATTCGTGCCCAGTTAGAACTTCTAAAGTTAGATGCTTTTATTTTCAAAAATCAAAATAATTTCTTGTGCAAAAATAAACCTCGTACTCACCACATCAGTCTTGTGAAAGTAATACAGTTCATTTATTAGAGCCAGATTTGAGTTACCCCAGTGTAAAGCTGGAGTAACCTCACAACTGTTACAGAGAATTTGGTCCAAAGTTAGCCAGAATGGAAGGGGGCAAAAAGAGAATAAACAGTAATAATAAAAAAGTTATATACCACAATTATCTGCTGGTGGAGGAGGGGACAACTGTACTGAAGCCAAAAGAATGCTGCCTCCTCCCACCCTCTCCACTGGAGTTATGTCTGTAAAATTTCTGAAATCTAATTGATACTGTGATATTGTATTATAAAAAACTGCCGTGTCATGAACACCTGCATGTATGTGGATCCACCACTACTGACAAACCCTGAAAAAGATATGAACCAGACAGATACAAGAGAAGGTGCTTAGGCTTCAATGACCCTATTCAGGTGCAAATATCTGGGCCAATAGGTGAGCTGCCCTTGGAAAACCAATTTAGCTAACTCCTCTGAAGGAGGGGAGGAAGGTAGGAGCAGTGGGAACTTGCCTGGAACAGAACAAGAGAACAGTGACCAGGAGAGGTTTAAATCAAGGAACATACAGAAATAGGGGACCCAGAAAGGTAGAGGCAGCATGGGGCAGGAGAGAGAAAGTTCAGAGAAGCTGGGTAAGAGGCTTCAGGAGGAAGAGGTCACACACCATCTAGCAGCCTTATGGGACAGGAGTTTCTAACGGCTTTCCTGAGCCCAGATGGGCCCCAGGACTCTGGACAACCCAAGGGACTTAGACCTTAGCCCAAAGAATGCCCTGGAATGGTGAGGGAGGGACATGCCTTTAGTATTTATTGTTTTGTATGATTTGTACACCCTTGTGCTTTGTATGATTAAACATAAAGGTGTATGAGTGTGTGTTGACTGCTTCACAACTGCTTTTTGCCCCTGAGAAAGCTGAACTATAAATCAGAAGCTTAACACCTTCTGGGTGGAGACAGCTATGTTCAAGTAACTGGGGTATCTATGAGGTAAGTACTGGTCCTAGGGCTTATTACAGGTGGGCTGAGGAGCCCCATTTCTGAGAGTCAGTGCCCAGGAAATATGCCAGAGAAGCCAAATAAGGAACCAGCTTGCTGAGGCTTTAGAAGCTTGACACATCAATCCTAGTGGATGGACAGGAGTGAGCACTTGCTAGGATCTCTCATACACCCTCTTGGGTGGAGAGGCTTTGTCTGGGCCATCAGGGGAAAGAAAACCCTTCTCCCCTTTAAGGATTGCCCTGCCCACCTTTTTTTAGTGGATGTTAGAAATAATCCAGTATGGATACAAAATCCAATTCCACTCCATGACCACTCTAACTTCCTGTTCCCCATCTCTTTTTCTCAGAGGTCCCTCTCATAAAGAGGGGGTAAGATACTATCATTGCCAATAAAACATCTTTTCCTTTGGCCTCTTTACAACACCAACTCTTCCCCAAGTGCCTGGTGGGCAGCATGCCTTATGCACCAGTGAAATACTTGCCTATGTGTAGCTGGCTGCTTCAGGATTGCAGTGGAAAGTGTGGGAAAAGAGCCTGTTTAAGCAAGAGTACACTTATTCTCAGCCACTCTGTTGGGAAATGTTGGCTCTCTGAGATTGGTGTTTGGATCATCCAATGTATCTTGTGACTACTCAAGATCTTATAACATTCACAAAGTCTACTAAAATATACCGATAGTTCACTCTGCAAAAGCAGAACAAGTATCTCAGACAGTCAGTATCCTCAAGTCACTTTGTGTTTGTCTACAGAACAAGATTGATGGTTTTAAATCACTATAGCTGATACCTGAGTTATACCATTTTTAGCCTGTGAGAATTAGTTTACACATTTTTGGGGTGGGAAATGGAAAAATAAAGGTTCTGAGAGCAATGGAAAGACAATAGCTTCTTAAAAGCATTACCTGATATTGCTTTGTATCTTTTAACATCCAGAATTCATTGGAAGAAGTTTAGTGAACAAAACAACAAGAACCTTTATTTGATCATTACCTCCTTATGTTGGATTCTAGTCACTAGCTGTTTGGCCTTTTATCTGCACCTCAGACTTCAGATGGCTTCCAGTTACATCTGCACACAAAGTTAGAAACCAGTGATTTTTAGATATCCGAGGTAAAAATGAAGGCAACTGTGTAAAATACCAAACAGAAACAGCAGCTTATGGTACATGCCACTAAAGGACTCCTAGTAATCAACTGTAACATTCATGCCCTGAGAACAAACATATTTTGTGGGGCTGTACGAAAGCAATAATATTAGTCACCAATCTCAGAAATGGTATATTTTAATAAAGAATATGACATAGCTGATCTCAGAGTCCTGCTGTCAGTATCAGGGGACTCCCGTACTTAAAAGAGATGACTTTTCATCTCTGGCACCACAATGAGTCTGAATAAGGATAGGCTAACCTGGCACCTACTTGCTAGCATCTGGGGAAGAAAATTACAGTGGATTGATTCAAAAAGGGAAGTGATGTGGTCTAATTGGACAAATAACATGATGTTAACAGCATGCTTTTTAGGGGAGGTGGAAGAGCTATAATGGTAAGCTGTCAAGAGAAAAGACAGCACTTGTTAACTACATGATCAGTCAACTCACACTGTCTTTATGCATGCCTCTGGGAAAAGCTAGTTCACAGTGGGCATATTCAGCTATTGCCATTGTCATTTGCATACTAATAATTTGACACTTAGGCACGTCTACATTACAAAGTTATGTTGACCTACATTACATCATGCCTCAGTTCTGACAACGCTTGTGCGTGTGAATACTTAGCTCCTTGTGTCTGCAGTGTGCATCCTCAACAGGAGCACTTCTACTGATGCAGAGTGCAGTGCACCATGGGTAGGTATCCCATTGTGCAATTCATCACCATCCAGTGCAGGGTCTTTTGGGAAGTTCCTGCAGAAACAAGTCGCGCAGGGGTGACTGGGGTCAACTTCCCATAATGCAGTGTTCTCCATCCCATAATTTCATCTAGATTTCACAATTTGTGTGCCTTCTTTTCAAAATTCCCACAAACCCATGTGTCTCTCCTTGCTGTCCACCATCTCTAACAGAAGACTCGGCAATGTGCCAGACATAGTGGATGGTTTTACAGCAATGGGTTCCCACATTGCGATGGGGTGATGGATGGCACACATATCCCTATTTTGGCACTGGATCACCTTGTCCCTGAGTACATCATCAAAAAGGGCTACTTTTCTATGGTTATGCAAGCATTGGTGGATCACCAGGGACACTTTACCGACATCAGTGTGGGTTGGTCAGAGAAGATGCATGACGGGTGCATCTTAAAGAACACAGGACTATTCAGAAAGCTGCAAGCAGGGACTTTCTTTCCTGACCAGTGGATTACCATTGGGAATGTTGAAATGTCAATAGTAATCCTCAGTGACCCAGTTTAGCCCTTGCTCCCATGGCTCATGAAGATGTACACCGGATACTTTGACAGCACCAAGGAGCGCTTCAACTACAGGCTCAGTAGGTGCAGAATGACAGTTAAATATGCCTTTGGTCGTTTGAAGGGTCACTGGCATTGTTTACTTACAAGATTGAACCGCAGTGAGAAAAACATCCCAATGGTTATAGCTGTCTGCTGTGTTTTGCATAATATCTGTGAACCAAAAGAGGAAAAGTTTCCACCCGGTTGGAGGGCGGAAGTGGTGCAGCTGTCAGCTGAATTTGAACAGTCAGACACAAGGTTTAGTAGAAGAGATCATTGCAGAGCTACACAGCTCAGGGAGTCTTTGAAAGACCATTTTAATAGTGAGCCAGAGTAGTGAGTGTTGTAGAAATGTGCTCTACCTGGCCCTGTTCTTTTGCAACCTGATACGAATCTTGTAGTGATTGCTATGCATGTAGGAATATTACATTGTCAATGCACCTATTAATATTGTTTGTGAGTGGTATTATGAATAGTGCAACACAGTGCAGTAACAGATATTTGGTCGCTATTAGACCCACTCAGCAACAGCCAGCATATACTAGGAACTAATTCAGAATAAAATTCTATTTTTTGGAACAAAATTAATCTTTAACATGAACCAAGCAATTTAAAAAAAACCATTTAAAACTTAATAAATTAAAGGAACAGAACTTATGAAGGGGAAAGAACAGTCATTTCCATTTCAGGGACATATACACCAACTGTGGCTTTTGCTTTAAAAGGTGCCAGGGGGGAGAAGGCTGAATTCACAATAATGACTAGGGCGGTAAGGGTGGGGCAATGTGGGACAGCTGCTGGAGGACAGTAATGGTTGACATAAGTAATGCAGTGTCTTTATTCTCACTGCATTGACCTAAGTATATTGACCATGACTCTACACCACTCATGAAGGTCGTGTTATTAAATCTACATAGCGAGGCACTTACGTCGGCAGGAGCCAAATTTAAGTGAAGACACATCCACAGCGAGGCTGATGTAAGCTGTCTTGTGTCCACCTAACTGTGTAGTGTAGACCAGGCCTTACTCTTACAGGAATAAATTGGGAACCAGAGAGGCAGGAGAGTATAGTAGTTGAAGCAGATGCTTAGGGGTTGTGGACTTTTTAAAAAACCCTATAAATGCTAATTACATTGAAATATTCATAGGGCTTCTGATTTTCTGTTTTTACCAATAAACACCAATATAGCACCCCCAATAAGAGAACAAATTTAAAAAGAAGAAAATAAAAGGAAAAAAGAAATTGGCATTTATACAATAAATGCCAGAAAAACACAGGAAGTGCTTACTTGTATTTCAGGACTTGTCTACAGGGAACACTAATGAAAACCATGAGGGTATGATTTCCGAAGCACACTAATGTGTTGCACATTAATTGGTCCATGTAGACCCTGCTAGTGTTCACCAAAGGTTACCTAGTGCACTTTAACGTAGTGCTGTTTGAGACAGTACTACATTAGGGAACATACACTAGGGAACATTATCAAAAGATTACTTATGACAGTATATATGAGTGTAATGAGGAATGTATACAATATACATTACTCATTACAGTGTATATGAAGAGAAAGCCCTCAAAAGCCCCGATTAACTACAAAAATGAAATTAATAAACACCAAAAAACCAGAAGTCCTAACGTTCAGTATAGATGATCAAATCAAAGACACTCAAATAGATGCCAACTAGTGTCCTGTGTTTCAGCTGATGATTCAAATTCACAATTTACTTAGTCTATAATGTACTTCTACTTAAATTATAAGGTGTTCAGGGTAGGAACTGTCTTTCTTTTTTATTTGTATTGTGCCTAGCACAATGGGGCTGGGGACTTAAGGCACTACCACATTACAAATTAGTAATAATAACAATAATCTGTTCATAATCAATTTCTTATTCCAAACAAGGTAGCTCTTATACATGCTGCTACTTTCAAATGTAAAACATTTTGTCTTGACTACACTAACTTTTACAACTAGTTGCATCTCCCTGCTATCACTTTGGTTTTAACACTCTTAAGATTTTTGACCAAATGATTATTACCTTAGCACAGAGGATAGAGGTTAACAAGTTATGAAAATGTGTATTTGATTTAAGAGTTGGCAAGAGAAAAACAGGTATGAACAGATTGGTTTTACTTTCTAAAATGTTCCAGAAACAGATGAACTTTATTTTAATATTTGTTTCATCTACCTTGAAATGAGAACTGAAAGGGCTTTGATAAATGGTTTGGAAGCTTCACCAGTTTAACTGTAA
Organism: Emys orbicularis; assembly: GCF_028017835.1. Classification (NCBI taxonomy): domain Eukaryota; kingdom Metazoa; phylum Chordata; order Testudines; family Emydidae; genus Emys; species Emys orbicularis. Next base: position 97,081,436 of record NC_088684.1, read on the forward strand.
CAGCCTCTGTCTTTTGATAAAACGTCATGTAATTTTCCACAGCAATTCTCCTCAGACAGTCACAGATAGCCCTGACATTTCTTACAGTTCTCTACTGAAGGGACTATTTTCTTCCTCAGTGGCGGCACATTGCAGTCGCAATGCTGTGATAAAAGACCCTGGGCCAGATTCTCAGCTGGTGTACATTTTTATAGCTCCATTGGTGTCGGTGGTGATATAAAGACAATTTACACCAGCTGAGGATCTGCCCTCCCTATACTTTTTTGTGAAGTGATGTGAATAGGTCCCTACACCTTTAAGTTCACCTGAAAATGCAGAATTGTTCTTGTAGAATAAACATTAACTGGAATACACTTAACCAATTTTTTTTATAAGCAAGACTTTCAACAGCCATAGCAGGCTCCCTATAGAAAGCTTCCTTTAAGAAGATTTCTAAGCTGTTTCAGTGCCCAAATGTGTTTTAGTATCTGAACGGTATTGTTTTTATTTAAAAGGAGCTCATTGAGCTGCAGCATGCACACCACAAGCTAAACAAGCAGTATCATGATAAAGTGGCGGAACTGATGCATGCAAACAAGAGAGTGGAACAACACGAGGATGAGGTTAAGAAGCTGAGAAGTCGGGTGGAAGACCTAAAAAGTGGGCTAAACCAGGCAGAGGATAAGGTATTTAAACTTTTAATTTGTTAAAGGAATCTGTCGTCACTTACAGTTTATTCCCATATTCAAGGGCAATACTGTAAATGCATTTATATATTGTAGAGTTATGTGTTTATTTATGATCCTAGGACTGCAATCTTTGACATTAGACATAGAATTTGACCTCTTTAGTCCCTTTGTCCATTGTCCTACCAATATATGAGTCTTTCTGAAGATTTTATATGTCTCTATAAATCTAATAACCCCCCAATTTATCTTTCTACTGAATATGCCAACTAGGCTGTTATTAGACAATTTGGACAAAATGTGTGCGTGCATGTGTAATATGTAAATATAAAAAGAGCTCATTAATTAACTAATTTTTCAACATTCCTATGAATACAGATTATTTTAAATCACAACAGCATAAAATTCTGCTGCTTTTGCCAAACACCTTCTATTGGGTACAAAACCCAGTTTAATCTGTTTCATTATCAATTACCCTTAAACATCTTAGTCCTGGTCTACACTACAGGGTTAGGTCAAATTTAGCCGCATTACGTCGATTTTATAATGAATGCATCTACACAAGCAACCCCATTCCGTCGACCTAAAGGGCTCTTAAAATCGACTTCTGTACTCCTCCCCGGCGAGGGGAATAGCACTAAAATCAACCTTGCTGGGTCAAATTTGGGGTAGTGTGGATGCAAATAGATGTTATTGGCCTCCGGGAGCTATCCCAGAGTGCTCCAATGTGACCGCTCTGGACAGCACTTTCAACTCCGATGCACTAGCCAGGTACACAGGAAAAGCCCCGGGAACTTTTGAATTTCATTTCCTCTTTGGTCAGTGTGGCGAGCTCAACAGCACAAGTGACCATGCAGTCCCCCCAGAATTGCAAACGAGCTCCAGCATGGAGCAAACGGGAAACACTGGATCTCATTGCTGTATGGGGAGAAGAATCTGTGCAGCCAGAACTCCGATCAAAAAGAAGAAATGCTAATGTATATGCCAAAATCGCACAGGGCATGATGGACAAAGGCTACAACAGGGATACACAGCAGTGCCGCGTGAAAGTCAAGGAGCTCAGACAAGCCTACCAAAAGACAAAGGAGACAAACAGTCACTCTGTGTCAGAACCCCATACATGCCGCTTCTATGATCAGCTGCATGGCATTCTAGGGGGGGACCCTACCACTACCCCACCACTATCCATGGACACCTGCAAGGGGGAAGTCTCACGCAACACGGAGGAGTATTTTGTGGATGAGGAAGAGGAGGAGGAGGAGAATGTGCAGCAGGCAAGTGGTGAATCCCTTCTCCCCGGCAGCCAGGACCTTTTCATCACCCTGGAGCCAATACCCTCCCAAGGCGGGATCCCCGACCCTGAAGGCGGAGAAGGCCCCTCTGGTGAGTGCACATTTGTAACTACAGTACAGGGTTTAAAAGCTTAGCAATAGTGTTTAATGTTTGATTTGCTCTGAAGACTTGGGATGCACTTGCGGCCAGTACAGCTACTGGAAAAGTCTGTTAACGTGTCTGGGGATGGAGCAGGAATCCTCCAGGGACATCCCCATGAAGCTCTCCTGGGGGTACTCTGAAAGCCTTTGCAGAAGGTTTCTGCGGAGGGCAGCCTTATTTCATCCTCCACAGTAGGACACTTTACCACGCCAAGCCAGTAGCAAGTAGTCTGGAATCATTGCAGCACAAAGCATGGCAGCGAATGGTCCTGGGTTTTGGTCGCATTCAAGCAACATTCGGTCTATATCTTTCTGTGTTAGCCTCAGGAGAGTGATATCATTCATGATCACCTGGTTGAAATAGGGGAATTTTTGTAAGGGAACAGTAAAAGGACCCCGTTCATGCTGTTTGCAATTGGCTAAAAGGGATCATCCCTGAGAATAGCCACATGGTGGGGGGAGGGGTGAAGGGCTCATCCCAAATAGCCACACAGAGGGGGGAGGAATGAAGGGATCATCCCAAATAGCCACGGGGAGGGGTGGGGGGAAGTGTGTGCTGCACATCCACCCAAAAACCACAGCCCCTCCTTTTAAATGGCAAACCCAGCCGGCATTGCTTGCTATGGGAAAGGAGGGTGCTGCAGTTTGAAAACATTCCCACATGTTATGAAGGCATTAGAAGCCAAATCCGCATACCCTTTGGCTTACTTTGGCTGCCTGGAAACTGAATTCTGTTGCCCAGCCATGTGTGATGTGTCACCATTCTGGCGGGCGCTCAATATAAAAGGCAAAATGCGACCTTGTACCTAAAGCACATGTGCTGTCTGCTGTGAATTCCTTGATTCACTGTGAAAGAGTCTCCCTTTTGTTCTCAGAAATGTATCATCTTAAATTTTACTCTCCCTTTTTATACCCCCACAGGTGCAAATGTTTCTATGCTCCCCCTATCATCTCCGTCCCTGAGGTTATCGCAGATTAGAAGGCGAAAAAAATGCACTCGCAATGACATGTTTTCCAAGCTCATGCAGTCCTCCCGCACTGAATGCATGGAGGCATTCAGTGGCAGAGTCCAGGAAAACATTAAGTGAGTGCGATGAGCAGAGGCAGTATGCAATGCTGAGACTAATAGGGGAGCAAACAGACATGCTCAGGCATCTGGTGGAGCTGTAGGAAAGCCAACAAGAGCATAGACCACCGCTGCATCCACTGTACAACCGCCTGCCCTCCTCCCCAAGTTCCATATCCTCCTCACCCAGACGCCCAAGAACGTGTGTGGGGGGAGGGGAGGCTCTGGGCACCCAGCCACTGCACTCCAGAGGATGGCCCAAGCAACAGAAGGCTGCCATTCAAACAGTTTTGATTTGTAGTGTGGCTACAATAAGCAATATGGCCTTGTCCTTCCCTCCTCCACCACCCCACCCTACTCCACCTGGGATACCTTATCACTTATCTCCTTTTTTTTTTAATTAATTAAGAAAGAATGCATGGTTTCAAAACAATAGTGACTTTATTTCCTTTGCCAGCTGTGATCGAAGAGGGGAGGGTGGTTGGCTTACAGGGAGCTAAAATCAACAAAGGGGGTGGGTTTGCATGAAGGAGAAACACACACAACTGTCACACCGTAGCCTGGCCAGTCATGAAACTGGGTTTCAAAGCCTCTCTGATGCACAGCATGCCTACCTGTGCTCTTCTAATTGCCCTGATGTCTGGCTGGTCAAAATTGGCAGCCAGGTGATTTGCTTCAACCTCCCACCCCACCATAAATGTCTCCCCCTTACTATCACAGATATTATGGAGCACACAGAAAGCAGTAATAACAATGGAAATATTGGTTGCGCTGAGGACTAACCTAGTCAACAAACAGCGCCAGCGAGCTTTTAAACGTCCAAAGGCACATTCTACCACCATTCTGCACTTGCTTAGCCTATAGTTGAACTGCTTCTTACCACTATCCAGGCTGCCTGTGTATGGCTTCATGAGCCATGGGAGCAAGGAGTAGGCTGGGTCTCCAAGGATAACTATTGGCATTTCAACATCCCCAACAGTAACTTTCTCATCTGGAAAGTAAGTCCCTTCTTGCAGCTGCTCAAACAGCCCAGAGTTCCTAAAGATGCATCTTTCCCGGCCATCCCACGTTGATGGCGATGAACCATCCCTTGTGATCCACCAGTGCTTGCAGCACCATTGAGAAGTACCCCTTGTGGTTTATGGTTGGCAAGGTGGTCCGGTGCCAAGATAGGGATATGCGTTCCATCTATCACCCCACCACAGTTAGGGAAACCCATTGCAGCAAAGCCATCCACTATGACCTGCACATTTCCCAGAGTCACTACCCTTGATAGCAGAACGTCAGTGATTGCATTGGCTACTTGAATCACAGCAGTCCCCACAGTAGATTTGCCCACTCCAAATTGATTCCGACTGACCAGTAGCAGTTAGGCGTTGCAAGCTTCCACAGGGCTATCGCCACTTGCTTCTCAACAGTCAGGGCAGCTCTCATCTTGGTATTCCTGCACTTCAGGGCGGGGGAAAGCAACTCACAGAGTTCCAGGAAAGTGGCCTTATGCATGCAAAAGTTTCGCAGCCACTGGGAATCATCCCATACCTGCAACACTATGCTGTCCTACCAGTCTGTGCTTGTTTGCTGGGCCCAGAATCGGCGTTCCACTGTATCAACCAGCCCCACTGCCACCATGATATCCCAGTTGCCACAGCCCGTGCTTTCAGGAACGTCTGTGTCCATGTCCTCATCACAATCGTCCTCATGCTGCCGTCTCTCAGCCAGGTTCTGCACATACTGCAGTATAATGCGCGAGGTGTTTACAATGCTCGCAACAGCAGCGGTGAGTTGAGCAGGCTCCATGGTTGCCGTGCTATGGCATCTACACGGGTAACCCAGGCAAAAAGGCGCGAAATGATTTTCTGCAGTTGCTTTCAGGGAGGGAGGGAGGAGAGAGTGACGACATGTACCCCAAACCACCCGTGAGAATATTTTTGCCCCGTCAGGCTGTAACGATGCTGGTTCTGGTGGGACCCAACTGAGAGTGCCAATTCAGGACAAATTGCTTAAACTGGGCAGTTACAGCCCAAGGCTGGGGTTTTTCCACCTCTAAGGCAAACCAAACCAGCCAGACTAAGAGGACTTTGGTCTCACCCCACTGGCTAACCACAAGTCACACAAGCAATTCCCTTAGACACTCCAGTTTCCCAGTATCACCACCAGTGCCACTCGTTATGGGGAAAAATGGTTATGAAAACCAATACCCCAGTAAAAGAAAAAAAAGATTCTCTCGATCCCAAAGGACCTTCCCCAGACCCAGGTCAATATACAAATCAGATCTTACCCACAAATCACGCTGTTGCCAATCCTTTAGAATAAGAACATAAGAACATAAGAAAGGCCGTACTGGGTCAGACCAAAGGTCCATCTAGCCCAGTATCTGTCTACCGACAGTGGCCAATGCCAGGTGCCCCAGAGGGAGTGAACCTAACAGGCAATGATCAAGTGATCTCTCTCCTGCCATCCATCTCCATCCTCTGACGAACAGAGGCTAGGGACACCATTCTTACCCATCCTGGCTAATAGCCATTTATGGACTTAGCCACCATGAATTTATCCAGTCCCCTTTTAAACATTGTTATAACTTCTATAATTTTTAGAATCTAAAATCTAAAGGTTTATTCATAAAAGGAAAAAGATAGATGAGAGCTAGAATTGGTTAAATGGAATCAATTACATACAGTAATGGCAAAGTTCTTGGTTCAGGCTTGTAGCAGTGATGAGATAAACTGCAGGTTCAAAATCAAGTCTCTGGAGTACATCCCCAGCTGGGATGGGTCCTCAGTTCTTTGTTCAGAGCTTCAGTTTGTAGCAAAGTCCCTCCAGAGGTAAGAAGCAGGATTGAAGACAAGATGGAGGAGAGGCATCAGCCTTTTATAGTCTTTTCCAGGTGTAAGAACACCTCTTTGTCCTTACTGTGGAAAATTACAGCAAAATGGAGTCTGGAGTCACATGGGCCAGTCCCTGCATACTTTGCTGAGTTGCAAGGTGTATTTGCCTTCTCTCAATGGGTCAATTGTATAGCTGATGGTCCTTAATGGGCCATCAAGCAGGCTAGGCAGAGCTAACACCAACTTGTCTGGGAAGTTTCCCAGAAGCATAGCATAAGTTTGAAATACAGACAGTATAGAGCCAATATTCATAACTTCAACTACAAAATTGATACACACATATAGACAGCATAATTATAACCAGTAAACCATAACCTTGTCTTAGACACCTCATTTGACCCCCTTTATACAGGATTTGGTGCCACTACAGGACTTTGGTTGCAACAATGACCTATATGGTCCCAGATTATATCAATAACGTCACACAGGCATTGGGAGCTTCACCCATAATTCCAATGGGCAGCAGAGACTGCGGGAACTGTGGGATAGCTTCCCACAGTGGACTACTCTGTGAATCAATGCTAGCCACGGTAGTGAGGATGCACTCTGCCGACTTAATGCACTTAGTGGGGACATACACAATCGACTGTATAAAATCGATTTCTAAAAATCGACTTCTATAAAATGGACCTAATTTCGTAGTGTAGACATACCCTTGACTACTTTAGATTCAAGATCATTGCTGATGGTTAATTGTACGCTTGCTGCAAAATATCCATTTCAGGGGCTGTTAATTGGACTTGTTTCCTCCTCTCCCCATCCCAAAAAAACTTCAACCAGCACCAAATGTGTTTTCCTCCTTGCCCTGATTACCTTTCAGTTTAAAAAAAAAAACATTCCGAAAATAACTTGACTTCAAGATTTTTTCCCCACCAGCCCGGAAAAGAGGATCCCTTATCTGAGAAAACTGATGATTATAATTGGTTTATCCTACAGAGGTATCTTGCACTGCTGAAGTGACATAATTTCCCTGCTCATGTTGGGTACATTGATGCTGAAATAAAAGACCTGCAGCATCGCTGCAGCTGGCCTGGGTCACTGACTTGGCCTCAAGGGGCTTGGGCTGCAGGCTATACAATTGTAATGTAGGTGTTTGGACTCAGGCGGGATCCTGGACTCAGACTCTGCAAGTGGGGAGGGTCTCAGAGCTTGGGCTCCAGCCTGAGCCTGAATGTCGACACTGCAATTTTTAGACCTGCAGCCTGAGCCCTGTGTGCTTGAGTTAGCTGACCCGAGCTCTGAGACTCCCTGTTGCGGTTTTTTTATCATAGTGTAGATGTGCCCATTCTTCCTGAGTGTTTTGTGATGGAGAAAAATGAATCTTCAGCTACCTTCTGAAGCTCATGAAGCAGGAAAGAAAGTCTTCCTTTTGTACCCATGTGATATAATGATACTGCCTGAAGGCTGGTTCCTAACATTTAGTAATGGAATTTCCTATTTCTTCCTTGTAGCAGCCTTTTTAGATAATCCTAGCCATATATAGAGAGAGAGGACCTGTATTTTCAGAAGTGACTAGTGAATTTGGGTGAACCAATTTTTAGATGCTCAGCTTGAGACACCTATAAAGAATTAATTTGATGGTAATTGAAAATGAGGAAATAATACCTTTGGCTTAGCAAGTGCCAGGTAAATATATATAAGATTCCCCAATACACAGCTTTGTGTGTGGTCAGGATGGTGACTGGCCAGATTTTGATGCAATATTTGATAATCCAACTTTTTTTGTTAAAATACGTAGTCTATGCCCAGTTGTCTTTTAATCTTGCTGTTATTAGTCAGGATCGTAGGATAAGTACTATGTCCATTAACAAGTGTCTGCAGAATTGGACTCTTAGTTTATTACTTTGCTTTTGTTTGTTGCAGACACCCAATACAGCAAGGCACCTCTCATGCCCTTAAGTTAGAAGAGTTACTTTTGCATTAGTGGCTGCAGCCCACTGATCCAATTTCTGTTTGATTTCAGAGCCAATCATTGGCATACTAGGAGAGGGGGAAGTGAGGAAAAACAAAGCTAGTAAAACAAAGAGTCCAAGAAAATATCTTTATAAATAAAATAAATTCTGTTGGGAACTGGATGTTTAGGAATTCGGTAGTGGCACATGAAAACTTTCACTCATGATCTCAGTCGATACTAAGAACACAAACATCACTGCCATCTGACAGGTTAGCTGATTATTTGAAATTAATTGATATCAGCCCAGTTCCTGTTAGACAGGATATAACAATTAAACACACTCCTAATTAAAACTAATTGGCGCTCCTGTTCTTTGAAAAAATTGGAGATTTCTATTTCCTTGGTGTCAGTCCCTCACCCAGTTCACCACTGTAACTCATAGAGCCTTCTCTGGCAGTTGTACTTTATAATTGGGAGCTACAGTTAGGTATTTTTTTAGGGTTATCAGCAGAACAAAGAAACTAATCCTTGCCAGCAGTAGGCTGGAACTAACAATATTGCCAAGCAAGTCATACCAAGAAGCATGTTAAGGAACCACTCATACTGTGTAGGATATAGGAGCTCCCCTAATGTCTAGAGAGCTGCTCTTAGTGAAATACAGTTAGTGTGGTAATCATAAATGTAATATTTTTATTATTAATATCTTCTTGTTTAAGAGGGAAAGAATGATATTTGCTGTATTTTTAGAGAAATTATCAGATTTCCAGTTACTTATGTTTTCTCTCCTAATGCAGCAGCTTAACTATGATTTAGCAAAAGCATGAAGATTTTCTTTAGTTAAGTGCTGTCTGAGGAAGATTACATTAGCATTTAGGTTTCTTCTTTTATTCCGAACACTCAGATTTAGATTGATACACTGCTGCATTCAATACTCAAAATAATTGGGTTTGTGACACAATAGGCAAAATGTCTTTAACCAACTTCAAAAAGAGTTTGTTGTTTTCTGTGCTCTATTGGCAGGACATTATCAATGTATTCAAGGTGAAATGTTCATCACGATTATTTCTATTATTTAGCCCACATGAAAATGGAAAGTTCTCATTCTCTCTGACTCTGCTGGGTTTTTTTATATTTTATGATCTACATTATTTTTTGCTCATGCACTTCGTTCATTTATAGCTAAAGTGTATCGTAACAGATTTTGAAAGGATATCTGAAAACATACTAGACATTGCCTTTGAGACTCCAAAAATCTAATTTATATATATTAATGCAGCAACCTGAGCTGCTCCCAGATTTACTCATTATTTTATGTAGTACTTAGGATGAGTTGTTAAACCAATATGGGCCTTCAGAAAAAAAAAAGATAATGTCTTTACAGAGCTGATTATAAACTCTTTACTGGTTTGCCTAAAATAAGAGGTATTTTATTTCTTCAATTTTGTTGGAATTCTTCAGTAAAACAAATAAAACCCTGTGTGGTGGTAGGCACACATCATTTAACTTCACTATGTGAAATTCTGTCTTAGTACAGGATCTAGAACAATGGGTACTGGTCCATGACTGGGGTTCCTAGGTGTTGCTTCAATACAAATAAATAATATTACTTTGTTTCTCTCAAAGCAATTATTGGGAATACTGATGGTTGTGACATTCTGCTACATACTTTCTCAGTTCGGCAGTTTTTTGTTAACAATTAAAATTGTTCTGTTATAATAATGAAAATAAAGTAGGTAAGAAGTACAGAAAGTGATGAGTAAATCTGGCAGCAGTTCCAACCAGTTCTAGTATACATAATCTACTAGGTTTGTTTGGGATAAAAGGATTTTTTATCCATAAGGTGTTATTTCTGGCATATTGCTCAATAAATGTACAATATTCCCTTAAACATGGGGTGGGGGAGTTGTCAGAGAGGTAGAAAGAGATTCCTATTATTGGTGGAATGAGCTCAAATAAATATTTGTTCCTCCTTAAAAATATATTTAATGGAATATTCTATGTGCATTGCACAATACATAAGAAATAACACCTTATATTGATAAATAATTCCTTTATCCCAAACAAACCTAGTAGATTATGTACACTAGAACTGATTGGAAAATGGAGTTCTCTCCATGGAAAATGTTGATTTTTGGCAAACCCCCCCCCCCAAAAAAATGGACGTATTTTGATTAGGAATAATATTTCCCTACCTCTCAGGAGTGTTGTGAGGCTAATTTCATTAATATATGTGACATGCTGAAATACTCTGGGGATGGGGCTATAAAAAAATCTAGTTTTCAGGTTTGAAACAACTTTTCATTTTGAAATTTAAGCTAACAACAGCAAAATCAAAAGACCTTTCAAAACTATCAAAATGCAATATTTCAGTTGACCCACACAAACTTTTACAACTTTTTCAGTCTGATTTTTCCCCCAACTTTTCATCCCAATTTGAGATGGGAAATTTTCTTTGAAATCTTGAAAATTTTCACAGGATGGTATAACTACTTCCCAACTAGCTCTGATAATAGCCATGCAAATGAAAATGTTTGTTTATACTTGTTTCATTGGCATACAATTAATTAGTATATTGATGATTACAATGTATTTCTTTCATTAATAGTTTCTGAAACTTAATCTGTGCAGCTGGCATTGTTTTGAAAGGTCATTTCTTATTTCCAAGATGGCTGTACTGTATTGTTTTCGTTGGAAATAAAATGACTAATTCAATCATACCCAATTCAAGAGTTACAAAATGCTTCAAATACTTACCTGTAACAATACAAGTTCACCATCTCCTTGTCATTACTGTAGTTTTTAAAAATATTGTGATATTACCTTTTTTGTGGGGGGGAAAAAACTTTTGATAATAGGAAAGTGTACACCATAGTTTCAAATAATGAACATTAGTCTAGCGTGGAATTTTCAAAAGAACTTCCTTCAGCACTCATAAAAATCCCATTTGTAAATATGCATACTTGAAGTCAAAGTGACATTTCAAAGTGAAGAAACTCTATATACAACTGTAATTTAGATGATATTTTCAGTTCTTGTTACAATGTTTGTGCTCCTTTCCTCTTTAAGAATATACAATATCATAGTTTAGTCATCAGGCATGAACTACTTAGTTTTGCTTTGCAGTCCTGTAGCCTGATATCTTTCCTCTGAGCGTAATGATGAGTGAATCTCAAAAGGGTTGGTTCAGATAAGCATCTCAAAATTGGTATTCCATATCTGACTCGAGGAATTTCCTCTTCTTCCTACATGTTATTTCCAGACATTGCATATCCAGTAGGCCTTGCTTAGTTGCTTTTCACTAGTGAAAAGATCCTTTCACAGCATTCATGGAGACAAGAGTCCCTTCCATAGGTAATTAGCCTTATGGAGAGATTCAGAAATCTCTTCTTGCCCCGCTTCTTTTTAAATCTGGTGATGCTTTGCATTTTTGCTGTGAGTTGAAGTACAGAGTGAGAAACCCCAGTTCCTGCTGCGAACCCTCACTTCCCATGAGATTTTGTTTCTAGGAAGCCCCATACATGTGATACAAGTCAAGGGAAAGCTGCCAAGACAGTAGCATTAACTGACATGAAACACGTCCAGAAGAGGTACTGTAACAAATTTAATTCTATGAACTATGAACTCTAGTGGGAAAAAGCCTTAAATCATTTAATCAAAGTCAAGCTAAGAAGTGTATGCTACATGCTAGAAATTTACTTGAATTTTATTATGAGAACTAGATTTTCATGTTTTGTTTTGTTTTTTGTTTGTTTGTTTTTTACCACCCAAGATAGTTTTGTTTTTATGTTTGTAGTGATATGAAAAGATACTGGGAAACTCAGAAAGGACTACTGTGAACAGGATTATAGTTTCTCTTGACTTGAGTTTCCATGGTTAGTTGTTTCCCAAAACCCCAAGGAGCCTGGAAAGGGGATAGACTTGGCTTCACTTTGTTCTTATTGGTTTGGTTTTGTTCACTCGCTGCTGTTTCCTTTTTCTTTACAGTACAGAAAAAGTTAGACAACAGCAATGCTTAATAACGGTCTTGTTCTGAGTCTTAAAAGACATCTTCAGTCTGATGACAGGATTGATAAGCATGATATTAGATAAACCTACCCCCCTTATGATTTAGCAGAGATCAACAAATCAAAATGACAGTAGGACGAAGTGGTGAGATGTGAAGAATTTAACATACACGAAAAACAAGACATTATACTTGGAGTGAATGTTTAATTGGCATTGTAGACTGGAAACATATAGATCTAATGTTTGTAACTCAATCATCTTAGCTCTGGTGAAGGCCAAATCATTGTTATGCTAATGTGTTGATATGTGACTAGCATGGAATTAAATTAAAAAATACTTAATACCACTGCAGTGGCATCAGTCATTAGTGATTTCTGTTGGAATTGCATGGTGTGCAACGCAGCAGAAACCGCTAACAGAGTAGAGTGCATTCAGACTATTATAGTGCCTACAGTAGAAGCTCTGGGGGCCTACTGTGCTAAGGGGATAACAATACTTTTGTTAAGCACATTTGCAACTCACACTTCCTTTAAACAAGTGGCATCGATTCCACATTTTGTTTGCTGTTGTAACAGCTACATAAAACATACAAAACCCCCCAGCAAAATCCCCTAGGGAAAGAATACCTGGAAAAGCTGAGCATGAGATAGGGGAAGGATATGTTGTTTGCCCATGTTAAACAAAACAAAACAAAAGAAAACAAAGTCTTACCACTTCAGTGAGAAGCTTCTAGAACCTCTGTGTTTTGGAGCAAGTGTTTGAAATCACGGGGGTTGCTCTAATGCCAAGGAAGTGCATTTGCTTTTCGTAGGAAAAAAATGCACACATTTGGTCAAGTTATATACATCTGAAAAATCTCAGTTCACACATGCCCTGGTAATTTCTCCGGTAAATTCTCTGAAGATGCTGCTTATATTGAGCATGCTCCTATCTTGGGTTGCAGGGCTTCAGCAGGACTTTCTCTGCAATTGCTGCTGCTGGCTTCTGTGGGTCACTGTGATGCTGGGCACAGGAATTAAGAGCAGGGAGACTCTCTCTTCTGTATGCTCTCAATGCTTCCCCGCTGGTCTGCAGGCAGCATGAAGATGGAATCTCACTGATTTGATTGCAAAGACTGCAAGAACAGGAAGGTGGGCGGATGGAAGAGACAGAGGAAGTAGATGAGAGGCAGACTGGAACTAGCTGTGCAAGGATATGGGGGCAGAGAGCCTGTGGGCAAAAGGGGAAGGGAAGGAAAGAAAACACTGGGCATGGAAAAGACTTGGATTAAATGACGAATAGGGCGGGGGGGAAGAACCACAGGGACTGGTTGAGCAAAGTGCCTGCAGGGAAACTGAGGTGAGGAGCTCAGGAAATCAAACTGGAACTGGTAACTGAAGTGAGGGAAAGAATGGGACTTAGATGGAGAGCCTGGAGGTAGAGACAGGGACTGGCTGGGCAAGAAGATACAGTTTGCAATGAAGAGCCTGGAGGGTTGGAGACTGGGACTGGCTAGGTGAGCAGACTGTGATAAGGAGCCAAAGAGGGTTGGGGTGGGCAGGACAAGATCAGGCTGGATGGGATGGGACAGAAGGTTCTGGAACCATTAGAACACACTGTCTTCCAGAATCTGTAATTGAATCCAAGATTCCCGAGTCTCTATATTTCTCTGTCAGCAACTCTGTGAAACCCACTGGCAAAATTTGTCACTTTCCCTTTTAGTGCCTCGTCCACATAGAGAATGCCAATCTGTGCTGGCTATCAGTTATTCAGTTAGCTCAAGTGACAGAGGTCTGTACTGAGGATCTAAATGTTTCAACCCTGCTGATAACCCATGTGGCTGTCAATATGTTTCCACATGAGAAATTATTGATTTTTCAATGTTTTTTTAAAAATACTTTAGAAATTACACACACACACACACACACACACACACCACTTATGTTAAAAGAATTTTTAGTTTGCAAAGTCAAGCACTCAAAAGTTAGGGAATGCCAGTGCACCCTTAATTTGGGTGCCTTTTGATATGCATTATGATACATACTTTAATTACATGCTCACATGTTGTTTTCCAAAGGAAAAACTCAAGGGATTTTTATGTTTCTATTTCCCCCCACCCACCCATGTCTGCCTCAATCTGGCCTATATTGTAATAACCTTAGTAATTGGGAATACTTCCTAATTATTTATTTATATATTCAATTATATAATTATATCCCAGGTTTAAAAGGGGAAATTTTGCTTTCCTGAGTTAATATTCTCTTGCATCAGACCTGAGACCTAATTACACTGCTAATTCCATAGAAGCATTGGACCCATGCAAATGGGCTTGAAAGTTGCCTATGGGTTAGCAATGAGATCGGGCTAAGAGAAATTGGAGTTTGTCAGAATGCATACATATTTAGGCCTTCAAATCCTTGAGGAGTGCTTCTTGCACAAAAATTCAAAAAACCTTTTTAACCAAACTTGGAAGAGTTTACGCAGCTCTCTCAGTTCTGTTTATTTCATTAAGCCATGCTGACCCTAGTAACAAAGCTGTTGTCTCAGTACCAGAGACTTCAGCTAACTAGATTACCTGTTTCTGTGAAAAGATATATTTTCAAATGTCATGTTGTTGTGTGACTTTCCCGGTCTATCTTAAATCACAATTGAGCTCAAAGTCTTCACTTGGACAAAACTCTAGTCCAGAGTGTCTTAGATTCATGCACTCTTCAGAGCTTTTTATGCTCTTTCTTTCACAATTCAGTGTTGGTTATGTAGGCACAGAAGGTTTTGGAGAAGCAGATAATGCATTTATTTTTCAAGAGCTAGGAACTTTCATCCTTCTGTCTGTCAGGAGGCCCTGCTACAGTTAGTCAAATTCAGAGATGGGATTCAAACTGGGTATTTTTATTCATAGGAAAATGTCCTTATTGCCAGTTTGGGATTTGCCAAATTAGGCAGAGGGAACACACTTACTGATACCAAGATTCTACCACATTTGCCAGAACCAATAAATCAGTTTGCCCATGTTCTGACCTGTTAAGCAATGTTAATTAAAAAATCAACAACAATGTTCTTTAACCAACTTTAAGATGTAGGTGGGTGCAGAAAAAAATTAACCACCAATTCTTTGGTCCTTTTATGGGTAAAAAGGTGTGGCTCTTTTGGATGAAAATAGCCCAAAGAGGAAGGAAATTACAAGTAGTCCCAATAGTGTTGTCTAGAATGTGAAAGAAGGGGCGCAAAACAGATCATATCACTGCTGCATTTTTAGGCCTGGCCTCTGGAACCATCTTAAAAACACACACACACACACACACACAAAAGTAAGAAAGAAAATAACAGATACATGTTTTTAAAACTAAAAAATGATTACACTCTTACCTTTATTTGCACCATTGGTGAGCTGGTGCTGCCATAAAGCATAATAAAGGTATTTGTGACTTGACATTTACTTCCATTTTAAAATAGCAATGACTGTTTGTTTCAGAGTTTTACTTTCCTGTATCTGCCACTTTTTGGAATTTCAAGTATGTTGTTTTTTTTATTTTATGATACAGGTCTTATGGAATGGTATCTGAGTGATTACTCTAGCTTGTACCAGCTATATAGTACTATATTTTGTTTAGGGGTATTCTGTGACAAGCCCACTAGAATGATCATCGAAAGCAACCACACATATTTATTATTTTTTTGGCAGAAGCATCTATAGAGGGAATATGATTATCATACTTCTCACTGTTTTCTCTAATTCTTTTCAATAGGTGGTTAGGGTATAATAATACAGCATGTGAATGCACTGGGCTGTCTATAAAAGTAGTTGAGCAGTCTAAGCCTGCCAGATTTAAAAGTTTTGTCACTTGTGCTAATAAAGAACATGTTGCCTGCCCAGAACTGGGCCCCGAGATATGGCAAACAGGGGTTCGTCGCCTGGTGTGCTTGGCACCAATAAAGACACCGAGGGGAGAAAGCAAGCCAAGTTTATTTCAGAGCTCTGAAATGGCACTAGGAGACCAGCATGTCTCAAATCAAGTGCAGCACATATAAATAAAATTTTCTCTTTTATACTCCAAGCTGTTTCTGTGTAAGCCTTTGTCCTGTTACTCCCTCTTACCACTCCCACCCCTCCCTTCTCTAGCAGTTACAGTTAGAAAAATTCCCATTCATCTGCTTATCTTTTGGCCTTGCAAGGCCTGTTTACAGCAGCTGCCTGCTAGAAAAGCTGACCCTTACATTTCTGCTTCAGCCTGCTTCAGAGCATGTAAGTAGTTAGCATAGAAGTAGGTGAGAGTTCACAAAATGGAGTCTTGTGGTTCAGGTAGGTCCAGAGCAGAAGAGCTTCATCGGCTCTTTTGGCCTTCTACTCCCCTGAGTTACCTGGTAGCTATGCCTAGTGACACCAACAATCCCTCCTTTGAGAACACTCAACAAACCTTTGTCAGAGTTTTCTCATACTCTAAAGACAAAATGCGATTAAGCTCCATACAATCAGGATTATCAATAAGAGAATATAAAGGAACCTCTGGGAAGGGTGAGGTACAAAACTTACATATGAGCACTTTACAACGAGTGAGCAAAAGGAAAAGGACAAAACATATCACAACACCTGTGAGCAAGATGCGAACAATACTTCCCCTTATACCCCCAAGTTCCCCTAAACCAGGTAGCCAACCCCAAAGGGAATCCAAAATAGTGGGTT
Organism: Emys orbicularis; assembly: GCF_028017835.1. Taxonomy (NCBI): domain Eukaryota; kingdom Metazoa; phylum Chordata; order Testudines; family Emydidae; genus Emys; species Emys orbicularis. The sequence goes on from NC_088684.1 coordinate 97,098,044, forward strand.
CCCCTTCCTGGGCCTTCCACTGATTCAAAGCCTGTTTGGCTGACAAGATATGCTTGTTAATATCCTGTGAAAACTCTGGGACATAGGTACAACATTCTTCTCCAATAAGGGCACATACACTGCCCCGTGAGGCTAACACATAATCTAGGGCTTGGCGGTTTTGCAAAGCCAGCAGTCAAAGCTGGTATAGCTCGGAACTTATGTGTTTCTCTATGGCCAGGGTATCATTGGCAAACTGAGTGAGAAATTTAGACAGTCTTCTGTAGAGTTGGGTTAGCTGTCCCACCCCATAGGAAGGGAGGGATATCATCCCCAACCTGTCTCCTTCTCCAATGGGTTCAATGGTAGCTCTCAGGGACGGATAGTACGTAGGGCGACCTGAGGGAGCCTTGGTAGAACGCGGAGGGGAGGAGCAAGATAGCCTTTGTAACAGCTACCATGCCAACCATAAGGGAGCCATTTATAGGCACTGTTACCACAAACCCAGAATGCTTCACCATAACTAGCCTTTCCATTGGTACCTTGTAGGTCCCGTAGGGTGGCTTGTGGGAAAGGGCAAAGAATGCAGCGCCGGTTTGCCAACCGGTGGCATTTAGTAAAGGAACAGTGAGACTTATACCAGGACCAATATAAAATCTACACCTACTAATGCCTGCAAACCAGGTATGATTACTCGTACTGGCTTGCTGATAACATATGAGACCAGTGGGTGGAGAACATAAACGAATAGGCTGGGGCTTAAGAGTGCTACTACAGTGGGAATTCCAAGAGCCATTGTGAAGGCCATAAGGAGCTTCCACAGTACAGTTAGATTGCAAACTCAAATTGTCAGAGGTGCTACTGCTGGTAACCATCCACCTTTGATAAAAGTCTGACCAATTTTGGGGAACTACTCTCCAGGGCAATCCAGCCGAATGGTGGGGAGTCTGGGCACATATCCCACAGTTGGAGAGATTAAACTCACGGGCAAAGGCAACTTTCAGGGCCTCATAGGTATTGATAGCCATATCTGCAGGGATGGCTCCCCATCCTGCATGCGATGTGGATGAAACAGTAGGTAACAGAAGAAGTGCTTCTGTGACAAAAAGAAATGCTGTGAGAGACCCTAAACCTGAACCCATATCCATATTGTAATTACAACAACCCAAATGCCCAGAAGATTAAGAATTATTGACACCAAACAAATCAAAAAAATAACAAGACCAAATACATAGGCCAGGTCGGCCTTCTGTGAGAAAATAAAACCAATGCTCAGGGTTCTCGCGGGGAGTATGCTGTGGCTGTTCAGAGAGATCACAAAGCATTCCCAATGACCCTTACTGTCTTTTGAATAACAGCTTAAGTCCCAAATCGTCGTTAGCAGTCTTTTCAGCAGGCTGGACAGTCCACTGTTCAGGAGCGGGTACTGCTTTCAGTCGAGAGTGATGGTCCTTCGACCTTTGCCGCTGTGTGGGAAACAAGCAGGACAATGTGGGGTCCCTTTCCACTTCTCTTGGAGAGGCTCGTCCTTCCAGGTCCGCAAGAGAACGGAGTCACCAGGCTGCAAGGAGTGGACTGGAGTATCCAGCAGAAGAGGCTATGAATCTTTGGTGTACCTGTGAAGAAAAGAAAGAACAGCAGACAGAGAGCACATGTACTGAGACAAGAAACCATACCCCATCTCCCACTCCCCTGCCAGAACCGGGGTACCATTCATAGGCCATGCCCTTCCAAACATAATCTCGAAGGGACTAAGCTCTAACCTACCCTTGGGGAGAGCACGAATGCAGAGTAGCACAAGGGGCAAAGCATCAGGCCACTCAAGAGAGGAGGCCTGACAGACCTTTGAGAGGTGTCACTTGAGTGTCTGATTTGTGCGTTCCACTACTCCACTGGCTTGTGGTCGCCATGGTGTGTGGAGCTTCCAGGGGATTTGCAGAGCACTTGATATCTTTTGAACCACTTGAGATGTGAAGTGTGTTCAATTATCAGATTCCATCCACTGGGGGAGGCCGAAGCGAGGAATGATCTCCTTGACAAACTTAAGAGCCACTGTTTTGGCAGTGTTGTTATGACATGGGAAGGCCTCAGGCCATCCACTGAATCGATCCACTAAGACGAGGAGGTACCTGTATCCTTGGGTCCTGGGAAACTCAGTAAAGTCTATTTGCCACACTAATCCTGGGCCTGGGGTAGGTTCCAGAGTGGCTGGTAACACTGCTACTCCTGGTCGAGGGTTGTTCTTTTGACAGATTAAACATTCAGCCTGTACCTGTGATGCTAGGGGTTTAAGTCTAGAGGTTAGAAAATATTTATTCATAAGCTGGGTAAGAGCCTCTTTGCCTGCGTGTGTGGTCTGATGCAGTTTCTGCAACACCGGTCGGATCAGGCCCTTGGGCAGGAGGATTTTTCCCTCTGTGGAATAAAGCCATCCCTTCTTTTCCTGTAGACTGAGACTGTCAGCCAGGTTTCTGTCATCATGGGAGTACTGAGGGGCTGCAAGCTCACCTACTGATGGGATAAGGGCATGCATTTGGGCATTCTCCTCAGTTGGTGATTTCAGGGTAGCAGCACGCTTAGCTTCCCTGTCTGCTCTGGCATTGCCCTTGGTTACATCTTGATCTTCCCTCTTGATGAGCTTTGCAATGTACCACTGCTACTGCTGAGGGGAGTTGTACCACTTCTAACAGCTGGAGAATTTGAGACCCATGCTTAACCAGAGAGCCTTGGGCTGTTAGCATTCCCCTTTGCGTCCACAAACCAGCATGAGCATGCAATACCCCAAAAGCATACTTTGAATCAGTAAAGATATTAACCCGTTTGTCTTTTGCCAGCTCGAGTGCACGAGTCAGGGCCACTAGTTCAGCAAGCTGGGCAGATGTCCCCGCCGGTAAACTCTCAGCTTCCATGGTATCATGAAGTGTCACAATAGCATAACCAGCCCTCCTTTGCCCATCCACAACAGTACTACTTCCATCCGTATACCATTCCAAGTTAGCATTTGGGAGTGGCTGATCTTTTAGATCTGGGCGGCTAGAATACTGAACATCTATGATTTCTAAACAGTCATGTTCCTGCTTTTCTGTCTCTGGTAGCAGGGTAGCTGGATTAAGGGAGGGACAGATCTGCAGGGTAACTTCAGGATTCTCTAACAGCTTTGCCTGGTACCGAGCAACCCGAGCCTGTGTGAGCCAAAGACCACCCTTAGTATCCAACAAGGCTCGGACCATATGGGGAACATACACTTGCACAGTTCCTCCCAGTGTCAGGTTTTCAGCTTCCCCAAGCACTAGGGCAGTGGCTGCGACTGCCCTCAAACAGGCTGGCCATCCCTTTGAAACTTGATCCAGTTGCTTAGAGAAATATGCCACGGGACGTTTCCAGGCACCTAGTAACTGAAATGCCCTGTCCGCTTCTGGGGACCAGTGAAAGGGGTCATGATCCGCTCCCTTAACACATTCATACAGAGGTTTAGCCCACAGTCCACTACCCTGTATCCTCGGAGTCCAATAAAGTTCAGAAGACTCACAGTAGCTCTAAGACAAGGAATTAGACCCACAGCAGCAATTAGCAAATCATCTACATATTGCAGAAGGAGGGCTTTGTCTTCGTCAGACCACTCCTCCAAGTCTCTGGCCAGAGCCTGTCCAAACAGAGTGGGGGAATTTTTAAATCCCTGGGCCAATATTGTCCAGCAAAGCTGCTTTTTAACCCTTTGTTTGTCTTCATTATGCCTTGCAGTATTTTGCTGATCTCATAGTTGCTTGGGCACATTCAGGCCCCCCTTTCTCTTGGTTGTCAGCCAAGTCTTGGCTGCGAACAATGTCCTTGGATAGTGCCAGCTAGCTGTATTTTCCTCTCAGTTAACTCATTCTGTTCTTTTTCCTTCTCCCTTTCTCGACTTCTTCTAACTTACAAAGGAACCTTCCACTCTTCACTCATACACCTTTTCTCCAACCATTAACACATACACATTGCCATTATACATCCTTTCAGTAACATAACTTCTATACAGAGCCTTGAAGCAACAAACCAGGACAAGCACACTCACTTCTGAGGATTCCACTCTGTACAACCTCTGGTGTCCAATAGCTTTCCCTTTTAAACCTTAAATGCCTTCCCCGTCTTCCTTCTTAGCCTTAGCTATAACCTGATTCCGCTCCACTTCAGACAACAAGGTTCTCATAAGTGTATTGCAGTCATCCCAGTCAGGCTTATGGCTAGCTAGACACCCTTCAAAGACTGAAATAAACCTGCTTGGATTCGTCGAGAACTCCCCTGCCTCTGCCTGAAAAAGCAGCCAGACGTACAGGGTTAAAAGCAACATGAGAATACACTGACACTATCTGAGCTGCACGTTCCTGTGTTCCTGGACGAGCTACCACACTCTCAGTAATCAGCGGATACAATCCCACCAAAGGGGGGGGGTACTCTCTGGAGCCTGTGGGGGTGGAGGAGCCGAAGGGGACACCGATTCTGCCATTACAACTGTGGGAGGGTTCTGGGGTTTAGCAGCCGTTACTACCGAGCCTGTCGGAGTCAAATGGCACTTGTACAAAATATCAGTCCTATTTCTTAACACCATAAACGTATACGCATAGAGATGTTCATTCCATTTACCTGTTCTCTGACAAAACAAAACCAACTGAAGGATCAAGTTGTAATTGAGTGATCCTTCCGGTGGCCACCTTTCTTGGCACTCTAGCTGATACTGAGGCCAATCAACTGTACAGAACCTTTTCAATTTACTTTAAATCAACTGGTCAGATCCAGACACTTTCCAGTTCCCCAGAATGCATGCTAAGGGTGTACACTGTACCCTGCCGGCTGTACTCTGTTCCTGCCCCATACTGAGGGAGACTCTGGGCGTCCCCAGGTCAAAACAGGGAAAGTCCCCACTGGACTGTTCCTACCTTATCCGAGGGTCCGGTTCTGCACCGTCGCCCTATCCACGGGACCGGTTCCCCACCGTCGCCCGCAGCTGCTTCTCCACTGTCTGTGTGCGTTGCACCGTTGTGCCCTCCGGGGTAGAGCAAACCACGTCCCCGCCGAGGCCCCCGATGAAGTCACTGGTGCGCGCTGGTCGTCGCTGTAATCTGTCGGCCGCCAGGAGGGATCCGGGCAAGGCTAAATTTCAGCCTCGAGCCCACACGATGGGCGCCAAAACTGTTGCCTGCCCAGAACTGGGCCCCGAGATATGGCAAACAGGGGTTCGTCACCCGGTGTGCTTGGCACCAATAAAGACACCGAGGGGAGAAAGCAAGCCAAGTTTATTTCAGAGCTCTGAAATGGCACTAGAAGACCAGTATGTCTCAAATCAAGTGCAGCACATATAAATAAAATTTTCTCTTTTATACTCCAAGCTGTTTCTGTGTAAGCCTTTGTCCTGTTACTCCCTCTTACCCCTCCCACCCCTCCCTTCTCTAGCAGTTACAGTTAGAAAAATTCCCATTCGTCTGCTTATCTTTTGGCCTTGCAAGGCCTGTTTACAGCAGCTGCCTGCTAGAAAAGCTGACCCTTACATTTCTGCTTCAGCCTGCTTCAGAACATGTAAGCAGTTAGCATAGAAGTAGGTGAGAGTTCACAAAATGGAGTCTTGTGGTTCAGGTAGGCCCAGAGCAGAAGAGCTTCATCGGCTCTTTTGGCCTTCTACTCCCCTGAGTTACCTGGTAGCTATGCCTAGTGACACCAACAAACAGACAGCATCCTGGTCCCATGTCACAGACATCTTTCTATATAACACATTGATCATGTACTGAAAAAGGCTAAGGAAATCTAACAAAGTATACCATGCAGAAGAACAGCTAAATGCAGTAGCACCAAAGGTCTCTCTAGCACATACTAATCCTTTCAAAAAGGAAACATTGCCAATGTAGCCTCTCAATCTCAGAACAATCTGTTCTTCTTTCCCACCTACAGGGATTTAGAAAATTTTGTAGGTGCAATAAAGGTTCCAAGAGATCCTTCCCTGCTGCTCGGGCCAATTATTTGACTGTAATCAGTAGGGTAAAGTCAAAACTGAAGATGTCCAAACTTTCAGAAACAAACAAGAAGGTTTCAGGCACCACTACAAATTACATTTGATTTGTAGCAAATAATTCTGTAGGACGGAAATAGGGATACATCGGGTATGTCTAAACTGAAGTTAGATACCTGTGGCTGGCCCATGGCAGCTGACTTGGGCTCAGACTAAAGGGCTGTTTAGTTGTGCTATAGACATTTGGGCTCAGGCTGGAGTGTCCCAGAGCTTGGGCTGCACCCTGAGCCCAAAATGTCTACATTGCAATTAAACAGCCCCTTAGCTGGAGCCCTGCAAGCCTGAGTTAGCTGGCACAGGCCAGCGTGAGTGTCTAATTGCAGTGTAGACATAATGTAAACATAGAAAACAATGGGTATCACCTGAATCAGGCCAGAAAGTAGAGCCAGAAAGTTTCAGTTCCCCTCCCCTATTTACAGGCCTAATTTTCCAGACAGAACTGAGTTTGCACAAGATGCAAGGATGAAACAAGACCATGTCATCTATAAAACACAAGTTTTTATTATTTGCAACAAGGGAGAAAAACATGCGGAATTGTGGCAGAAATAAGAACTATTAATTTTCTTAATATAATCAGAAGCAGGAAAGCACGAAGATACTTTTCTTCCATACCTTAAAATGTACATGCAGATTAAATGCATACTTCTGTGTGACCAGGACATGGAAGATTGAAATAAATTGCATTCAAATCTCAATTCAAATCCTAAAACTGGTCCACAGAAGGAGACATCTGCTAAGAAGAAGGAAGGTCCTTTGTCTTGCTTTCCCTGTTGATTTCCATCTAGAGCAGATTGAATATTAATGAAAATGGTTTAACGCATTTTCCTCTCAGTTAACTCATTCTGTTCTTTTTCCTTCTCCCTTTCTCGGCTTCTTCTAACTTACAAAGGAACCTTCCACTCTTCACTCATACACCTTTTCTCCTACCATTAACACATACACATTGCCATTATACATCCTTTCAGTAACATAACTTCTATAGGTTTCAGAGTAGCAGCCGTGTTAGTCTGTATCCGCAAAAATAACAGGAGTACTTGTGGCACCTTAGAGACTAACAAATTTATTAGAGCATAAGCTTTCGTGGGCTACAACCCACTTCTTCGGATGCGAAGAAGTGGGTTGTAGCCCATGAAAGCTTATGCTCTAATAAATTTGTTAGTCTCTAAGGTGCCAAAAGTACTCCTGTTATAACTTCTATACAGAGCCTTGAAGCAAAGGAAGTGATGAGTTACATTCAATAAAAGGGAGGAAAATATACGAGGGTGTTGTGTTTATATTGTGAGCTCATAATTTAGGGCCTGAGACTGTTAAAACAATGGAAATTGAGTGCTTTCAGTACCTTGTATGTTTGGGCCTCTCAGCTATGAACTTCTTTGGGCAGGGACCATGCCTTCTTCAGTATCACATGCAGCTCCAAGCACATGGTCTGACCTTAGCAAAGAGCTAATACAAATTAATCAGCATATGTATCCCTAGCTTTAAACTGTCAGTATAACAAATTGTCAGTATTTCCCTTTAAATAAACATAATTGCTATTCTCAGAATAAAAATTAATCTGTTTTTTATTCCTCAGGGAATTACGCCACATATCACTTTAACACCTTTTGGAGGTACCACTTCCCAGAGCAAATAACAAAATCATGACATAAGGTGATGTGGGGGGAGGAAGAAAGAGATTTGTAATATTTGCCAATGACCAAATTCGAGGGCAGTAAACAAGCATTCCAATTTTCTATCATCTATTTTTTAAAATAGTGTGTGTGTGTGTGTGTGTGTGTGTGTGTGTGTGTGTGTGTGTGTAATACATGAGTGAGTTTTAAGGTTAAGCATTTTTAGAACACAGGTGGTGTCATAGTGGGACAAATTTTTCACTGATTAGTTACTTTAGCATTCCAAATAATAGCTTAGTTGTTTGTGTGTGGTTCTTGTTTCTTTGTTGTTTTTTTTGTTGTGATTGGAGGACTCTCTTTAATTTAAAATCTTCATCTAAGAGCCTCTAAAATGCAGGAAATTATGCCTGTTTTACCAATTTTTCTATGAGAAGGGTGCCACCTCTCTTCCCTCAAATTAAATTTGCCTTGCTTACCCCTTCTGTCTGTTGAGCAATTAGCCTTCTAAAGGGGGGAATGGAACAGTGGCTAGGATTTAAGATGAAAACACCTAGAAAGGATGGTCCTGGGAAGTACAGTAATACTGAGAGTGATTAAATAAAGTAACCAAATTAAATTTTTGGATACATATCATAAAACATTTCCTAATAGTAAGATATTTCAGACTATGGAAGACAGTGTTGCCTAGTGAATAAAGTATTAGACTAGGCCTCAGAAACCTGGGTTCTACTCCCTGGTGGCCTCCTGTGTGACCTTGGACAAATCATTTCACTGCTCTGTGCCTCTGTTTCCCCACCTGTAAAATGGGGATAATGATACATCAACACCTTGTGGTTTACTGATTAAAAGTGCTATATAAAAGCTAGGTGTTATTTAAAAAAATAATGATATGGAATAGTTTAAGGGAACTGGTAGAAGATCAATTTTAAAACAATTAAACATAGTTCCTTCCATACACAGTGTTTTTTACACTGCACTTACAGGGACACAGACTTAATAACAGGCAGATAGCATTGGGTTAACCTATGAGGCGCCCTAAAAGTGATCACGAGTAAGTTGTACTTGATGCACTGGAGAAGGGGGAGCTACATGTATGGTCTTGACTGATGTGGGAATTAAACTGGTGTATCTGAGTTCAGAAGTGAACCAGTGGCGTGCGTCTTTTAATGGACTTTGGCTCAGGTGTGTACGTCTCACCTGATATTTTTTAAAACTGTGAGTCAATCACAAATACGTTGTCTTTCAGATGTGATATGATGAATTTTGTTTTAGTCTGGCAGGCAGTATCCTCAGCCACTTATTGTGGTAATTTGAGTTTCTTAGAATTTAGAAAAGTGGAAACATTTCTGCAAGAGTCAGCTATTTAAAGATAATGTATTGATTGTTTTGATGGCAAAAGTACATTAATCCTTCTTTGGAAGAGGCACAAAACCAAGGTCCTGACCACTGTCATTAAGTCCCCTTGCACTAGGGATTTAACCAAGTTGAGCCAAATTCTGCCATTGATTTTAGTAGGATTATATAGATATAACCGAAGGCAGAATTTGGCCTGTGGTATCCTGGCCTAATTCCAAACTAGGTAATTACATTCTGCCTAACTAATTCCTGCTGCGGTTTTAGTTCAGTCTTCACTATTCTTCCTTTCCTCCCTTGCTATTCATTTTTCACTCAGGAGATGACTGTACTTCCGTCAACATGAAGTGATCTCTTGCTGTAGTTTCTATAGCATTGTTTATGACTTGTATTACAGTAGTACCCAAAATATGCTATATAACTAAACACTATCTGACTCACACACACAGTCCTTGTCTTGAAGATCTGACAGACTAATCAGTTAGTTACATTTATAAATTATTTTGGGATTCTTTATAATGGAAGGGGCTAATATAGTAGTATAGTATTAGCTAGGCACCTGCAGACATGGAAGCCACCACATCAAGGTGTGACCGTGCCTTAGTGGGTTACAGCTGAGAAAACCAGATTCAGGACAAACCCCTGAGAAATAGGGCAGACTCACCCCCAATCTGGTGGTTATTCTATCATAAAATATACCAAGCCAGTAACAAAAGTAAACTTCTGTCTCACCACACTGGTTAACAAGAAGTCAAAGTCTCCTTAGGCATTTCAGCCCTTGCTTCACCACCCAGACACTGGACTCTATGATGAGTGGTTACTGAAAACCAATTTCATCACATATGGGGTCCTCTAATCTCAAGAGATGAGCCACATAGCAAGGTCAGTATATATTTCAGATCATACCCAATAATCACATTTTGCCAATTCTTTAATATCTAAAGGTTTATTTATAAGAGAAAAGAAAGAGGAAAGAGATAAAGTGGTCAAAGAAATCAAATACATACAATAATTGCAGATAGGGATTCCCCCCACCCCCGAATTTCCCCAACACTGCCCCCCCCCCCAGTTTTGCGAATTAGTTACATGCAGTGCAATTTAGTGATTGTTTGGACATTTGAATTGAAATTGAAACATTAATACATACTTTAAAAGCATATAAAGTGTTTGATAAAATACCTGTATCTGAAAAAGTATAATAGATTTGAAAAGTATGAACATAGACTAGCTTCCTTATACAGCTTTTGTTTTTATGACGATGTCAGTTCATTCATTTCGGTGATGTTGGCCAAATTATGATTTGTAAGCAAAGTCTAAATGAACTCTCCCTGACAGCTAGTGATGAGCTGGGGGCTGGGGGTAAAGGCTTCAGGACCAGATTGTATTTACAGTCACACCTAATCTACCTAGGTATCCAGCAAACAGAGCTGTGTTGTCCAAGTGATAGATTTTGGCTGGGGTTGGGTTACAAATCACTTGACTGCAGGGGAGGGAGGCAGGAATGAAATGTTGTTGTTCTTACTGTATGAGTAAAGGGCAGTGGAACTGTACTTAGCAGAGTTCTTGGATCACGTTTGTAGCAGTGATATTACAGACTGCTGGCTTGTAAAGTTTCTGATAACTTCCAAAAGATTAGAAGGTCCTCAGTCCATAGTCAGTATGCTCCTTTTAGTGTAAGTCTAGAGATCAGAGCAGGAAAGAGTCAAAATGGAGATGCTTCCAAGGTCTTTTATATGTTCTCCAATGTAGAGGGAATTTCACTGTCCAAAACAAAGATCTCAGCCTTAGTTTGTGAAAAATTAAGATGGAGTCCATGGTCACATGAGCAAATCACATGCCCTTACATGGCTTGATGACTCATAGGAGCAGCCATTACCCATAATCTGACTATGGTATCCATGGGAAGGCTCACAGGGCGGGGACAAGCTTTTCGATAGCCCATTGTGAGAGTTAAGTGTTCTTTAATGGGCCATCAACTTGAATGGTCCATTCACAATGTGGTGGCTAGACTGGATGTAAACTACCTTTGTCTGTTACCCTAGGAACAAACACATTTGAAATACTGGTACATAGTCAATATTCATAACTTTAGATACAAAGATGACATATGCACACAAACAGGATAATTATATTTGATAGATTGTAACTTTTCCATTGATACCTTACATGACATACTTTGTATAACATGTGTTGCAGCAGTTATCTAACAGTGGCAATATTAATGATATCAATGATCATCATACAGAATCACTCAAGGGTCAAACTTTATGGGACAATTTATCAAATCATGGTAGCATCAAATAGTATTTATTTTGTTTATATCTAGTGTTTATGGCTGTTTACTTATTAAATTGGAGCATATTTTAAAGGTCATTGCCATTAAATTGCTTCCTTCCTTTCTTAAGTATGGTCATGAAGAACAGACACAAAATAAAAAAACATTACCAAAATATATAGCATAAAATGTGGAGAACTATATCCCAAAAAATACAGAGATTATGAAAGCAAGAGATGAACATATACATAACTGAAAGAAAAGTGCATGCACACAGAAAATACTGCAAAATAATTCATTAAACAAATAATTACTAATCAAACTAAAACTACTGCTAGATATACTAATAGCTTGTCATGGAGATTTATATTATCCTAGAAATACCCTTTTCAAATTCTTTGAAGCATGCTGAGTTCTGCTTCTCTAATCTTTCTTTTAATTTCAAGAAAGGGGAGTTTCATTTAAGACTCTGGGGATGGTCCTCAACTGGTATAAATTTGCATGGGCTCATTGAAATCAGTGAAGCTATGACAATTTACACTTCCTCAGGTTCTGCCTCTCTAACTGTTCAGGATGCCTTGGCTTTTCCCCTATTCTTAAATTCTTTTCTTTCTTAGTGTATGTCTACACCCAGCCGCTAGTTCGGCGGCTGGCAATCGAAGTTCTGGGTTCGACTTATCGCGTCTTGTCTGGACGCGATAAGTCAAACCAGGAAGTGCTCGCCGTCGACTGCGGTACTCCAGCTAGACGAGAGGAGTACCGCGGAGTCGACGGGGGAGCCTGCCTGCCGCGTGTGGACCGAGGTAAGTTCGAACTAAGGTACTTCGAACTTCAGCTACGTTATTCACGTAGCTGAAGTTGCGTACCTTAGTTCGATTTGGGGGTTTAGTGTAGACCAAGCCTTACACTTGTGTCATTGTGACCATGTGAAAGTGTGTGGGCAGTCTAAGGATGACACATCACTCTGTGCTCTTTATAAGCATCCCCACATGGGCCAAATTGAGGAGATAATTGGTTAAGGACTGGATGTTAAAAAAATTAACAAGGTGATTCATCTCATTAGCTGGAAGAAATTAAAAGAGAGAAAGGAAGGCTAGGAGTTCAGAGAGGTGAGAGTTTCTCAGGTGGTTTTTGGGGGATAAGGTAAAAAGTCTTGTGCTATGGGAAACTAGCACTTAATAGCATGTTGTAAATAAGACATGTAGTGTTAAACTTGCTATCGGAGTGTGTGAGGACTGTTTACTAAGGGAGTGCAAGGGAAGAGAGCCCCACCCTCTTACAGGCCAGTATAAATGTGTGCAATTCTACAGACATCTTCCTGAAAATATAGGATCAAGCTCTTCTTTTTCTTTGCAGTTGCAGAATAGATTTATTAAGGAATTAAGATATATGCTCCATACATAAATAAAGTCTAAGTCAGCTTTCACCCATTTATCTGTAACTGCTGAGAAATTCATTCTATAACTTCAGGGATTTCAGAGGTCATGAATAGGAAAGATAGTGCATGTATCTGCCATGCTCTTAATTACTCTGGTTTTTTTTACTGAGCTTTATTCTCTTGACTCCTTTAGTGTGACTGGGCCATCTGGATGTGATATGGTTTATTATTTCTTCGGGACTATGCTAACAAGGCTCTGTGTGTGTGTGTGTGTGTGCGGCTTTTGTGACTGTAAACTTATTGTTATGGTAGTTAGTGAGATTCTCCACAGGTATGACATTTCTGTCCCAAAGTGAATGCAAATTTATGGGGAATAATACAGAGAACCTGCAGACACAATGTATTGTTTCCAGTGCTTAATTTGTAATGAATGTTGCTGGGGCTCAAGCAATTATTTTATATTCATAACTGATGCAGCAAGCCTAGAGGTGCCAGGTCTATGAACTGCCAAACTTACAGGTGCCGAGGCTCAGCCCTGGCAAGCCTGGGCACAAATTAAGCACTGGCTGTTTGATATACTCAGCGTACAATGCCTCATGCACATATTCATAGCATTCACTAAAAGTCTTATTAACTCAAACCACCAGAAACTCTTCATCTGGAGGGAACTTTTGCTTTCCCTCGCCCTAATGCACCCACACACCTTGCATGCAAATTTGGAGAGCAGGATAAATCTAACTAGGAATTGTTGGGCAGAGTTGTGGAGCGGTGATGAAGGAAGTTAGTGGTGGGAAGGAGCAGGGCCGGCGCTTCCATTTAGGCGACTTAGGCGGTCGCCTAGGGCACCAGGATTTGGAGGGACAGCAATTCGGCGGCAGGGGGTCCTTCCGCGCTCCGGGTCTTCAGCGGCAATTCTGCGGCGGGTCCTTCACTCGCTCCGGGACCTGCCGCCGAAGTGCCCCAAAGACCGGGAGCGCGGAAGGACCCCCCCGCCGCAGAATTGCCGATGACGACTGGGAGCGCGGAAGGACCCCCGCCTAGGGCACCAAAAACCTTGGCGCTGCTCCTGGGAAGGAGAAGGAAGTTGGGTTTATCTTTTAACTTAAGACTTATATGCTTTGTGTTGACATTAAGGTCCTGTGGCATTTTGGTAAAAATGGGAGTTTGTCCTCAAGATTTCCCTTCTTTTCCCCATATTGTTGGGCAGTGTTGTTTTCCTGCTATTCTTTATCCCAGAGATGGCTCTGTGTCCGTTGTGCATACTAATCTAGTTTTGTAAAGTGCTTTTGAAATCCTTTGGGATGAAGAGCCATTTTATAAAGGGAAGATATTCTAAAGCATCCATCCTGTATTCTTGTTTACCTCTCAGTCCAGTAAGTTTCACAGCTGCACACTGAAGCCCTGAACACTGCTTTTGAGAACACTTTAAATGTTGAGGAGGCTATCCTTACTTAAATCTCAACGTCATACAGGCTTTTGTCTTTCTCCTTTTCTTTTCTCTATTTTTGTTGGGGGTAACTGAAGATTGCTCCATAATGCCTCCTTTTCTCTTACCCATTTGTAAGCGATATGGTCATTGTCATGAAAATAGATACTATTCATTCCTTTTAATTATAATTATTATTGTACATTACCAAATGTTCTTTTCGGTCCCTTGTAGAAAATAGGTTTCTTCCTGGTGTTACTAAGTATGTGTGTCATCCTAGGCCACATTTGTTATTTCTGCCAAGCCCTGCTGACAGACTATATTACTGATGGCCATACTTTTCTCATGAAAACAATGATTCACAGACTAACTCTGTGTGACAAACATTAATAGCGTTCTCTTGCCTGTTAATGCATGTGACCATTATATAGTGAGCTATAGTACTACCACTTTTTTTTCATTTGTACACTCCCATTAGCTATGGACCAGTACACATCCAGTCAAAACATGAAAACAAGTATAGTGGCTCATAGGCGACACAATTTATTCTATAGGCCGTTCCCTCCCACTCCCTTCCACTACTAGGAAGAATCATTTAAAACATCAAAAGGGGAAAGGTGATGGTCATTCTCATCCCAAAATGGCTCAGAAGGCAATATTTAGTGAACTCTTAGATTGGACGAGGGATTGGCAATCAGACAGGATCTTCCATTTCCCAGCCTACTTCCACATCCCAACCAAGGTTGTTTGAACCTGACAGCTTGGCTGCTGAGCAACCAGTCTTAACCAAGATGGAAAGTATATATTATTTTTGAGAAATATCCCAAGTCTCCAGTAGTCCTTTTCAGCCTATGCATAAAGGACTGGTTACTTGGCTGCTTTGTGTCACTCCAAAAGCACAACATAACCTTATGCTTGGCTTAATCGGGTAGTTAGGGATTCCCAAGTGTTTGCAGGAAGAGAGGCAGAGCCCAAATATCTCTGGCTGGTGGGATAGATTAACAGATTCCAAGAGCAGAAGAGACCATTTTGAACATTTAGTCTGACCTCTGGTATAATACAGACCTTAGAATTTTGCCAACATAGTTCCTAGAGCATATCTTTTTAGGGAAAAAAATCCAATCTTGATTTTAAAATAGTCGGTAAAGGAGAATCCACCACTACCCTTGATAATTTTTTTTCCAATTGTTAATTAACCTTAGTGTTAAAAATTTACACCTTATTTCCAGTCTGAATTTGTCTAGCTTTAACTTCAAACTGTAGTGTGTTATACTGTACCTTTGTCTGCTAGATTGAAGAGCCCATTGTCATATACTTGTTCCCCATATGAGTGCTTACAGACTGTAATCCAGTTATTGCTTAACCTTCTCTTTGTTAAGCTAAACAGAGCTCTTTGAGTCTAGCAGTATAAGGCATTTCCCCCAATCTTTTAATCATTCTCATGGCTTTTCCAGGAGCCGTCTCCAATTTATCAATATCCTTCTTGAATTGGAACACCAGAACTGGACACAGTATTCCTGCAACAACCAGTGCCAAATACGGAGGTAAAATAACCTCTCTACTCATACAAAGACAAGAGCTGCCATACTGAGTCAGACCATGGTCCATCTTGTCCAGTATCCTGTCTCAGACAATGATCCATGCTTCAGGGGAAGGGGACAGAACAAGGCAATTATGGAGTGGCCACCTGTCTTCAACTCCTGGTTTCTAGCAATCAGAGATTTAGGGTCTCCCTGAGCATGGGAGCTCAATGCAAGTTGTCACTGATTAATGTGTCCTCCATGAATGTATACCATTTTTTTAACCCAGATATACATTTGGCCATCACAACATCCCATAGTAATAAGTTCCACTTGTTAGTTGTGTGGAAAAAGTATTTCCTCTTGTTTGTATTAAACCTGCTGCTTATTAACTTCATCAGGTGAACGGTGGTTTATGTATTATGGGAAAGGGTAAATAACACTTCTCTATTCACTTTTTCCACACCATTCATGATTTTATAGACCTCTATCATATCCCCCATTACTTGTTTTTTTCCCAAGCTGAATAGCCCTCATCTTTTTAATCTCTACTCATATGGAAGCCATTCCATACCCTTGATCATCTTTGTTGCCCTTCTCTGAAACTTTTCCAGTTCCACTATATCCTTTTTGGAATGGGGTGACCAGAAATGGGTACATTGTTCAAGGTGTGGGTACATCATGTATTTATACAGTGGCATTAAATTACTTTGTCAGATTTTTTTCTCTTGCCTAATAGTGCCTAACATACTGTTAGCTTTTTGACTGATGCAGTACATTGTACAAGTTTCAGAGAACTATCCATGGTGATTCCAAGATCTTTCTTGAGTGGTAACAGCTAATATGAATAGTTGGGATTATTTTTCCAATGTGCATTACTTTGTGCTTTTCAACATTGAATTTCACCTGCCATCTTGTCACTGAGTCGTGCAGTTTTGCAAGATCCCTCTGTGATTCCTTGCAATCTGCTTTGGATTTAACTATCTTGAATAAATTTGTATCATCTGCAAATTTTGCCACTTCCCTTTTCCAGATAATTAATGAATATGCTAAACAGCACAGGTCCAAGTACCATCCTTGGGGGGACCTTGCTGTTCACCTCTCTCCATTGTGAAAACTGACCACTCATTTTTTTGTTTCCTATTTTTCAACCAATTACTGATCCATGAGAGAACCGTCCTTCTTATCCCATGGCTATTTAGTTTCCTTTACTGAAATTAGGCTCATCAGCCTGTAATTGCCAGGATCTCCTCTGGAATCTTCTGTTTGTTTATGCATCTAACTATTGCATTTTCCTCATTGCTCAGGCTGTGGCCTAGAGGGGCAGTCTAGTTAATGTTTAACTCATTATCCACCATACCCCAAATCTTTTTTAGAGTCACTATTTCCCAGGATAAAGTCCCCCATACTATAAGAATGACCTGCATTATTTATTCCTAGACATATACATTTACATTTAGCTGTATTAAAACACACATTGTTTGCTAATGCCCAGCTTGTGTAGCGATCTAGGTCTGCCTGTATCAGAGACCTGTCCTCTTCATTATTTATCATGCCTTCAATCTTTATGTATCTGCAGATTTTATCAGCATTTTTTTTTCCAGATCATTAATAAAAATGTTAAACAGCATAGGAACAAGAACTGATCTCTCCAGGATCCCACTAGAAACACACCTGCTTAGTGATCATTCCCTTTTTACAATTAGACTTTGATGCCTATCAGTTAGCCAGTTTTTAACCCATTTAGTGTGTGCCTTGTTAATTTTATATCATTCCAGTTTTTTTAATTAAAATGTCATGCAGTACCAAGTCAAATGCCTTACAAAAGTCTAAGTATATTACACCATTTCTATTACTTTTATCAAGCAAATTCATCAAAAAATCAAGTTAGTTTGACAGGATCTACTTTCCATAAACCCACATGGACTGGCATTAGTTATATTACCCTCCTTTCATTGTTATTAATTGAGTTCTGTATCAACTGCTGCATTATCTTACCTGGGATTGATGTCCGCCTGCGAGGCCTATAATTACCAAGGTCATCCAATTTATCCGTCTTAAATATTGGCACAGCATTAGTTTTCTTCCAGTCTTCTGGAACTTCTCCAGAGTTCCATGACTTCAGCATTAAAGATCCAAAGAGCCCACCACCCAGCTCTTTTAAAACTCTTGAATGCAAGTTATCCGGACCTGCTGATTTAAAAATGTCTACCTTTAGTAGCTGCTATTTAACATCCTCGTGAGATACTACTGGAATGGAAAGAACGTTGTCATTATCATATGACTACATCATCTGTTTTTTCTCCAAATACAGAACAGAATACTTACTGAACAATCCTACCTTTTCTGCATTATTAATTTTCCCATTACCATCTAGTAATGAACCAATACCACTGTTAGGATTATTTTTGTTTTAATATACTTAAAATACTCCTCCTTATTGTCCATAGAGTTCTCTTTGTGTCCCTTTGCTTCTTTTATTGATTTTCTACAGTTCCTAGCTTCTGGTTTATATTCATTACTATCAACCTCCCCTTTCTTTCGTTATATATTGTTTTTACAGATGCCTTCGTTTTCCCTCTAAGCCAGATCAGAAAGGAAATAATCAGCCAGCATGTTTTTACAGTTCTCTCATTGTTGCCATAAGCTTTTCACTGGATACATGCAGCTTAGGTTTAAAAAAAACACGTGTAGTCTGCATTTGTTTGCCATCCATTTGTAAACATGTATTTTAGTTATTTTCTCTGTCTAGTCCTGCAAAGTGATAAGTGCTCTCTCTGATCTCAGAGGATAAGTCTCTGTTACTGTGCCACTGTCCGACAGCATTGCTCAAAAATAACCTGGCTGTCGTCATGGTGCTCTGTGTTAATCACCATAGTACCACTTTCAGCTTTTTAGAGTGCTGGGATGATAGGCTTCCTGTCTCTGAGGCAATGTTCCCTGATCAGAAACACTACCACACTTTCTGCAAAATGGACACTATCTTCCTTTATTAAAGATGTATGCAGACTACTAATGGTGACTTTCATGGAATTTGGAAGCTCCATTCTGAAAACTCCTCTTCCTAGACAGTCTTGTGGGCCCCAGGAAGCAAACTCCTTAAGTCAGTGTTTCCCAAACTTGTTCCGCCGCTTGTGCAGGGAAACCCCCTGGCGGGCCAGGCCGGTTTGTTTACCTGCCCGTCTGCAGGGTCGGCCGATCGCAGCTCCCACTGGCCGCAGTTCGCTGCTCCAGGTCAATGGGAGCTGCTGGAAGCGGCGCGGGCCAAGGGACGTACTGGACGCCTCTTCCAGCAGCTCCCATTGGCCTGGAGCAGCGAACCGTGGCCAGTAGGAGCTGCGATCGGCCAGACCTGTGGACACGGCAGGTAAACAAACCGGCCCGGCCCGCCAGGGGCTTTCCCTGTACAAGCGGCATCCCAAGTTTGGGAAACACTGCCTTAAGTGAATGGGCAGAAGCTTGTTCTTCTTCAGAGTGAATGGTTTTGAGGGAAAGCAACTGAGAACAGTCAGTGAGTCAGCCATTAAAGGAAGAAATCCCTCTTATGGAGTTTTCCCAGTGAATTCTTTGGGATCAGGATTTGGCCCAAAGGGAGTATAGAAAACAAGACCTGTATGGTGAGAGAGAGAGAGAGCTGAATTCTCATTGACTTCAGTGAGCCCAGGATTTCAACCCTAGTGTCAAGGAATCAGAGTAGCAAGATCTGTAAAACAGAGGTAATCTTTGTTTGATTTTGATCTTCACTGTAAACTATTTCAGATAAAATATGACTAGTAACTTGTAGGCATGTGTGGACCTCCCTCTGAGGGAGGCCATGTCTCTGCTGTTGTGGATCTGGAATGGCAGTCCATACAAGGGAGAAGTTAGCTGTCTCTAGGGCTCAAATCTTCAGACAGGGCAGAGCAGTGAGTATTCTAGGAACCCAGGTCCTAGGTGAGGTGGGGCACCAAACAGTCTGAGGCTCTGGTCCTCAGGCAGAGCAATCAGTAGTCTATGATCCCGAGCCCCCAAACAGGGTCGGGCACCAAACAGTCTGTGGCTCAGGCAAGGGTGAGCACCAAACAGTCTAGCATCATAGTTGGGCAGATGGTAGAACAACACAGGCATCCTGGCTGAAGGTGGGGAGACTGCCACCCCAGGGTGGCAGGGGGTAGGGGGATCCGGATCCACCCAACTCCACCGACTCCCAGCCCAGGGCCCTAGCAGTGGTGGAGTGTTCCACCACTGGGTCAGCAGGGATCTGCCTGCAACACTCTGACCTGTCTTCAGGCAGCAATGCAGCCTGACTACCATTGGCTGTCCTTGGATGGTTTGGATGTTGTCACTACAGTTGCTAAATGGGGAGTCTTTGATTTTCTACTTACCCATCAACTAACTGCATCTTCCATAGTTTGTTCAGATGCTGTTCAATGTGGTCCAAAGTCTGCATGGCAGGTCAAAACTGTTACGACGGCTAGTTGAATAAGTAATAATGTACTTTTTTGGAACAGTAGATGAGGTCCAGACACTACCATTCCCTGGCCAGATCCAGAGCCATGAGGAGGTCACATGTGGTCCATAGTGGTTTTTGCAATTTCAAGCATCGTTGAGGTATGCTATCCATAACCTGTCTGATGGGAAGTTCTGGCTAGTCTTTGGCGCATTTAAGTTCTGGTGCTAGGGCTATATCTTGGAGGTTCAATGATTGCTAGTACAGAAAGTAACAGTAGAAGTGTTGATTTTGATTCATCTGCCTATCCACAAGTTGGGTGTGACAGCTTCTTGTCCCCACTGGTGCACACTACTCTGCAACTGAGTACACCAGGGCCAAGGCTGATGTTCATAGCACCAGAGCAGTTGATTCCCAGCTAGTTCTTGCTAACTTTTGAATAATGATTATGTGAGTCTTACCTTTAAGACTACTTTTTTGAAGTTGTCATGAAAGATCAGTGTACAGTCAAGAATGAGACTGAGATATGTTGGCTTTGGGTCATAACACAGTTTCACCACAAAACTCAATAGACACTACCGGTTGCTCACATTTGGTCTCATCTGCCACTTTTGGAAATATTCTCCTGTGATCCTAAGGTCAGATGTAGGAGTCACTTCAAGTTCTTTAAAGCTATGGGACTGAGTTGTGAGTGCCAAATCATCAGCAATTTAAGGTGGAACAAACTCACAATGAAATGCTGTGGGTCAGTTCAACAAACACAAATATTTTGATTTGTGTCCAACCAACTGTGACTGGCGGCCCAGGGGATCCAGCTGAGGTCACTGAATTAGGGTGAACTGCACAGAATGGGGCAGGCAATTCCCAAATCTGTTGGATATTCCAATACTTAGATTTACCAAGACAGCACAAAACAGCTTCTAGTATACCTCACTGGTTACTTAGAAGTCAACAACACAGTTCCCTTAAAGTAACCCAGTCTCAGGCCTCCACCTAGACACCCATGTCAAATATGATGAGGATTAATGAAAATCTTATTCATCATATAAAAAAGTTCTACCAATCCCAAAGGATCGGACACATTACCTCCCAGGTTAATGAATATTCCAGATTTTACCCAAATACACGCTTACAGCCAATTCTTATTAACTAAACTAAAATTTATTAAAAAAAGAAAAGAGGGAGCGTTGATTAAAAGATCAGTATACATACAGACATGAGTATAATTCTTGCGGTTCAAATTCATAGCAGAGATGGTGAGCTTTGTAGTTGCAAGGAGTTCTTTTATAATTTAGTCCATAGGTTATAGTCCAGTGTCCAATATCCTATTCAGGGTGTTTCAACTTAGGACTGGGATCTCAATCTTGTGACTCAAACTTCCCCTGATGAAGCTTAAGCAGAACTGAGATAAACAGGATCAGGACCCAAGGGTCTTTTATACAGTGTTCTAGCATCCACTTGACCATACAGTCCTGGGTAAACAATAGGCTTTTGATGTAACCTTTCCTAAACACCACCAGTAATTAGTTACACAAATTAACATAGGGCAATTTACCAATTAGGCAGTCTATCATAAACTTCAAAGAGAAATATAGACAATTACATTATTTCACCCAAGATTAATCTAAATGTTAATATTCCCTGTTGATCTCCAAATTAATAGTTATAGTGACAGACAGGAACTGTCTGTTTACATGGCTAGCATCTAAGATATGCAAAATTAGTATAATCTCTAATTCTCTAACAATACAGGTTTGCACTTTAAAGTTCTAGCCTATCTAGTATTGAATGGCCCTAATTAACATTCACATACTTTCTAACATGTCTTTGGGTCATTCAGCCTGCAAGCTGCTTAACCCTTTCTGTCAATGTGTTACGCTTTGTATAAGATTTGTTGCAATTATATAACAGTGATAGCAATAATGATTTGCATGATTATATTTTAATTGGACAACATTACATCAACCCAAAACAAAATATTTCATTTTAGTTTTCCCATTGGAAAAATGAAAATTTCCTGTGGAAGCTTTTGATATTGCAGATACATTTTCTGTCCAGCTCCTCCTCCCCCAAAACCCTACATTCTAATAGAAAATTCAGCACTGGCTGTAATAGGAAATAAGTGACAACCAAAAAAGTTTATATTGTTCCTTTTAAGTTAAACAATGCTGTTTAGAAGAAATCATTTTATTGGCTAGAGAATGTGTGATTGTAGAAGATGCTTGTTTATTTTACTGCCATAGTTTATTTTGGTTTTTTTTTAAATTCATACCTTGAAGTTGAAAAAAAATTACTAGTCAGAGCATGTAGTAAAACTATGCTAATCTGCAAGAAATGCGACTTACTGTGCCCCCTTCCCGAAAAGAAAATCACTATTTCTATCTCCATTTAGCCACATCCATAGGCTTGCAAAAGTGGCAAAATCATACATCAGTAAATGTTGAAGATCTTATGAAACACAGTATATCCATTTTACAGATGTGTAAATGGAAATATAGAGGTATGGAATAACAGCTGTTTAGCTTCACATAGCAATACAGAAGAAATTAGGACTGAAAACAGAGTTAAAACATTGCATCCAGTTGAAACTGGAGGAGGCATTTAGGTAGAGAGAATGTAAGTACCTAATCAAAATAAAATGACATCTAAGAAAATAGAAAGAGGTCATTTAAAATAATTTGGTTCTAAAGTTTTCTGTATTGCTGAGCTTTCTGTAATTTTTTAGTAAAATAAGAGACCACAAATGACTTAATCAGATGTCCAAAGTCTATGGGGTGAAACCATACCCCATAGCAGTCACAAGGTACCTCCTCTGCTGTAAGAATGTTGAATCGGACCACTTTAAACCAAGTAATTTTGAACATGATTAATCTGAGTGATCTCATTAGTACCTTTTATTATGTAGCTTGTCACTACAAAGATAGAAAGTAAAAATAAGTGAAGATTCTGGCCTGCTTTGCTGGAAACAAGTTATACATGTTAGAAAACAAAATGATGAAAGATGCAATAAATATTTCACCTTTCAAAGATGGAAAAATTAAAACCCGTCCCTCAGTGACAAACTTGGCTGCACTGCCTTGATCAGAAAGAATTCACTGGAAAACAAGGTAAAACTGAGACATTGAAGCAATTATTAAAGGCAAATGAACATGATAAAAGATAGTTGAGAAAGTCCAAAGACTTATCACTTAAAAAAGAAAAATTAATCTCTGTTTTGGACTCCTTCGTGTACAAGTTATCATTGTGTTAATGTCTCATGTTTCAGGTAACTAACACTGAGCTGTGAGCATGATTTGATGGCAGCCTTTATAAACTGATCACAATAGGAATAGGACAATATAGTGAATGAAGTGCAAGGCATTTCCTGATGATGAAATGGTTGGCTAGCTGAAAGTGATATGTACCATTAATTACAGCCAGTCATTATTGCCATAGAAATTCTGTGAACTAAGATTATTGCTATTAACATTTCAGAAAGAGAGTTCTTTCTTTTTCTCTCTCTCCCTCCTCCACCCTAACGCTTTTCACTACAATATTAAACTATTGATTAGCAATATCAGTCACAGTGGACCATATACTGCCCCAATCTGCATGTAACTGCCATTGATAGGAATAGGATATCTGTAATGGTAAGCATTTACTAGGCTTCTTACTACACTGCAAAGTCACACTGCAAAGTCATAGCTAAAATATCATTCTCTAGTTGTACTTGGATCCTAGTACTTAGACCCATATCTAGCAAAGCACTTTAGCACAACCTCAACTTTCAGCATATGTGTAGTCCTAATGGAATCAATAGGACTATGCTCATTCTTTAGTTTTTTGCTGGATCAAGTGTTCAGGTACCAAGATTATATGTAACTCATAATTCTTGTAGATAGATTTCAGGGCTCGGCAACCTTTCAGAAGTGGTGTGCCGAGTCTTCATTTATTCACTCTAATTTAAGGTTTTGCGTGCCAGTAATACATTTTAATGTTTTTAAAAGGTCTCTTTCTATAAGTCTATAATATATAAGTAAACTATAGTTGTATGTAAAGTAAATAAGGTTTTTAAAATGTTTAAGAAGCTTCATTTAAAATTAAATTAAAATGCAGAGCCCCCCCGGACCGGTGGCCAGGACCTGGGCTGTGTGAGTGCCACTGAAAATCAGCCATAGGTTGCCTACCCCTGGATTAGATACTTTTGAGGATCACAATAAGTGGAGCAATAGAATTAAAGTGACACTTATTGTATTGCTTAAAACAAGTGTTGCCAACTCTTTTGGGGAAAGTTATAAGGTGTGGTTTCACAGTCCCTTAAATTTTGCTGCACTGTGTGTACCCCCTAAAATTCAGTGTGACTCTTTTCCAAAACTGTAAATCCTGAGTGGGAGAGAGTTTGCTGAAAACTCTTTCTAGGTTTGCCAATTTTGAGCTCAAGGAATTTGTTTTAACCTATCAAGCCCTAAAGAGTTTGGTTTACCATCTCTCTGGTCATCTGAGGCTTTGGATAAATGGTGTGGTGTTAGAATGGTGTTGGCCAGCAGGTTCATTCTAAACTGCTAGTGTAGGCAAAGGCAACTCTAACATGTGCTAATCTAATTATATTGAAGCCTAGGCTCCTGCACTAGCTTCGACTTGACCAGCTCAGTACATGCTAAAGTCCACACTAGCATTTTAGAACATGGTGGGTAGCACCCTATAACATGCTACAGCATGTTTTAGTAAAGACGAACTCTGAGACTCCACTTTTCTTCCCATTCAGTACTGCCTCTGCTGAGAACAAATCTGAGCTACCTTGTCTAAAAGGGCAGAGGCTGCTGGCTGGCTGGTATGAGTGGACTTTGCCTTTTGGAATTGCATCTCTACATTGGGCTATCACAGTGGTTCTCACTAGCCAATGGGGGCTGCGGGAAGCGGCGCAGGACAAGGGATTTGCTGGCCACTGCTTCCCGCAGCCCCCATTGGCCTGGAGCAGCGAACTACAGCCAGTGGGAGCCGCGATCGGCCGAACCTGCGGACCCAGCAGGTAAACAAACCGGCCCGGCCCATCAGGGGCTTTCCCTCACAAGTGGTGGCCCCAGTTTGAGAACCACTGGGCTATCAGAACCCAGATCTATTAACTTGCTAGCATGCTGCAAAGCCCACCTATTTTCCAGGATTTTGGTGAAAGTGTGAGTTGAAGGCTGGAAGGTTCTACATGCTCTATAGAGGTGGCTATTTTCTTTGCAGATGGTTATTTGCTGTGAATATTAAATTGTGTAATAAGGGCCTGCAGCACTAGATGGTTGCTTAGTAAATCTTGTACAAACTGAAATAAACAAGCAAGCCTGGGAGGAGCCTGTGTTTCCAAGCCTGTGATCTGGAGGTATCTTTGGGGGTGCCTGCAAGCCTCCCATTTAATATGTTCCTAGCAGATTTAAGGGAATACTGGGTTCAGGGGAGTGGCCGAGAGAATGAACTCCATTGGGATACTGCTAAATTATCCTTGAAAAAGATGATTTATCCTTGGGGCTTATAAAAAATACTTTTACAGTAACCTATTTATTTTTGTTAGAACTGGACCAGGTTGTTCTGCAAGCATCTGCCATTTGGTGCAAGGCAATTTGTGTCAGAGCTACCTATATATCCATAGACCCACCAACAGGCCTTTATTAGTCACCCCGTGCCCTCCATTTTAAATTTCCCCAGTTGAACACATTTTTAAGGAACAAAAATGTAAGCTTTTTTCCTCCCACAGAGTGCAGCTTTAGATAAACTTGATTGCCAAGTTTTGTTGTCTTGGGAGACAATTAATTTTTCTTTGGTTTAATTGAGAAAATGAATAGATTCTCCAGTCCCTAGAATCATAGAATCATAGAATATCAGGGTTGGAAGGGACCTCAAGAGGTCATCTAGTCCAACCCCCTGCTCAAAGCAGGACCAATTCCCAACTAAATCATCCCAGCCAGGGCTTTGTCAAGCCGGGCCTTAAAAACCTCCAAGGAAGGAGACTCCACCACCTCCCTAGGTAACGCATTCCAGTGCTTCACCACCCTCCTAGTGAAATAGTGTTTCCTAATATCCAACCTGGACCTCCCCCACTGCAACTTGAGACCATTGCTCCTTGTTCTGTCATCTGCCACCACTGAGAACAGCCGAGCTCCATCCTCTTTGGAACCTCCCTTCAGGTAGTTGAAGGCTGCTATCAAATCCCCCCTCATTCTTCTCTTCTGGAGACTAAACAATCCCAGTTCCCTCAGCCTCTCCTCATAAGTCATGTGCTCCAGACCCCTAATCATTTTTGTTGCCCTCCGCTGGACTCTTTCCAATTTTTCCACATCCTTCTTGTAGTGTGGGGCCCAAAATTGGACACAGTATTCCAGATGAGGCCTCACCAATGTCGAATAAAGGGGAACGATCACGTTCCTCGATCTGCTGGCAATGCCCCTACTTATACAGCCCAAAATGCCGTTAGCCTTCTTGGCAACAAGAGCACACTGTTGACTCATATCCAGCTTCTCGTCCACTGTGACCCCTAGGTCCTTTTCTGCAGAACTGCTACCTAGCCATTCGGTCCCTAGTCTGTAGCAGTGCATGGGATTCTTCCGTCCTAAGTGCAGGACTCTGCACTTATCCTTGTTGAACCTCATCAGGTTTTTTTTGGCCCAATCCTCTAATTTGTCTAGGTCCCTCTGTATCCGATCCCTACCCTCTAGTGTATCTACCACGCCTCCTAGTTTAGTGTCATCTGCAAACTTGCTGAGAGTGCAGTCCACACCATCCTCCAGATCATTAATAAAGATATTAAACAAAACCGGCCCCAGGACCGACCCTTGGGGCACTCCGCTTGAAACCGGCTGCCAACTAGACATGGAGCCATTGATCACTACCCGTTGAGCCCGACGATCTAGCCAGCTTTCTATCCACCTTACAGTCCATTCATCCAGCCCATATTTCTTTAACTTGGCGGCAAGAATACTGTGGGAGACTGTATCAAAAGCTTTGCTAAAGTCAAGGAATAACACATCCACTGCTTTCCCCTCATCCACAGAGCCAGTTATCTCATCATAGAAGGCAATTAGGTTAGTCAGGCACGACTTCCCTTTGGTGAATCCATGCTGACTGTTCCTGATCACTTTCCTCTCCTCTAAGTGTTTCATAATTGATTCCTTGAGGACCTGTTCCATGATTTTTCCAGGGACTGAGGTGAGGCTGACTGGCCTGTAGTTCCCCGGATCCTCCTTCTTCCCTTTTTTAAAGATGGGCACTACATTAGCCTTTTTCCAGTCATCCGGGACCTCCCCCGATCGCCATGAGTTTTCAAAAATAATGGCTAATGGCTCTGCAATCTCATCCGCCAACTCCTTTAGCACCCTCGGATGCAGCGCATCCGGCCCCATGGACTTGTGCACATCCAGTTTTTCTAAATAGTCCCGAACCACTTCTTTCTCCACATAGGGCTGGTCACCTTCTCCCCATATTGTGCTGCCCAGTGCAGCAGTCTGGGAGCTGACCTTGTTTGTGAAGACAGAGGCAAAAAAATCATTGAGTACATTAGCTTTTTCCACATCCTCGGTCACTAGGTTGCCTCCCACATTCAGTAAGGGGCCCACACTTTCCTTGACTTTCTTCTTGTTGCTAACATACCTGAAGAAACCTTTCTTGTTACTCTTAACATCTCTTGCTAGCTGCAACTCCAAGTGTGATTTGGCCTTCCTGATTTCATTCCTGCATGCCTGAGCAATAGTTTTATACTCCTCCCTGGTCATTTGTCCAATCTTCCACTTCTTGTAAGCTTCTTTTTTGCGTTTAAGTTCAGCAAGGATTTCACTGTTTAGCCAAGCTGGTCGCCTGCCATATTTACTATTCTTTCTACACATCGGGATGTTTTTTTCCTGCAACCGCAATAAGGATTCTTTAAAATACAGCCAGCTCTCCTGGACCCCTTTGCCCTTCATGTTATTCTCCCAGGGGATCCTGCCCATCTGTTCCCTGAGGGAGTCAAAGTCTGCTTTTCTGAAGTCCAGGGTCCGTATTCTGCTGCTCTCCTTTCTTCCTTGTGTCAGGATCCTGAACTCGACCATCTCATGGTCACTGCCTCCCAGGTTCCCATCCACTTTTGCTTCCCCTACTAATTCTTCCCTGTTTGTGAGCAGCAGGTCAAGAAAAGCTCTGCCCCTAGTTGGTTCCTCCAGCACTTGCACCAGGAAATTGTCCCCTACACTTTCCAAAAACTTCCTGGATTGTCTGTGCACCGCTGTATTGCTCTCCCAGCAGATATCAGGGTGATTAAAGTCTCCCATGAGAACCAGGGCCTGCGATCTAGCAACTTCTGCTAGTTGCCAGAAGAAAGCCTCATCCACCTCATCCCCCTGGTCTGGTGGTCTATAGCAGACTCCAACCACGACATCACCCTTGTTGCTCACACTTCTCAACTTTATCCAGAGACTCTCAGGTTTTTCTGCAGTTTCATATCGGAGCTCTGAGCAGTCATACTCCTCTCTTACATACAACGCAACTCCCCCACCTTTTCTGCCCTGCCTGTCCTTCCTGAACAGTTTATATCCATCCATGACAGTACTCCAGTCATGTGAGTTATCCCACCAAGTCTCTGTTATTCCAATCGCATCATAGTTCCCTGATTGTGCCAGGACTTCCAGTTCTCCCTGCTTGTTTCCCAGGCTTCTTGCATTTGTGTATAAGCACTTAAGATAACTCATCGATCGTCCCTCTTTATCAGCATGAGACAGGAGTCCTCCCCTCTTGCGCTCTCCTGCTTGTGCTTCCTCCCAGGATCCCATTTCCCCACTTACCTCAGGGCTTTGGTCTCCTTCCCCCGGTGAACCTAGTTTAAAGCCCTCCTCACTAGGTTAGCCAGCCTGCTGGCGAAGATGCTCTTCCCTCTCTTCGTTAGGTGGAGCCCGTCTCTGCCCAGCACTCCTCCTTCTTGGAACACCATCCCATGGTCGAAGAATCCAAAGCCTTCTCTCCAACACCACCTGCGTAGCCATTCATTGACTTCCACGATTCGACGGTCTCTACCCAGGCCTTTTCCTTGCACAGGGAGGATGGACGAGAACACCACTTGCGCCTCAAACTCCTTTATCCTTCTTCCCAGAGCCACGTAGTCTGCAGTGATCCGCTCAAGGTCATTCTTGGCAGTATCATTGGTGCCCACATGGAGAAGCAGGAAGAGGTAGCGATCCGAGGGCTTGATGAGTCTCGGCAGTCTCTCTGTCACATCGTGTATCCTAGCTCCTGGCAAGCAGCAGACCTCTCGGTTTTCCCGGTCGGGGCGGCAGATAGATGACTCAGTCCCCCTGAGGAGGGAGTCCCCGACCACCACCACCCTCCTCCTCCTCTTGGGAGTGGTGGTCGTGGAACCCCCATCCCTAGGACAGTGCATCTTTTGCCTTCCAATCGGTGGAGTCTCCTTCTGCTCCCTTCCCTCAGATGGGTCATCTAGTCCACTCTCCGCATTAGTACCTGTGGAGAGAACATGGAAACGATTGCTCACCTGTATCTCCATTGCTGGTGCATGGACGCTCCTCTTTCTCCTTCTGGAAGTCACATGCTGCCAAACCTCTTCACAATCCTTCTGTCCCTGCTGTGCCTGCTCTGAATCTTCAGAACATTGTGGCCGTAGAAGCATCTCCTGACGTCTGTCCAGGAAATCTTCATTTTCCCTTATGCAACGCAGTGTTGATACTCGTTTCTCCAGCCCTCGAACCTTCTCTTCCAATATGGAGACCAGCTTGCACTTTGTACAGACAAAGTCGCTTCTGTCCTGTGGAAGAAAGACAAACATGGCACAACCTGTGCAGGTTACAACAGCTGATCGCTCACCTTCCATATCCCTGTCCTCTTAAGAGCTTCCTCAGCTGTTGCAGGAACTACTCAGAGAAACCTGCAGATGAAAGCCTCAGTGAGCTCTCTCCAGGCGAACTCCCTCTGTTAGCCTCTGCTGTTCGCCGCTCAGCTGGTTCGCTGCTGACTGCCCTTATATACCAGTCAGGCCCACTCAAGGCCCACCTGGAACAAAGCACTCCCAATTCACACTTTTCAAACAAACAAGCAAGCAATCAAGCACACGGTCAAACTGACCAACTGTCCCAGCAGCAGACACTCAGATACTCACCAACACAGCCCCCCTAATGCAGCACTTAGCGTACCTCCTCTCGGACAGCTCCCAGGCAAACTCCCTCTGTTAGCCTCTGCTGTTCGCCGCTCAGCTGGTTCGCTGCTGACTGCCCTTATATACCAGTCAGGCCCACTCAAGGCCCACCTGGAACAAAGCACTCCCAATTCACACTTTTCAAACAAACAAGCAAGCAATCAAGCACACGGTCAAACTGACCAACTGTCCCAGCAGCAGACACTCAGATACTCACCAACACAGCCCCCCTAATGCAGCACTTAGCGTACCTCCTCTCGGACAGCTCCCAGGCAAACTCCCTCTGTTAGCCTCTGCTGTTCGCCGCTCAGCTGGTTCGCTGCTGACTGCCCTTATATACCAGTCAGGCCCACTCAAGGCCCACCTGGAACAAAGCACTCCCAATTCACACTTTTCAAACAAACAAGCAAGCAATCAAGCACACGGTCAAACTGACCAACTGTCCCAGCAGCAGACACTCAGATACTCACCAACACAGCCCCCCTAATGCAGCACTTAGCGTACCTCCTCTCGGACAGCTCCCAGGCAAACTCCCTCTGTTAGCCTCTGCTGTTCGCCGCTCAGCTGGTTCGCTGCTGACTGCCCTTATATACCAGTCAGGCCCACTCAAGGCCCACCTGGAACAAAGCACTCCCAATTCACACTTTTCAAACAAACAAGCAAGCAATCAAGCACACGGTCAAACTGACCAACTGTCCCAGCAGCAGACACTCAGATACTCACCAACACAGCCCCCCTAATGCAGCACTTAGCGTACCTCCTCTCGGACAGCTCCCAGGCAAACTCCCTCTGTTAGCCTCTGCTGTTCGCCGCTCAGCTGGTTCGCTGCTGACTGCCCTTATATACCAGTCAGGCCCACTCAAGGCCCACCAACACAGCCCCCCTAATGCAGCACTTAGCGTACCTCCTCTCGGACAGCTCCCAGGCAAACTCCCTCTGTTAGCCTCTGCTGTTCGCCGCTCAGCTGGTTCGCTGCTGACTGCCCTTATATACCAGTCAGGCCCACTCAAGGCCCACCAACACAGCCCCCCTAATGCAGCACTTAGCGTACCTCCTCTCGGACAGCTCCCAGGCAAACTCCCTCTGTTAGCCTCTGCTGTTCGCCGCTCCCTCAAGACTCCTTCCTACAAGCACACAAAGCCTTGGGACACGGAGATTTATCACAGGCTCGGGGAGAACACATATGGGAGCCCCTTACTGAAATGCTGGCTGGGCCTCGGTGGGTTTGTAACAACACCCAGAAGTTGGTTGACTTTCACCTGTTATCAGGTTTCATTCTACAAGTTTCATAGAAGTCAAATTAGAATTCTACAGAGAAAGCTGCTTGTGACCTTATTTTTAAATCATGACTGCATTTTATTGCTTTTCCACTGACTTGGCAGGTACTTTATTGACAGCAGTATACAAACTGGGGGAAATGTATAAGGATAGATAAAATATCCTCATACATAATTAGAATAAATGTTCTAGGTTATTTCTTATTGTCCATAAAACTTTGTGATGCTTTAACAAAAAAGCTAAGAAAATAGGATATTTCATGTATTTCACAGAAAATAAAGTGAATGATGTGTAGGAAATAACATTGTACTCAGTGTGCCTTTTGCTAAATGTTGTCAA
Organism: Emys orbicularis; assembly: GCF_028017835.1. NCBI lineage: Eukaryota > Metazoa > Chordata > Testudines > Emydidae > Emys > Emys orbicularis. The sequence continues at coordinate 97,129,803 of NC_088684.1, forward strand.
GTTTTATCTGTCCTTACTAAGAAAAAGGATCCTGATCCTCTGTGTGTGTGTGTGTGTGTGTGTGTGTGTGTGTAAGAGAGAGAATAAAACACATATGTGATTAAAATCTTAAACACAAATGTAACTTTTAAAAAAAAATAGCCTCAAATATCAGTGGGTGTTATTTGTGTCTATTATAATAATACTCATGGTAAAAATGTGCGTGGTATATTTCAAAACCAATCTGATCTGTTTGCTTTCAGCTCGATGACTCACTAAACCAGATTCGAAAGCTACAGCGATCTCTGGATGAGCAGACAGAGGCAAATGACAACTTACAGATTCAGCTTAATCATTTGAAAAGCAGGTCAGTGCTTTACCCTTTTAATACTTTGAATCTGGGCTGGAATGTTAATAGAGGAAGATTAAGTGAAGATGCACTTTCATTGATGATCTGTCACATTTGCATCTGCCTAGTAACTGTTGCAATTGTTTGGTTCCCCCTACATTTCTGGTTCATCTGAATACATTCAAACTCCTACTGTAATTTGGTTTTTAATCAGTCTGGGTGAGAATGGATAAACACACAAAGAAATAGGTGCAGTGAATCAGGAAAACAACAGGATACTCTGGGCCCCATGCTGGGGGGCCGTATGCACCACCCAGTGGGAGTGCTTAGTGTGTGACAGGCCCCACAGTGGAGTTTTTGACATGCAGAGTGGGAGTGCCTCCTGCGCTCCTCCTAAGTAGGATAAAAAACATGCTTCACTCTGGCCTTCCCTTCTTCTGACAGCTCTCCCCTTCCATTACAGTGAGTAGGGTTCTAGCTCTCATTGCCAGGGATAAGTTACTCCACTCAGGATATGAAGGGACTGCAAGCGTGACTGATCCCTGCATGAGGGTGCATTGCGTGGTAGGGGAAAGTCTCCCTGTACCTCTCCTATACCCTTGTGCACCCACATGTGAGTCTGTGTGCATTTATGTAAGTGGTGAGCATTCGTGTAGGACTGGAAATAGTGAATAGTAAGAAAAAAATCAATCAAAACTGTTTCTAGTAGACTGTGAATCCAACAGTCTAGAATGGAACCTGCCATTCTTGCAAAGATTACAGGAGCATACTCAATATTTTCATTGTTTATTTCAATGCATAGATGATATCCCATAGCATAGATGATATCCAAAGAAAATGTACAACTGACCCGCTTTTTTTCTGGGTGAAATATATGATGCTCCATTAATTGTCTGTTCTAAAGAGGCTACTTTAAAGTATAGCTTTTTCTAGAAACACAAGGGTTGGTATAAATATGGTGTCAAACTGAAGCTGGAACATTCAAATATGTATATATTGCACCACCTTTGTTTCCTCCCAAGACTGCAAAATATACATATTGTGAAAACACATCTAACCCACCTATATAATGCATTTATATTTATAAAGCATCTCACCTGAACTTGAATGCTTATCTTGGTTGGCAGTGAACATTTGTTCCATATTATGCAAGAGGCTGAGAAGCCAACTTACATTTCAGAAAGTAGTACTTTTTGAATATATTAAGATTTTCCCTTTTTTGTTGCTGCTGGTTAGCATGTTGGGGTTTAAGCGTTACAGATGAAAGACAGATTATAGCTATTTGCTTGCTCACCCTAGACGAATTCTGAGCCTGCCTTATGCCGTCACTTACACCTGTACAAAATGAGTGCAAAACACTAAATGTGTACTCACTCTGCACTCAGATAAATGACATCCCAAGATGCAAAGTACTGGAGAATTAGGCTTACAAGTGATCAATCAGGGATTTTAGGACGCTAGTATACTTTGGTAAAGATAGTATTCAGTCATATTTTCTCATGATATATTTTAAAATATGCAAAGTTGGATATATTTTGAACCCACTCGCATGTCATGGGTTCAAGCTTTCCCCATGGAACCATGCTGCTTCAGGTCAGTCTTCCATTGAGCGTTTACTCCTTCTGAAGTGAGTTAGAAACCACAACATTTTTAATCTTTTTCCTTCCTATTCTACCTTTGGATAAAAACAACCTCTAAGTGTCTGATCAGATTGTACCACTTAAAGTTACACTGAGGGTAAACTGTGGATAAAGAGACTGAGGAATGTATGTATAGGGGCTTTTGAGTTCTAAAGGTAACATAGTAGAGTACTAATGGTATATGTCGCAGTTACGTGGCTAGCTGCACTTTTGTCCCCTTTCTGGTATCTGAGTGCACCTCCACACATGGCAGTCTTTGTGCCTTTACTCTCCTGGGGTAGAATTTCAGAATTTTCACACTCTTGGGATGTCCTACCCAGATCCAAGTCTATCTGTGCCAACTGCTTATCAGCATGCCCGCCCAACTGTACAATTGGGTTTCTTCCCTGTGACCGGGGATATAGGGTAAAATCACAAAGAGACTTAAGTGTTGCAGTGCTGACCACCTAACTTCTAAGTGCCTAGAAACAACACAGAAATCAACAAAGTCTGAGTTAGGTATAGGCTCCCTATACAGTGAATGGGGAGGAGATAAATACCTAAGAATGGAATCCACAAAAGCCAGCAAGCTAGACAGGGAGCTGCCTAAGCTAGCCAAAGACAGATGTAATGACTGGGGTGTATCCTAAGCCCTACTCCCTCATGGAGATAGATGACTAAGTCCAGACTGCAGGGAGGTACCTCTCTCTGCTAGCGATCCATGAATGGGAACACCAAGTAGATTAGGTGCTTAAACCACTTCTTGAGGGAATGAGTTAAGTGCCTACCTCACTTCACACAAACTGTAGGGGCAGGAGGAGGAGGAGCCCATTTTATAATTCTTAGCCCAGTGGTTAGCTCACTTGCCTGGGATGTGGGAGACCCAAGTTCAATCACCCTCCCCCGCCAGAGGCAGGGAGACGATTTGAACAGGGTCTCTCCCACCCCTGAGGAGAGTGCTTTAACCACTGAGCTATGGGATATTCTGATTGGGGGGGGGGTTCCCTCAATCTCTCCTATTGAAGCTGTTTTACTGTGGGTTAAATACTAGTGATTGGAGCAGAAGGACTGGACCTGGGGTCTCCCACCTGGACCCAGGTAAAGGAAAGTGGATATCATGGGTCAGAGTGACCTTGAGCAGATAATTGGGCTTATGTATATAGGTAATGGGGCTCTGAACACTGTGAAGTAGTGAGAGAAAGCTACGTAGCATATAGGATACAGACCTGCAATCAGACAGAAATTGATGAGATTAAAAAGACTATTAAGAAGGAGATGGCCTGAAAAAAAAGACTAGAAGACTCTCTGATGACATTGCAAGATGACCCAGACATAACAACCCAAAGAATAATGATTTAGCAGCTTGCAGTGGGGCATAGAAAGGAATCCAATCTAACTTTACATCCCTATCCAGAGACTTTCAAAGTCAAGTGACTAGTGAGTCTGAAATGACTTCATATATTGTGGTTGTAAAGAATACCAAGATGACTACCCCTCTATACAGATAGAAGATATTGTTAACTCATAGTCAATTAGTAAGAATGAAAGTGTTCTGTATTCATATCCTGACAAGGAGATCTATCAGGCTGCAGAATGTTATTCCTTGGGAAGTGGTGCACATCCCATCACTTGAGAACAAGAGTTGGAATGGACTAACCAGTTCATCATATCTATAGGGAGCAATGCGATGTAGGAAATCATCCTGCATTGTCAAAGAGGTCAATGTTATAGGTTTATTGCATCATGCCTTAATTCCATGAAAATTGTTTGACCATGTTGAAAAACATTTTGTAATGTTTCCAAAGCACTTCAAAATGTGGTTCCACTAGGCTGCCTTATTCTACAGTGGCAAATTTTTATGGGGCTTTTATGGGTCATCTCCATAAAAACCTGAGTGATTACCTTAAAATGCCAGGTCATCTCAATAAACATGATAGTATGTTCTTGACAGAGATCAATGTACAGCACACTAGACTGTGAAAGGTCAAGGAAATAGCATTGTGTCATGGTAATATAAACATTTTTTATTACACAATAAAATCTACTCTTTTCTTTTTAACACTATGTCTGTATTTTATAGCTTTACCATGGAAATCCAAATATTACAGCTCTTCCAAGCTTTAAGCCTTATTAACGTTCCCTGTTTTTGTTAACGAGACAATTAGTAATGCACAAAATCATGAAAAAACCCTTCTCAAGGTTCAAAGTCCTTTTAAGAATTCCATTTCTAAATACTGCTGCAGGAATTTGGCCATACAATACTGACCAGCAGAGTCAGCTGGCCATTAGTTGCTTATAGGAATGTCCTTCCTGTCAGCTACACTCTAGAAACTAGGTAGTATTAGTAAAGTGGCTATACTACTACACCTGCTGCCACCAGGGTTCCCCTGTTTGAGTTGGTGCTTTTAGGAGCATCTGAGACTAAAAGGATTTAATAAGAAGATATTGGAACATCGATACCTTTAAACAGAAAGAAGTTCCTTGGTGGTGGCCTGGTGGATTTCAGCCAATGAAGAACTGTAGATGTTGAAGAAGCTCTACCCCAACTAGGATGGTTCTGTGAAACAGATACACTATTGATATTGCAGTTTCTATAGTGGGTTTGAAATCTGGGTCATTGTTGTGGTGGCTTAATCCCAACAGCCCCAAATGACCAACTGTGAACCAACAAGACTTTAAATCTTTTAATCTTTGAGGCAGATTATCTGTCGAGCACTATTCACTTAATAAGAGTGAATAATAAAGGACAACGCAAAAGGAATCATTCTTAAACAGCTTCTTTTTTCAAAGCAATTGTGTGAAATATTTTAGGTACAGCTTTTCCCTTTTTTTCTTATTAAATATTTGTATGAAAAAACAATCTTTGTTTCATAAATACTTTTCTGCTTCTGTTTCTTATTTCTTGTATAAAGACATAAAGAAGTAACTTATTCTATGTTGTGATAACCCTACTGAACTACTGTGGAGATTGTGGTGATGTCACAAGAGGAGTTTAGAACTTCAGGAAGGGGAATAACAGAAAATGATGAGCATTTTAAATGTCAGACATAATGTCTACTTAAAATGTTTTTTAAAGTTTCCCATGGTACCTCTTCTGCTCTTAAGAGCAAGTTAATGCTTTATTTTGCACCAAGAGATGAATTCTTAAAGTGATGGCCATTTCTGGCAGCAGATGTACAGAACAATATGGAGTACAGAAACATGCTCTGCAGACTGTGCCGACTTACATGAATAAGTTTATATATGTCCTGACATACTGTGTATCTAGAAATCTCAGGTAATATATGTAACTTTCACCGCACACTAAATTACTTAATTGACAATTTCCTATCTCTCTTCATTCAGGGCTGGTCTACACTGGGGGGGGGGGGGGATCGATCCAAGATACGCAACTTCAGCTACATGAATAGCGTAGCTGAAGTCGAAGTATCTTGGATCGAATTACCTGGGGTCCACACGGCGCGGGATCGACGGCCATGGCTCCCCTGTCGACTGCGCTACCGCCGCTCACTTTGGTGGAGTTCCAGAGTCGACGGAGAGTGCGTTCGGGGATCGATATATCGCGTCTTAACGAGACGCAATATATCGATCCTGGATAAATCGATTGCTATCCGCTGATACGGCGGGTAGTGAAGACGTACCCTTATACTCTTAAATTCTGTAACTTTAAATAAAACACAGTTTTCTTGTTAATATTTATCCCAGTGGAAAACCTTTTTATACAGCACTATTATTAATAAAGCTTTCAAGATATTAGTTGACCAGTATCATGCTCATGAACTATGAGAGTTTTTGCATGAATTGCCATGTGCTTACAGTTCAGGTATTATGTAAGAGTACTTCAGGTGCAGCCATCTGTAAATATAACCATTTTTTTTAATTGAAATGTTATTCCCTTACTGTCAACCAGCCTGTAATTTTCCCCATGGTCTTTCAGCTGAAAGTGTGCTGTTGTTGCCATACAGTAGGTCAATTAAATATTACTAGTCCTTTAACACTCAGCTGACAGCACTGGGGAAATAATATTACAACAAAGAAACAACCTGTTTAAAATAAGTCTGAAACAATGTTATCCTTCACTGAACAGAATACCATATTGAATCTGAGGCTTTTTCTTTTTTCCTCAAGGGAAGCCAATTGACCTACTGTTATATGTTAGAAAAGGGGAATATTAAAGCACCCCCAAGAGCATGTTGAGGCAACCTATCACTTGTTTTCTCTATTTAATTGTTTCCTGTGACATTGACAATGCAACTAATATTTTGGGAGACCCATATCCAGGCATAGACTTGGAGTGCTAGGGATTATTCATTCTTGCCACAGTTAGTAATGGTTGAATGAGGAAAGCATGTTTTAGACATTTTTGTTTATAGCCATGTTGGTCTCCCTTCATGGGATCCCAGAGCCCAGGCTCCAGCCTGCACCCAAACATCTAACCCACAATTAAACATCCCCGTAGCCCGAGCCCCACAAGCCTGACTCAGCTGGCATGGGCCAGCTGCCGGTGTTCAATGGCAGCATAGACATACCCTCTGAGTAACTTTTCCAGACCTGAAGAAGAGCTCTGGGTAGCCCGGAAGCTTGTTTCTTTCACCAATAAAAGTTGGTCCAATGAAAGATATTACCTCCATTCCATCTTTTGTCTCTAGGCATTTGTTGTTGTTGTTTTGGTTAGGTCTTTTAATTTCTGTTGGGATTTATTTTTTAGAATAGTTCTATTTTATTTTATGAACACGTAAGTGACAACTGTCAATCTATTAGATTGACTCTGTGCTACAAAATATTTTCTTCTTTTTTGAGAATCCTGTCTGTGCAGTATACACTTGGTTAGCATATTTCTGCTTGGCTCTTGCAACATAGACTAAAAAAAGGGTGGTCTTTCTATAGCCAAAATGAATATGTCCTCACCATTCAATACGTTCCATTGAATTCAGTATGATAGCCCTTTGAGTAACTACTCCTTAATGTAAGGGGTTCAAAACTTGGCCCTTACACAATAGGGTTTGTGGACAGCTTCATCTGACAGTCTGGCAAATGTAAGTGTTCTAAGATTGACATGCTTTGTGGTGCTACGCCTATCAAAGGAGCTTCAAATTTGTGCTAACCCTTTTTAAGTGATTTGTGCTAACCCTTTGGCTTCTGACTCTGCACCATCAGTTTTTACCATAAACTTCTACTGAAAATCTATTGAGATTCTGGAGAATAAGATATAAGCTCAGCATCATAGTTGGTATATTTCTTCATGGTCCACTTGATAGGACACTGAACTGAGATTCAGGAGACCTTGATTCTGTTCTTGGCTCTGCCATTGACCTTGGACGAGTCACTTCACTTCTATTTCTCATTTTTTCCCCCTCCCAGCTTCTATCTGTTGTCTCTTATTTAGATTCTAAACTCTTCAGGGCAAGAACTGTCTATGCATTTTTACAACACTTAGAGCAATGGGACCCTAATTTCAGTTGTGGCTTCGGGTTACTTCCATGGTAAAAATAACAATAATTAATATCAAATATGATTGATTCAAGGAATTAAACAAAAACAACCCCCCCCCCAAAAGAAAACACCCCACCCCACAACCCCCGGCAGTGTGAGAGGACTGCTGCAAGGTAAATTCTAGAGTTAATCAGCCCTACACCAAGTCTGATATCACAGCTTGAGTTTGAAAATAATTCAATATTCATATGAGTTTTATTCAGATACCTCAGTGATGGGTGTATAAGAAACTAAATGAAATTAAATAGAAAAAAGGTAAATATGTATAACTTGAAGTTTACACATTCATTCACTTTCACTTAGTAGAAACATACCCTTCTCCTCTGCTTCATTGTTGTTTCCCTCGAGTTTTTCTGCCTTCCTATTGTACTCTTTCTGATTATCCCTTAATTTTACGTTAAAACCTTACTTAATGCCTCCCCCCCGCACCCCAAGTTAGCTGAGCTTTGGTTAGCTGGGAGATTTAGTTATGTGCATGGAATTGCACTGTGTGCAGATAACCCTGGTATTTTCATCCTATCCCGGGGGGAGGAGGATGAACTGGAACTTGATGTAATTGACTGCTTAACTCCCATTTTGTACTGCATTTTGTTATCTGAGACTTTAGAAGTCCTCCAAAACCTTCCAATAAACATGGCTCTATGCTACTAAATTATCTTTGTCTCTCTAATATAACATATAGTGTCTTGCATTTGAGAATCGCTTTGAAAATGTAGGGCCTGGTAAAAGCTAGTGCAATACTTTTGACTTCAGTGGAGTTGTATCTGCTTATGCCAATGGAGGATAGCCCATTTTTCAATTTATATATTATATTTTTAATGTGATGATACAGTAGCTAATCTGTCTTACTCAATTTGTCAGTGTTGTTGTGGCTGTTTCATTAATAATGTATAAATGGTATTGCTTGTTAACTTTGAGAGTTTGAAAAGGAAAAGCAATGAATGCTCTGGATAATTGCAGAATATATACATGCTGATAGTTGTTGTTGCTAATAACCCTTGAATTTAATGTGAATTTAAATGTCAGAATACTTATATAAAATATTAATTGTGAATATGTATGTTTACATTATGAACTATATCTGTTTCCACAAGCTAGTTATCAGAGGGAAAAGGGGTATGGGGAGTTATTGTGATGAAGTACTTTTAAAAATTGCCTGGATTTGCAAGGAAATGTGGCCTTACTTGGGGTTTGCTTGCTACAAATACTTCTAATAATTCACTGCATAGTACTGATGGAGAAATGAGAAGCATAAGAATGCATTATGGAAATATGCTGTCTTGGGAAAATATTTTGCCTAATCAAGGCTACCAACTGTACAGAGCTGTTTTTCATGTACAATCTATAATGTAGGTGTTGAAAAGTTGCACATTCTCGATCAATATATAATAAAAGAATTTATGAATGAATTTGTGTAAGATTTGAATGTAACAGTGTTAATATCTGTGGTGGTATTGTAAACGTATTCCTGAAGGATTTAAAAAAAAATCATTGCAGTTGTAATTATAATCATGGCTAGGTGAAGCGCTTCAGATAAAATAAGTACTCTTCTGAATCATTGCCCAAAACTCCAACCACTTTTAGTTTTTGAAATGTTCAACTGTGGGGTCCCTTCAGAATGCTATCCTCACCCTCCTATCCCCTCCCCCATTAATTAACATGTGGTACATCTTGGAAGGGGAGACTACAGCCTGATAAACGTACCTCTCTCAAATGAAAATTTGCCTCCTCAGTGGGCAAAAAAGTTGGAGCCCTCTCTTATAGTATAGCATAGTATAGTATAGTATAGGGCCTCAATGCTGGTAGGATCACTGCTGCCTATTCCTGTTACAGATGGGAGACAGCTGGTTCATCTCCTCTCTAATGACTTTGTGCAGTTGAAATAGGGTACTTTGCCATTGATACTGTCTTTTTCTTAAAACAATTAGAAGTTTTCTGACATAGTGGACCTGTTTCATGAAACTTATGTTTCTTTAAACGTCGCACAAATTAAAAGGAAAATTACACCCGGAGCCCAGTTTTCAAACATGGGTCGCTCAAACAGTTACCTAAATATAGATATTCAGATCAGAGCCTGATCCAAAGCCTTTTGAAATCAGTGGAAAGACTGTCATTGTTTCCTTTAAGCTTTGGATTGGACACTTGAGCACCAAAATGCATTTTCTAGAATCCAGATAGTATATGTCTATCCTGTTTTTAGACTCTTTGAAAATTGGACTCTCCACAAGCCAACCTGCCTGTAGTGTCATACTGAGTTGGCTTCAGCATTGACAGTGCTGCTACCAGTGACAATATGCACTAACAGTGTATTCTGTAAGGAGAGATTTCCTTTTTGTGTTCACTTAAAGTGTTGGATTTGAATATAAACTGCAGTATGGATTCAATTTTGAACTGTTATGTTTGCCTGATTTATTTTGAAGTTTATAGTGAAAAGTGGTTCCCTATGTCTCCTATAACAAGCAGTTTGAAAATGCAATATGTCATGCAATACTGCATTATGATTTTATTCAGTGTTTTTAATTTGACATAAAATACCATTTTGTTAGCAAACCCAAAAGTTATTTGTAAAACATCATTTACCAGCAACACGCTATTGAAATGTGGCATCTGATTTACTTAAATAAACTTAAGTCTGCATTTTTACTTCCAAATTGTGATATAGATAGCTAAATACAATATAGCTAAATAAACATATTCCATACTAAGAAGTAAGAAGATAATTGTTATAATGCAATCATTATAGCCTGAGTTTATAGTTGTAAATCGAACGTCATACCAAATGGGAATTATGTCTGTTACCAGATCACGAACCTAGTACATTGACTGATCAATACACCAGGGCCTAATTCTATTGGGGTGCCAAGCTTCCCAGTGACTCCAGTAAGAATGGATAAGCCCACAGACTCAGTGTTCCTGCATTAAGTCTTTTCTATATTTTTTCTATGTTAACTTGATTTAAGCAATAAAGAAATAAACCTGTTAAGATTAGATTTACTCTTCACCACCCATTGCGGAAGTCTTCTCTGTAATAGAAACTAGCTCATGGATTACATATATCAACAGTTTTGAATACTTTATAGTCCTTTACTATCTCCAATTTACTCTTATTCACAGGGAACAACAACAATTGTAGCTAACCATTTTTCTATTCAGTAAGGTCAAGCACATCATAAATACATGACTTGTACTCTTTTGAGAGTTTGCTTCATGGTCCTGTTGCTCTTATGACATATCTCAGCAAGGTCAGCCAGTGGGCTGCATATCTCTGCAGGCATTTTATCTCACTTTAGAAAGGACACCGATGATAAATCATCCAGAAACCCCTGCATTCCCAATTTCTCATTAGGTCTCCATTCTGCCAGCAGGCTTGACAATTTTATAATAACCAATTGTGTGTCCGGGGAGGTTTGCAAGAGAGAGAGAGAGAGAGTATTATTATTCCTTTTACTTCAGGGTCACAGCCCATGAAATGCACCTGTGAGAACCCTTTGAATTATGATTAATCAGTGGGATATCTCTGAATATTAAGATCACTTACTGATAGCATTTGGTCTGTTTACACTATTGATATATTGCCATACCTATATTATTACAAACTGTTGTTTTTAAATACAGAATTGCAAAAATGGAAAAAAACACCATATGAAATTTATAAACTTTTAATATGAACAGTATTAAAATGCCTGTTTTAGCCATTTTAATGGATAAGTTTAGAACTGTACACCTTCTTAACGCTAACCCTCTTAATTAATGATCAAATTCTTGTTTCCCAATCCAAACACACATGTAGGTAAAGTATGATTGTTATTATGACTTGGGTTATATTTCAAAAGTAGCCTTTAAGTTTTTTCATGGTCAAGAAATTGGGTTTGCATACTGAAATCGGAGATTTGGGGAACCTTAATTTAGAGGCCACATTCAGGGCCCATGTAAAACTGAGCTATCTTTATGGCTATAACTAGCTCTGTCTTCATAGAGCATCTTCTTTGAACATCAAAGAAAGTGGCATTTGAGATTGTAAGGTCCAAGTCTTCTAAGCTACTTTATATATAATAAAACAAGACATATTCAACATAGGTGGTCAAAAATGTTCCATCAAAAGTTGTTTTGGCAGAAATAGCTTTGTGACAAAACTGAAATTTTCATGAAAATATTTGCAATTTCATTGAAAATATTCAGTTTTTTGTTGAAACGTCAAAAGTTTTTTTTAAATCATATATTTTCATTTTAAAACTGGAAAAATGCAGTTCATTTCTGCCGAAAAACAACAAAGATGGGTTTTGGTTATTGAAAACCCAAAAATATTTAGTTTTTCTACAAAAACCTGAAAACAGTGATGACAATTCTGGTTTACCCCCTGCCAACCTGACACACACCTTGTTGAAATTTTCTGGGGATGGGAGTGGAATTCCTAACCAGCTCTATTGTGCACTTCATTTTCAAATTAGGTAAAAATAAACACCTGTATGTCTCTACAACTTTTTCTACACCACTCAATATGAGTGACAAATAGGTGTATTTCCCCCATATAGGCTCCAATCCTGTGAACATTTCCCTTGTTTTCATTGACCTTTGTATGCTGAAGTCCCATTTGTATGCATAATTTTGGAGAAATATTTGATGGGCAACTTTTGTTCTAAAAATCTTGACTAAGAAAAGTTCAATTTCTTATAAATGTGTGTTACAGTAGGAATGTAATATCTCATTTCCCAGAAGCTGATTTCCATAGGGAAGCAGACTGATGGCAAAATGGAGGTATGTGACTGCAGTTTGGTAGCATTGCAAGGGAAAATTACAGACAGATTTGCACCCCCTCCTTAAAGTGTTTGACAACAGAGCTGGAACAGTGAAATAGGAAACAGAAGACTGAGTCAGTTTCACATATTCATAGATTCCAAGGCCAGAAGGGACTGTTATGATCATCTAGTCTGACCTCCTGTATAACACAGGTCATAGCTTATATGGGCACTGTTTCCCTTTGCTCATGCAACCAGGCTGTCAGTGCAGGTTTCTGCTTGATTAAATAACATGAGAGCAGAAAAGATTATTACATTTAGATGGCATTGAGTGGTTTGTCCTTCAAAGTTCCCTGAATTCAAGGCAAGGAGAGAGAGATTGGAGAAGAATTTTTAATTGAATTTTCTCAATCCTCCAAATATAAAGTTCTCTTTGGGGAATGGGTATAGGTTCAGGTGAAATATGGGGTGGGAGTTTTTATTTTATATTTTCACAAACCAGTTTACCCGCGCCTCATTATTCATAGCCATGGATGTATGAATACAAAGCGGCTCAGGCAGCCCAAAAAACAAAAACCTCAGCAAATATGAACCCCCCCAAACACACTCATTACTGTACCAGTCGTCTTTTATGACAAACTTCTTCCCAGTTTTAATGTATCAGTTGGCTGTAAAGGGAGCATAAAGAAAATCTCCACACTGTTGCCTGAGTCCTTCATGTCACAAAGGAATTAAAATAAAAATTATATTTAATCAAGACTCATGAATGAATAATCAGATTATACATTAAATCTTAATTACTTTTTCTGAAATATAACCAAATAATTCAGAATCATTGTTGCAGTGAGGTAGTACTTACATTAGCATGACTGAGGCTAGTAATTAGAATATTTCATAAAATGCTTCTAGTATGGTCAACATCCACCTTTTTTTAGCCCTTTATTATTCCTTCATCTTTTATGTATGAAAGTTTTTTTATATGAAAGTTGTGTGGGGAAAAAACACTTAGACTTTCTTTACAAGTTTAGATCTCTCTGTCTGATATTCATCTTTGTGTAGGCAGGTCAGCTATTGTGCAGTTTTGTGACCTGATTTTCTCTAAAATGAAATGCACCTCATAGCAAGAGAATGAGAAGGTGCTAGTAGTTTCTGAACATATTCTCACTTCTCTTCCAAATCTGCAAATATCTAATGGACTTGATCCTGAAAGGTGCTGAGTTGGCTCTACTTCTTTTGATTTCAGAGGGTGCTTAGCAGCTGCTGGAGGGATAATCTGTGGGTTTACTGTCACAGGATGCGAGTAGCTTGCTCTGCAGTAATATCCCATAGGAACAACAAGGAGTCTGGTGGCACTTTAAAGACTAACAGATTTATTTGGGCATAAGCTTTCGTGGGTAAAAACCTCACTTCTTCAGATGCACTACTATAAGCTCTGTAGTGTAGCCATAGTCTAAACTCACCTTGTAGACAAGCCCTGCATCTCAAGGGATAAAAAGCTAAGTGAAGAATAGCCATGTGGAAATGGGGATGGTGTACATCATATTACAACATTCTGAAACTCTTGTTTAAACATAATTCTTAGAAGTCCAGAGTAGCTCATAAGCAACAAAGAGTCCAAACATCAGCACACAATTCAAGCCACCCTCGTATCTGCTTACTGATAGTTTACTTTCACTGTACGTTTGGCCACTTTTCTCTTTGGGTTCATTTTTCAACAACCTTACTCATGCTGCATAACACTTCACTATTTGAGTAGCACCACTGAGTTAAATGGGGCACTTTCTTGTTATGGTACTACCCAGCTTGAATAAGATTGAATAGGACTCAAATCTGCCAACGACATCTTATATTTACCTCCTAAAAGAATGAGTGTGTGGTGGTAGAAATAGGCAGTCAAGGTTCATAAATTTTATGTAAAGCTACTTTAGAAGTTATAAAAGGAGATAAATAATGTGGTTCTTGTCGGTGGCACAGGGCAGAAAGCCCACTTAAAGTGAATAATGGTAATGAACTCCAGACAAGGAAAATTATCACTAATATTTTCAACTAAGATTATTTTCATCAGCACTGGCTATATTACAAAGTACCTGCCAAATTATGATTTTTGCAGAAAATAGACATTTCACAACTTTCAACATTTTCTGCAAACTCTTCTATAAATTGAAGTCAGTGGGGCTACTTGTGTGAGTAAACGAGTGTCAGTGTGAGTAAGCAGCTCATAATTTTGGCCCTCAAGAAAAGCAATGTCTGTGAATAAGGCTATAACATTTACTTCCTTCCATGTGTTTTTGTTTGATCCACAAGATAAGCATGTTTGGTTTTACTCTTGTTTTATTTGTAATTTTTTTTTAAACTTAAGGACATATTCTGATACCTTTTCTCCCTTGGAATAGTATCCACTCCATGAATGGTGCCATTGAAATCAACAGGAGTACTTGTGGAGTTAGATGTTGCCCTGCATTAATAAGAGTATCAAAATCAGTGCCCTAGTGTTATCCTTATCTCTCCTGAGTGTTTCATTTCTCTACAGATACATTACTCTAATTTATTTTAATTAAACTTCTCAACATGAATGAGTGGGTCAGAATCTAGCCCTCATGGATTTCATGTCAGAAGTAGGTCTTGAGGAGGGATTTATTATAGTAGTTTATTATGTATTGTTAATTCTTATGCTGCAAAATGCCTCTAAGTATGATGCAGCTACAAGTGGAAAGTCTTAGTAGGCTAATAGTTATCTGACTGATGATTAAAAATTGCATTTTTAATGTTACTTTTAACACTATTGTCGTCACATCTGTCAAGTACAATAATGAACCCTGGCCATGCAACTTGCTTACATTGTCAAATGTAAGTACAAATGTATTGATCCAATCAAAGATGATTTTCTTGCCACCCAGCTGATGTACAATGTTTGTTTGCATTTATTAAAATATACTATAATCTTCGTTGATATATGATTGAATCATTTATCAAAAGGACAAGTTAATTGTTACCAGGCAAAAGGCACTTTTTGATAAATGCAGTTTTTAAATGTGCACATACTGCAGCAGACACTGATGATCCAAAATAGATACTTTAAGTACACCAATGTAAATATTACTTATCAACATTATCGGGATATTACTGGTGTGATCCTGCACTCCTTTCTCAGGCAGAATTCCTCTTGTCTGCAGTGGGAAGTCTAACTAAGAAAGGAGTGCAGAATTGTGTCCTAAGACTGCTTGGGAAATAATAAATCAACAGCAACAAATGCAAACAGTTCTTATTTTATGTAACACATCAATGCACTTTGAATATGTGTGTTTGTTTCCTCTTTTCCCCCAGAGTGTTTAAGTCTTTTCTTCCTCAGTAAAGAAAAGGAATTATTTTACTCAGCCTTATTAGAGATCTGGTGCATAATTTACCTATTAAAAATGCTGGTGTGTGTGGGGGGGGAAAGATTATCAACCTTGTTGCTCTTGTATAACTTGTATCAAGATAATAAAACCCAGAACTCAATTTTACCTAGCACTATTTCTTGTAGTTACATTAAACTCTTTGCCTTAAGTCAACTGATCTTAAGAGGATTTATAAAGGACATTCATAGGCAATCAATGATTGAGCAATTCACAAATGGTGCAATAGTTTAGTTTTCCTTTTTCTTTTATTGACATCACTCCCTATAGGACTTTCAACAATGTTTATTATGCACATGTACATTTTCAGACAGTATAATCAGATGCTTAATGAACACTTTTTTTCTTTCTCTGCTGCTATAGCAGAAAGTGTATATGAAAAAAACACGAATTTACTTAATTTGTATTCAAATGAGAAGTGAAAAATCTTGCAAATACCCATGCAAATATTTATTTTCTCGTGCAGGCTTGCCCCTTAAGTGTTCCCACAGCCATCTTGAACCTCTGATTTCCCTTTTCCTCTGTGTATATGTATTTTTAAAAAAAATTAGTGTTCCAATCAAGAACAAGAAAATACCATGTGACCAATCACACAACTAGATTAATAACAACAGTGAAACATTATTCACATGGTGAATTGGCAAGACACAGTCAAAGTAAATAGTTCCAGAACAATCTGTATGGTGAAATACATTCTCATGACGTGTTCATTAAACAATTGTAAATAAAAAGCCAATTTGTAAAAATCAGTCTATCTGCAGATAATTTGGAATAGCAAAAACTGGTTGTTTTTCTCCAATTAGCTACACATTGTTTACCCGGATTTTCTGTTGAATAGTACAGAATCCATAAGTTCTTTTGCTTATTATTTGGGATTTGTTCAATTACTTCATTTCATTTGGAATTCTCTTTGCATATCTAATTGTACACCCACATTCCACACCTTTTGCAGATACATTCTGGGTCACACTATCCGTTGGCATTATGAGGATGTAATCATATCATACATCCCAGATTGGCTGTGCGTCTGCAAATGTGCAGTATGAATATCTATAGTTCTCCCTGCAAATACAATTGAAAAAATTTCTGTTTAGAAATCTAAATTTAATTTTAGAATGTAGACACTCTTTCTCTACAAACTACTCTGAATGTTTAGTGTCAGGTTTGCTCTATATTAATAATTGGCCAGTGTCAGGTTTGCTTTATATGAGTAATTGCCATATACTATGATTAATATTTCAGACTTATAAAAAATAAGTTGCTGCTTAAAATCATCTAAACCAATACTGCTATTATATTGTTACTGCATTCTTAACACTAATCCCTTTCAAAAGAAACATAGTCAGACTTTGATTGCCTTAGCACAGCGTGAATAATTGAAATGCACAGATTTTGAGATTCATGCCAACAGATACTTGACTGACTGTATACTCTTAATGTCAATTTGTAACTCCAAGGAGCTGTATTTTTTTCACTGCCATTTAGGTTCCATCAGTACTTAATTTGTAATGAAAGAGGTGCTGGGGTCAAGCAATTAGGTGCTGTGGCTCAAGCAATTTTTTACTTTCCTAATTAACGTGGCAAACCTAGAGGTGCCAGGGCTCATCCCTGGCAAACCCTTGCACAAATTAAGCACTTGGCTCCATCTAGCAAAACATTTATATACATATTTTATGCACGTGCATAAATGCTGCATTGGATTAGATCTTTGTTCTGCAGAAAAGAACTTTTTTTCCAACAGCATTTAACGCATACAATCTTAGAGGGGAAAAAAAAAAAGGTTTCATGTTGACTAAAACTGAAGCATCTTTCAGACATAGTTAATAGTGCATGGCTACATTGATTAGTCCATGCTGTTACTAATAGGTGAAAATGTGCTCATTTTGTATATGTCAGTGGTTTTCAACCTTTTTTCATTTGTGGACCCCTAAAAAATTTCAAATTGAGGTGTGGATCCCTTTGGAAATTTTAGACATAGTGTGCAGACCCCCAGGGGTCTACGGATCACAGTTGAAAACCTCTAGTATATGTCACTTGTTGGGCTACTTCTTTCCCTACTGCTTTGCTGGTTCAATATTTTGATTCAACATTTCAACTCTTCCTCCATTTAACGTCTCACTTGGGTGTGCAAATAATACATTTTAGCCATCTGAGTCTGATTTTTGTTAAGTTTGAACACAAAATGGGTTTTATTAATGTGAAATGTGCGTAGGGTGATGAGATGTCCTAATTTTATAGGGACAGTCCCAATTTTGGGGTCTTTTTCTTATATAGGCTCCTATTACCCCCCACTCCCTGTCCCGATTTTTCACATTTGCTGTCTGGTCACCCTAAATGTAGGTGTATGTGATAGTGTGAGAAAACTGTGTCAAAGCCATTGCCTATGGAAATATATAGCAGGCCTGAATAGAGTAAATGTTTTGAAAAATTTTGGCCTTTCCACAGTTCTATAAGAATTTTTTATCTTTCTTGGAAATTGTCCCTTTAAGTTATGCTGTTTACTAGCATAAACATATTGGAAAATCCCCATCCTCAAGACATGAATGAAAATGTAAAGAAATTATACACACTTTGATTATTTTTATTTTATACTGCTTGGCTTTTATATATTAAAATGTGATTTTTCTCCACTAGTATCTCCCTATGATGCACCAACCGTAATAATCATTTTCTCTTATTATACCTCCATTTTCTGTTATTGCCACATTTGTGATTTTTAGAGTGGGTTGATTGCTATCACTAGCTATATTTTCAAAGGTAATTCTAAACTAGATACTTGCTGATTGTGTGATGTTTAACTCAGACAGCAGTTTATCCTCCTATATGTTACTATAGTCTCAGCTACCCCAATAATTCCTAAGGCACTGAAGACATTCTTGGTTCCTTCATTTACCTGGGATTTTATTGGTATGAAGCATCTGGTATGCCATGTAGAATGCAATTGAAGAGGTTTTGGTTTTGGACATTTTCCCAATTCTAGTACTGTTGCACTGACTGGGCAAGGCTTTGTTCTTTACTCAGCAAAAGGTCAGTCCAGACATTTCCCCATTTGGTTGTTTTTGCACTGGCAGCAAAATTTCTGAGTACAGGATTGTCTTTGATGCATATTATTTTTTTCTGCTAAGAACATCATCCCCTTATGAGCTATTGTCTTCATTTTTTTTTATCCAACCAGTCACACTGTCAAACATTGTGCCCTACTTAATTATGGTATAATTTTCATGGGGATCCAGAAAATGATAACGTTGAAGTGGTTGGTCACCTGCCTCCTTCCAATGATACTTCAGATCTGTAACTGATCCATGAATTGAAGCCTGACTCTTCAATACACCATATTCAGATTGAGTCTTTCAGAAATGAATATGTTCATTTTCTTTTCTGTTATAACTATTGTCACTCACCACATCTGACATTGAGTTATTGTCCTACGTGAAATATATCATTTTTAAGAGACTTGGAAAAGATGACTAAGACACAGTTTCAGGCCCACCTGACATACGTACAACAAATTTTATTCTAGCTTCCCACTGGGGATTGCCTAAGGGTCAGGATTTCTAATAACTTGCTTATTTCCTACTGCTAGTTCATTCTCTGGTAATTTTGGAAGTGCAGCTAGTGCTCTAGGCTCACCTATTGAAAGAAAAACAGATTACATTTTATTTCAAGGGTAGGAGTCTGTGTCATTGAGGGGAAAAGTGGGATGCTGTTTTTTTTCTTACAAATGGGTATTTAATGACACCTTTAGGATGACTTGAGCTGAGGTCTTATACTCAAATGCTACGATTATAAGCATGGTATAAGTGCCAAGGGAAGTGAGAGAAAAGGATGTTTTGTGTCAAAATCTTGGAACTCTGTTTCCAATTGTTTCCCCACTCTAGTAATGGATAGTTCTGAAACAAAGCAAAGCTAAGGTGTCTGTACAATAATATGGGTAGAGAAGGATGGGGGTGACCACCACAGTTGTCAGAAACTCTGTCGTTGGTCAATGACCGAAAGAAGGGCTGCCACTGGCAATTCAACACCAGCTACAAATCAGCACCCTTTTATGTATAAAATCTTCTACGAAGTGTGTGTGTGCAAATATATAAAAATGCAACAGGAAAAGAAGACTCTTCCCTGGCTAATTTTCTATATGTTCCTGTTGCAACAAAGCGGATAAAAGTGTTTCCCATTAAACGTTCCAGACAGAGTTCACAGTGGGATACATCGTGTTAAGTGAGTCCTAAAGCATTCTTCTGGGACTTGTAGGCAGACTTTTATAGTACTGCTCAAAAGCATAAAACACTCTGTGCTTTGTGTTTGCCCAAACTGCCTCGCTGCTTTGTTCTGGCCTACCTTTCCAACTTCAACCTTTGTAGATAGATAGTTTCATATAGATTTTGTCCTTGTATAAAAAGCAAGCCTTGTTATGTCTATGATAACATAACCATTCATCCATAATGTGCAAACTATTACAGGGTTCATGCTGCTCTTACCTTTGTATTAAATATTGCCAAGTTCAAGATCTCTGCTCTTTACATTACAATTGTTTTTGTGCTCCTCTCCATTTTAATATGTTTTTGCACCATTTTGGGCTATTCACATCCCCTCTCCTTCGCCACAGCAGGAAATAATATTTCAAAAAGAGCATCTGGATTTGAGTCTGGCAGGGTCCCTTCTCTAACACATTCATTTGTTAGTCCACTGACAGGCTGCACTTGCTGCTTGTGTCTATTTTGTGAAGGTAAAATGCTCAGAAGTGCTTTAAGAAACTTGTGTATACAGTAAACAGTTTTAAAATGTCACATGTTCAAATTTTGACAGTATAAAACTTGTGGACCCAAGGTTTAGGTGTAGTAATAGAAATGAATGGTATCTCACTTTGTTAGAATGTCTGTAATTTGCTGTTGTTATATTACTTAGGCTTGGATATTACTTATCAGTGAGTTGGATATTTTCTAGGCAAACCTATATTTTCATTATGAAGGCACTGCCAATTGGCACCCTTCTTCCAAATGCCCCAAATTTTCTAGTATTTGACCCTAACCCATTGGCAATAGATCATACCAAGAAGGTTTAGATGCTGCCTGGATCCGAACCAGGCATTCCATTTTAGGATCCTCTAGTTGAGAAATACCACAGAACACTTCATTCAGATTTCCTTCTTTTCAGATCAGGCCCCTGTCTCTTTCTCTGGCCTCACCTTCACCTGCTTCCTTCAATAGACTCCTTCCTCCCACACCTACATAGCTACCTCTTTTCCATTTCTCCCCCTGCCCCCCAAAAAATATTACCATTACATGGCTGTTTGATTCTTAATGTGAAATGAGTTGATAGTATCAGGTCCTTTCCTAGTGGATGAATAGTTAATCCATGAAACTTGTAATTGCAGTTGCCATTTGTTTTTATAGCCTTAGCACAGAGCCCCAGACTGAAAGGTCATAGACTCCCTTATCAGCAGACATGATTTGTTGGGGCACATTGGCGCGAATATAAAGATAACCAAAGGCTGATAGAGTATGTGATTCTTAGACATATATGACAGTTTTTAAAATGGTGGAGTGCAGAATGGTAAGCAACTATACAATACAGTCTCCTTTCTGTGCCAGCAGCTGCTGTCAGTAAAAATACATCACACTATCAAGATGATAATATAACAAAAGTATCATTCAAAACCACGAAGGCCAACACATGCATTTTATTCTCTTGGTGTTTTTACTTATAAGCTAAAACATACTTCCATGGCCATGCAACGACTGTTCTTAAAGGGCCCACTAACTCAAATTTACTGCTTTCATCATGCCCCATGACTTTTATGTCTGATTATTTGTATGTTTGTTCCAAAATGTGACTGTTTTAATAGCAAGTGAACATCCAGGTTGGTGTTTTTAAAGACCCTTGTAAAGAATGCCAGCCTGGGACCAGGCAGGTGGAACACTCCAAACTGGACCTACTGCCATTTACAATGCTCCCACATGCCATGCAGGACAAGGAGTCTCTCAAGCAGTCTAATTCTGTATTTTGGAGGCTCCATCCCTGCACTCCTGTCTAGAAGGGCAGTAGGATCTTCTGCAGTGTGTGGAAAGTTGAGAGGAGATAATTCACTGGAATCTTTCTTTTAAAGGAATGTGAGGATTGCTAATTTGGGGCAGTGAAAAAAGAATGCAGGCCTGTGGGGATCAGATCATGTGGCATAAAGATAAAAATAGCAAATATAGTTTTTACAAAAATATTTCCTGCTGATTTAAAAAGTGTCTAAATTTAGCAGCTGCTATTTAATGTCCTTCTGAGTTACTGTTGGAATGGAAAGTATTTCATCATCAGCATTAAGTGATATGAATATATCATCTGGATTTCCCCAAATACTGTACAGAACATTTATGTTCATTAAACATTTATGCTTTTTCTGCATTACTATTGATAATTGTATCATTTCCATCTAGTAATGGACCAATACCATTGCTAGGATTCCATTTATTCTTGATATATTTTTAAAAATTCCTCATTGTATTGAACTCTGTTTGCCATAGATTTCCCCTGGTCCTTTTACTTCCCTTACCAATTTTCTACACTTCCTAGCTTCTAATTTATATGTATTTCTATTAACTTTCCTTTCCCCCTGTCATAACTATAAAGGGAAGGGTAACAGCTCTCCTGTGTACAGTACTAAAATCCCTCCTGGTCAGAGACTCCAAAATCCTTTTACCTGTAAAGGGTTAAGAAGCTCGGGTAACCTGGCTGACACCTGACCCAAAGGACCAATAAGGGGACAAGATACTTTCAAATCTTGGGGGGGGGAAAGGCTTTTGTGTGTGCTCTTTGTTTGAAGGGGTTGTTCGCTCTTGGGACTGAGAGGGACCAGACATCAATCAGGGTTCTCCCCATCTTTCTAAACAAGTCTCTCTTATTTCAAAATTGTAAGTAAAAGCCAGGCAAGGCGTCTTAGATTTACTTTGTTTTCTCAACTTGTAAATGTACCTTTTACTAGAGTGTTTATCTTTGTTTGCTATACTTTGAACCTAAGACAGAGGGGGGGGGGGGGTCCTTTGAGCTCTTTAAGTTTGATTACCCTGTAAAGTTATTTTCCATACTGATTTTACAGAGATGATTTTTACCTTTTTCTTTAATTAAAAGCCTTCTTTTTAAGAACCTGATTGATTTCTCCTTGTTTTAAGATCCAAGGGGGTTTGGATCTGTATTCACCAGGAGTTGGTGAAAGGAAGGAGGGGGGAAGGGTCAATTTCTCCTTGTTTAAGATCCAAGGAGTTTGGATCTGTATTCACCAGGGAATTGGTGAAAAGTTTCTAAAAGCTTCCCAGGGTAAGGAATGGTGGCAGCGGACCAGAACTAAGCTGGTAGTTAAGCTTAGAAGTCCTCATGCAGGCCCCTACATTTGTACCCTAAAGTTCAAAGTGGGGATACTGCCTTGACACCCCCCCCCCCATTTATTTATATATAATAAAATAATATGGGGGCAGTTGTTACTGCTTTCACTTTCCCTTGAACCAGATCAGTATTTTAACCATTGTACCCTTCTTTCTTGATTGTGGATTTTTGGGCATCTAGTAAAATGTTCTTAAACAATTCCCAATTATCATTAAACTTTTTGTTTAACCTCTTTTTTCCAGCCAATTTGGCTCATAATTATTCTCAGCTTTGTGAAATTAGCCCATATAAACTAGTCTGGACTTTGTTCTGTTGGTATATAACACATCTAATAAAATTATAATCATTTGCACCTTAACAACCACTATTTTTTAGTTCCAGAATCAATTCTTATTTATTTGTCTAATGTAGAATGTAGATGAGATCTAATGTAGAATTACCCCAAATTAGATGCATCACTTCTTCAATTAGGGAATTGTCATCTCTAATTTTTAGAAATTCTGAGGATATTTTATCTTGTGCTTTCTGTTAGAACATTGATCCCTAAACATTAAGATCATTTGCTTTTGAGTTACCAGTGACTCAGAGACAGGTAATGCCATTTTTTTACATAGAGTGCTACCCTCCTCCCTTTTTGCCCACTTCAGCCTTACTGAATATGTTACAAGAGGTAACTTTAACATTCCAATCACACAGATCATCCCAACAGCTTTTAGTATTCTAAACTAGGTCAAATTTATGCTCATAAATGAACAATTCCAATTCCTCCTATTACCCAAGCTCCTAGCATTGGTGTATATAGTCATTTATAGATTTTGTTCTGTACACATCTCTTGATGCCTTGATAAATTTTGTTCTCAATATCTTAAATTGCTAAATGGTTCCCGCTCTTCACCTTTTCCCTTTTATTGCAAGTTTAATGCCCTCCTGACTAGTCTCACCAGCCTAACCCTGAGAAGATCCATTCCCCTTCTTCTGAGATGGTGGCCATCCGAACTGTACAGATCCCTTTCCCCATAGAAGGTGGATCAATGTTTCACAAAGCAAAACCTTGTACCACATACCGAGCTAGTGGGTTCACTTCCAGAATCTTCTGTCTTCCTTCACTAGTGAGATGGGAATGATGTCGGAGAAAATCTTTTGGACTTTCTCCTTCTTCAGCACCCTTCTGAGTTCTGTTGATGTCATAGTCTGTGAGGTATCAGTATATAAATGTGACATTGTGGCTTTAAGAAAAGCTCCACCTATTGCAAGGCTAGTGATAAAATCATGAGTTGGCAATAAAAAAAATGTAACTTTCAAGTTGGTGGGCATCCCTTTTTAAAATTAGAGTTCTTCAAAATCTCAAGCATAGTCATCTTATTTTTTCACTGTCTGGACAATTATTGTCCTAATTATTTTGCCCCATCAGAGAATTATTTTAAGAATTTGGAAATGGGGACTAGCCCAATTTTTCTTGACAAATAATGCAAAGGCATTCACTGTTAAAATGCTGTTAATAGTGCTGCCATCTGTGTTATATGCCAGATGCTGTAGGTGGCATGTCACATCTGATATGCAAAGCTCAGTCGCTTTACTAATAGAAAAAGAAAAGCATGTTGACATCCTCTCCCTTCCAGCCAGTAAATTGTATCTGCATCTTGATTGTTTTCTTGCAGAAAGGATGAAAGCATATATTTCTTGGGGATGGTGTGACCCAGAAGTTCTGACTAGCAGCACTATATTATAATTAGCAGAGAGGAATGGTTGCTGGGAGATCTAGCAGTAATATAGTCACTTTGCTGCAGCAGTCTGTTGCAGCCTCTCTAAAGGCTATTCTACACTAGAAGCACTACATCAGCACAGGTCTCCCACTGACATAATAAATCTATCTCTGCTCAGAAGGTTGGCTTATTCACACTCCTGAGCAAATAAGTTATACTGTAATACAGGGGTCGGCAACTTCTGGCACGCGGCTCGCCAGGGTAAGCACCCTGGCGGGCCGGGCCAGTTTGTTTACCTGTCGCGTCGGCAGGTTCGGCCGATCGCGGCTCCCACTGGCCGCGGTTCACCGTCCCAGGCCAATGGGGGCGGTGGGAAGCCGTGGACAACACATCCCTCGCCCGCGCCTCTTCCCGCAGCCCCCATTGGTCTGGGACGGCGAACCGCGGCCAGTGGGAGCCGTGATCAGCCAAACCTGCCGATGCGGCAGGTAAACAAACTGGCCTGGCCCGCCAGGGTGCTTATCCTGGCGAGCCACGTGCCAGAGGTTGCCGACCCCTGCTGTAGTAAGTGGTAGTGTAGACATGACCTTAGTTTCAGTGGGGACAGGTAGCAACTTTGGAGTTATTCTTCATGTGTTATGGTAAGTAGCCATGAAGGAGTGAAGGCATTACTATTCAGGGATCTAAATTGAAGACTTAAATCAGTATTCACTACTGGGACAATGAGTGCTAAGAGTATTGTTGGGAATTGGTTTCTCAGTCTCTGCAGGGAAGGAGTAACTTGCCTGTCTCTTCTTTGACTCTGGTCAGTTTGTCACTCGTGCTGAAGAGGTTTCGGTTGGATGTGGCTCCATGCTTTCTCGGCCTGACACACATTATGATTTCAGTGGGAGACAAAATACCTTTGAGGATTTGAACCAGTCCTTCAATGTGTGTGGGGGGCGGGAGATAGGATCTTCCTGGCTCCTTAAAGAGATTGGAACACCACCGATCCATCATTTCTGCACAAAGGAAGGAAAAAGACATGCAGGGGAATAAGAAACCAGTTTCATTTTTTGTTAGTCTTTTCAACTCCTCTATAGGTTGATTTTGCATTTGTATGTGCATGCATGTGAAGTTTTACCCTGTATCTTAGGTACTTATATGGCCTCATTTCTGTAATATCTGTACACCTTACAATCTTTGTATTTATCTTTACAAGACCTCTATGAGGTAGGGAAGTACTATTATCCTGACTTTTACAGCTGGGAAACTATCTTGCCCAGGATCACAAAAGACATCTGTGGCAGAGCAGGGAATTGAACCAGGTTTCCCAAGTCCTTGGCTAGAACCCTAACCATTGGGCCATCCTTCCTCAATAGGATGTGCACAAGTATAATTGGCATTTCCTCTCTAGATGTCATGTCTGCTTTCTATATAGGTCATTGAAACTTGCTGATGCATACTCTACAACTCTAGATAATCTCCTGAATCTACAGTTTTTCATCTCAAAGTGCAGTACAAATTTGTTTAGTCTCTCTATGTAAGGGACATTGTGCCCAGTAATTTAGGCATAACATTTAGATTTCGTTAAATAGCTATGGATTTTTATACTGATTTTTTTCCTCACCTACTTATCCATTAGATAGTCTTTGCTTACAAATTTTTATTCCTGAATGTTCTGAAAGGATTGTCTCTCCTTATTTTTTTTCATATTTATGCTGCTAACAGTAATATATATATGTAAAAAATAGGTAATATGTTCTGCTGATAAATATTAGCAAAACTCTATACAGTATATTAAAAACAGACCCAGGAAGATGAGACTACCTAAATACATCATAGTATTTTTGACTGTGGTGGGTCAATATCCACATTTTGCTCTGGAATAATTTTGACTATCACACATCAAGAAAGAAACAGAACAAAAGGGCAAAAGTAACAAAGGAAAAACAATACACAACATTCATTTTCAGTAAATTCAACTGTGTAAGACTCTCCACTAGGCTTTCTAGTTTATGCCATTTTTTCTGTAATAACTCATAAAAATGATAGCTCTCTGATGTATTAATCCAAAATTTAATTACTCATTTAATTTTCTTGGGATGCTTCTATTCTGGCAGATTTAAAATTGTCAATTCTATTTAGCAATAGACTATTTCCCCCCCTCCCTTCTTATAAAGCCATATCTGATAGAATGTTACCCTTCTATATTCGTACCTGCAGTTACTCTGAGGGACTTTCTTGGTTAACACATTTTCATCTTATTTTTCTGTAGCATATGGCATTGTTGGCTGACTGCATATCCAGGGGAGGCAGTTGTTGCTGTTGTTGTTGTTTTTGTTATCCTACCAATTCAGTTTATATTTTGTTGTATCTTTATGCTATCCCAATTTACATATAATAATTAGTATGTTTAGTTTGATTAGAGCATGCAGCTGCTACTGAAAAGGAAGATACTTTAGTATTTTGCTGTTTACTTTCATATTATAATGACAAGCCATTGCTGGTAATTAGATTATTGTTTACTTCAAAACCTGAGACTGAGACGTAGTCATCTGCCCTTTAGCAGAATCTGTATGCACCCTTGTTGGACTGGCCATCTGTTTTTCTCAAATGGTCACTTAGTAAAATTTTCCTTCTTTTACAGTATTTAAGTGAGTATTTAAATGTCTAAGACTGCCTAATATCTGTTACTAAGCACTAGACATACATTTCCATGTTTGGAGTTAATAAGACCAACAGCATAATATCCTTCCTTTCAAATGATTTCTATATCTTAGGAAAAGTTAGTATTTAGAGCAGCTTTGTCTTTCAAAAACAATTGTTGTAAGATTAATGTGCTGGCCTCTGGGAGCTAGATGGCAATAAACTAAAGCCTCCTTTAAGAAGTACTTAAGTTGTATTCCCAGTAAACTTGTTTGCATTTTCTCTCACTGTGAGGTTCAAAAGGCTGCATTTAAATTATTAGTGCAACATAAATTAACAAGAAAAAGGAAATACAAAATTAGATCCATCCATTGACTAGGACAAACAGTTGAATGATTGACAGAAAGAAGTGATGGCTTTAAATGGCAGGCCACACATATACCTTGGGTTGGGACATTACATTGCTTGTCCCAGCTCTCACGTACCAGACATTTAATTTGTTCCGGTGTGAGTTACAGGTCTCTGGCCATGAACCAAACAAATCAGGGTAGACCTTCATAAGTCTACGCCATGGACTCAGTTCAGTTGTGCAACTTCTAATTCCCTCTCCCCACACCTGCGTAACTGGGGGTGGAGTGACAGAGGCCACAAGGCTAGGTCTCAGTCCGCAGAGACTTTAAGCTATTCCCTCCCCACCCCACATGAGCACACGGTCCAACTGTACAATCCCAGGTCTGGGAGCTGGCCTCTTTAGCATTCACTCACTTGCCACCAACGATAGGGAGCACCAGCTATTAGCATGGTCACACTCCATACCTACCATGCCAGGTACCCATCTTCTGCCTAGCCAAATGACAGATGAACTCCATCCTCCTTAGAGAGCTCAGGGCCATTGTATTGGATATCACTATGTGTTACCACCACCACTGCCACCCCTCAACTCTCAAAATTATGCTAGCTATCTCACTGTTTACGTTTTTTTCATTGTTCTGTTGCTGCAGACTGGCTCAGTGGCTCTCCACCAAACTCATCTTGTGAACATTTCTGGCCAGATCAACTGAGGGAGAGACCGTACCTGTGTACCTCTGTATCCTAAGCCATACATTTAATTTAGTGCAGTCTCACAGTCCCCAAGATCATTTTTGCTCAGGTGATTAATCAAGACAGCAGGTGGCTGTAGCTCAGCCATCAACAAGTCCTGGAAGCAGTTCATGACCCCTGTCATGCCACTGAAGGCAAATGGCTTCAGCCTTGAAGCTCACTTGCAATTCACCTGCTGCCTGGCCAACAACTGGCCACAATTGCTTACTCAACCCAACATCAACGAGCAGCATCAATGAGCACTGGGGCCAGCTCATGCCCTGTCCACCATACCAAGAGCTGATGCCACATCATGCCCCTCCTGCTGAACTTCTGCTCAAACACTGAAAGCATACAGTTTCAGCTTTGAAGCCCAGCAGTGATCCATCTGCTGATTTGGCTGCCTTCTTGGGAACCCTAAAGCACATAATCAGTTTGGAAATCACCTAGAATCAGAAACAGACAGGATTAGTTACACTTATTGCCAGTCCCAGCAACCTTTCCTCTGGTGCCAGACATAAGTCCTGTAATAATTCAATTTCCAGCTCTCAATAGCCTGAACCTTGCAAGAGACATAATCCATTGACACTGCCCATGTCCCTACTCCAATCTTGAAAGAATATATACTGAAGTTAGCTGGCTTGAGACTGCAGTAGGCTAAAGCTCTTTTCATTACTGCAGAAAACTGGTATTTTGTTAGGAAGCTGTCATGCCAGTGCATAACAGCAGGCTGGGATCCTGGTTCTGTATGACTAGGAAAGCTATGCCTGTCTTTATGGGCCACAAGCATTGCTTCACATATTCCCATAACACCGCCAAGGGCCCTTTACCCAGAATGGTCTATATTAAGTGCAGTGACACTGTTTGGGTCACAACCATATGTCCAATAATTTAACTACCCTTCTGGATTGATTCATGGCTGCCTGAGGCACCAGCTCACTTATCTTGAAAGCACCAAAGAAGGGCCCAACAAATGCTGCATTAAATAAAATGGCCTCCATCCCACAACTGCATATCCTGGGCAGAGCATTTAATAACAGTATAAGAATTTATACAGTTATGGTGTTACTGTCCTCTCACCCTGTGCCCATTACCTCTGGACCATCCCCCCAAGAGCTTCTGCACTATGAAATCTCTGTATGGGTCTGAGAAACCTGTTAGTCTCCACCAAAAGGACAGGTCAGCTAATAAACCTGATATAGTGGAGCGAGATAACCCCTGGTGCACCAGCAACACTGCATATCTCACCCCTTGATGCTTAGGGATGGGCCACAGATGTTGAATCCCTTCCTGAGATCTAAATTCCATGCACTCACTGAGGCAGGTTTTGTCCTGAACATCCTTGGGGAAACCACATTCTGAACTAGTCCTATGGCTGTCAGAATCCAAGGTTCCACAGCTGGTTGGGCATCCCCTGTGGACCTCTGTTGGCAAATGGGATGAGCTTCCGGAATCTGTTGTCCACCAGCTGCAAGATGAACTGTCTCCACCAAGGTCCTGGTTCCTGGCTGCCGAGAGCTCTCTGTCCTAGTCTGCACCTCAATCTGGGATGGAAGTTCTCTCCTTCACTCCCCTCTGCAAAACTGATGCCTTATCAAATGGTCCTTGTCTGCTCCAGAGTCATGTACAAATTGAGAATCCCTCGTCCCACAACTCCCTGGCAAAGCTGTGTAAAGGAAACATCACCAGTCTCTGAGGCCACCACTCTTAACGCATCCATGAGGGCCAGACTGGGGCCCTCCAGGGCACAAGAAGGAACAACCCCTCCATGGCTCTTGACCACTCCTGTGCCCCCCATTTCCCTCAGTAGTGCCAACCCCTGCTTTAGCTGCAGAGGGAGGGGCTGCTGCAACTACCATCAGCCCCAAGCTCCCAGATGCCTTACTCTGGCAGTCATAGGCTGCCCCCCAACTTCTTGGGGGGAGTGGGGAGCAGGGCTTGATGCTGTCTGTACAGTAGCTCCACCATCAAGTGGGCACTAGCAACCTCCTCTCCAAACAGGAGAGAGGGGAGTGCGGTGACTCCATGGTCAGTCCAGCATCAGGACCTAGGGAGCCAGATGCTCCCACGGCAATAGCGGCAGCTCCCCATGCAAGCAGGAAGAGGGAGAAGGACAGTGGCTTCCCCCTCAGTCACTGTAGCTTCCCCTGAGTATAATTTTTGGTGGCTCTGGAAGCAAACTGCATCAGCCTCCCAGCAGGGCTCCTGCTCCTTGGCTGTCTGGCCCCAGGGTGCCAACCCCATGGTGAGACCGAGATCCCTCTGCCACTGTTGCCTCCTCCACAAGCAGCAATGGGGGTCTCAGAGCTCCTACCTTCCCTCTGGGTGCTGCATATTCCGGGTGCAGAAGGCACCTCTATTCTTCCTTGTCTTGGCATCCTGGTACTGGGAAACTAAAAGAATCCATGCACTGGTTCTGTTCCCATGACTCTTGTAGCATTGCCCACATGTTTTCTTGCTCCAGGCATGGTTGAACTGCTTCTTTGCGGCTAAAGGAGAGTAAGTCCTTTTGAAAAGTCCTGGTTTAGCATAAGTAAGCAAGGGGGAGAGGACACAGCAGCCAATCTGCTGGCCCCATCCCCCTTTCCCCAGCCAGTGGCTAAACAAAGAATTGAAGAGGGGATTGGGGGAAGCAGTGGACTCCCCATCATCACCACCACACAGGTATTTTGGATTTCTCTCATTCCCCACTGTCCAGTCAAATTACCTTCACGGCTAAAGGTGGCAAGAGGGCATTTGTTCTCTTTGTTTTTATGAGAAAACTTAAAGAAAGTCACAACAATTTGCATTAATAAAAGACCTCCTTGTTCAGGGTAATCCTGTAACATGGCTGAAACTCCTTTTTTAGTTTTGCATGGTAGATGGGACTGAACCATGTTTTAACTGTGTTAAATCCTTGGATTTTTGCAGTTAGGAAATATTTAAACTTGGATCCTGCAATACCAACCTATGCTTTGACCATGTTGAGGAACTACCATATTGTGTCCCACAGTATAGCAGTTATTTTTATAAAGTAGATGGTATTTAAGTCAGCTTGTGCTGCAACTTTTGCATGCTGTGATCTGACTGACTATTTTCTGCATGATTGCTAGTGATCAGTTTTACAACAAAAGTAAAGCTGGTCGTGAATTTTCCAACTAAACATTTTTTCCACTGGCTTCCTGGCTTTATGTCATATCAAAATTAGTTTAAGAAGCGTGTGTATTTATTCTGTTTTGTTGTGTGTTGGTGTGGGAAAAGGGGATCACGTGATAATGATATGTTTTGTCTTGTAAGTGTAAAAAGAAAGACAACGCAGGAAATAATGACTGGAGATAAAGAGAACTTTAAGGAAGTGAATTCAGAGCAGAATATTGTTTAAAAGCATAATTTTAAATCAGCTCCTAAAATGTCTGCCTTAAAATGAAAAAAGTAAAATGGTAGGTATTTCACCAGTAGCATACTTGAGTCCAACTAAACATTAAACTAATCTATCTAATTTCTTCTTTGTTAAACCCTGAATCGAGCAGCATAGCAAAGGGTAAAGAGAAGTGATGGGGCAGGTGGTTGCGTATGTCCAACAGCATTATATTGTTATCTGGTGGTGGCATGAAGCCTCCAGCACAGTTGTGCTAGGCATTGTGCAAACATTAAACAAAGAGACAGCCCCTATCCCAATGAGTTTATAATTGAATTATAAGATGAGAGCTGAGAGTTGGATACAACAGATGGGCAGGGGACCATAAGGTAGCAATGAGACAATACTGGTCAATGTAAGCATGAGCTTTCCGTCTTCCTCCCATCCTTCATTAGTATATAAAGAATTGTGGCAAAACAAATGAGCATGTTTCATTATTTAAAGAAAACTTGCTCTTGTATATTTTCATAGGAACTTAACATATGTCATAATCAAGTGCTGGTCCTCTCTACTTCCAGACATGTTTGCAGTTCTCTCTGGAATAGTTGATGATTTATCTGCTTTCCAATGCAAGCTTTGACTCAGGAAGTAGGGAAAATGAAAAAGGCCAACTTGTCCCATACACTGAATTGGTAATTTAAATAAGCTTCATTGATTAAATGAAGTTACTTAAACATACAATGAGCAAGCATAATTCCATAATGAAAATACTGACTCTGTAAAGGTATCTTAATATGTTTACACCATTTGAAAGTGGCTTGAAAAAAATACTGGTGGTCCTATTTTAGCATGAAAATTACAACAAAGGGAAAATGAGAAAATTGAAGGCATCTAATGGTCTTTTATAGAGACAAATCAACTTTCAAATTAATTTCAAGAGCAAA
This sequence comes from Emys orbicularis, assembly GCF_028017835.1. NCBI lineage: Eukaryota > Metazoa > Chordata > Testudines > Emydidae > Emys > Emys orbicularis. Next base: position 97,162,431 of record NC_088684.1, read on the forward strand.
AAGCTAATATTTTGCTGATAAGCCATAATTTTCTGCTTAATAATTATCTTTTAAGAAACAGTCACATTTTATTAAAATGACTAATTAACTCACTGTACTGCTGTGCTAATAGCAAAGGAAGCACACTAATTGAATATTGATAGGATAAGTTTTTAATAAAAGGAAGAAGTTAAATGGTAATATGTTCCCCATATTCCAGCAGCAATTTAAATGCAAATGTGCCCCAAAAGGGGAGGGGGGGGGGAATGAGGAACCTTCCGCCTATGGAGGCAGGGAGTGTGGGCATTCTAGCAAAGCACATTTATAAAAAGGACACTTGTAGTGGATCTTGCATTCAAGCTGAGAAGTGAAAGACAGGTTATAATGGCAAAATGCCAACTTGTCAAAACAGAGCATGAAATCCATCGAGTTTAATGGGGATAGGAAGTTTTGATATTGACTTTACTGTGGCCAGGATTTCACTCAGGGTCACATATCTTGGAAAGAGAGTTCCTAATGAGGTATCTGAGAAACTTTTGATTTCTGAATCTTTCTTAGACTTCACAATGGTCAATAAACTCAGACATGATCTGTGACCAAAACTGTAGGGCTCTAACTTCTGGATGAAAGCTATTTCATCCAAATGAAAATAGAAAGAGAATATTGGGCCAGATCCTGCAAGATGTTTGTGCACATTTTGTGCAGATTTTTGACCTTAGTAGGAGTTTTACACATGGACAGGTGGGAGGATCTGGCCCACTGCTTGCAGCGTGTATTGCTGGGCACCATACTCAAAATAGCAGCATGTGCATGCAGCAGGTATAATACCCATTGTGTAATTGGAGCTATAACTGAAAAGCCAAGATATAACCAGGTGCCACTTACTGAGTCTGAGAGAGAGACTAAAAATGAAACTACTCCTCTTTTATTCTAGGATTAGACAGGAAAGACACAGGTTGTTTTCACCAATCTATGAATCACTTGTTCAAATTCGAAACTAAGATAAAGGAAAAGGTCCTCTTTACGTAATGCCTCATGGTACATTTGAATAATAAATGAGAACTGTTCTACACATTGTTTTCACTGAGCAGCATTCAAATTCTGAACTGTCCTTATCGTTCAGATTCCAAGCACTGACATCCAAACTTTGCATCCAGCCGGATATTTCAACACTACTACCATATTCATAGGCTGATAACCTTACTTTCCTTTGGCATTTCTAATTTATAACACAGGGAGCCATCTGAATCATTTAAAATGGATGTTTGCACTTGAGAAATGCAGAAATGCAAAAGCAAACATGAAAGGAAAACCTGTACGTACCTATTAGTACCTTCTAATTGTGCTACATGGGGGGGGGAGGGGGAAGTGTGGAGGGAGGAGGGGACAAATCCCAAACTGTGTAATCCAGTTTGGATGACTTTTTTTTAACCTTATATTTTTTTAAGCTAAATTTCCTATATCTACTGTGACAGTCCTATGTCCAATTCAATAGTGTTTATCCCCCAACTATTAATACAGAACTGTGTAAAGTTGGAACCAACTGCACCAATATAGCTTCCTCAAATGGGTAGGGAGACACGCCTTTCTGCACTGAGCCAGAAAAGTGCAGTGAGGCAATGTATGCGCCACCTTTCAAAAGGCTGTAGCTGGGGCTATCCTGACACTTATGTCCAGGGAGCTGGGGATCAGGAACAGTGATTCCCAGAACATTTGTTGGAGCAGAGCAGCTCTGTGCTCTCTACGCTGCTGGGAGTGGGTTAAAGCCACAATCTCGCCTACGCTGCATTCTGTTCTCTGGATGGGAGAGAAGCATTGTTTACTCTAATGAGCATCACAGCTAACATGAAGGCTGTCCATTTCAGTTTGTAATTGGGACTGATACCTGCCCTGTCATGGCTGAATTGGTAATAAAAGCTTTAATGGAATGGATTTCTTTTTCATAGAATCATAGAATATCAGGGTTGGAAGGGACCTCAGGAGGTCATCTAGTCCAACCCCCTGCTCAAAGCAGGACCAATTCCCAACTAAATCATCCCAGCCAGGGCTTTGTCAAGCTGGGCCTTAAAAACCTCCAAGGAAGGAGACTCCACCACCTCCCTAGGTAACGCATTCCAGTGCTTCACCACCCTCCTAGTGAAATAGTGTTTCCTAATATCCAACCTAGACCTCCCCCACTGCAACTTGAGACCATTGCTCCTTGTTCTGTCATCTGCCACCACTGAGAACAGCCGAGCTCCATCCTCTTTGGAACCCCCCTTCAGGTAGTTGAAGGCTGCTATCAAATCCCCCCTCATTCTTCTCTTCTGGAGACTAAACAATCCCAGTTCCCTCAGCCTCTCCTCATAAGTCATGCGCTCCAGACCCCTAATCATTTTTGTTGCCCTCCGCTGGACTCTCTCCAATTTTTCCACATCCTTCTTGTAGTGTGGGGCCCAAAACTGGACACAGTACTCCAGATGAGGCCTCACCAATGTCGAATAAAGGGGAATAATCACCTCCCTCGATCTGCTGGCAATGCCCCTACTTATACAGCCCAAAATGCCGTTAGCCTTCTTGGCAACAAGAGCACACTGTTGACTCATATCCAGCTTCTCGTCCACTGTGACCCCTAGGTCCTTTTCTGCAGAACTGCTACCTAGCCATTCGGTCCCTAGTCTGTAGCTGTGCATGGGATTCTTCCGTCCTAAGTGCAGGACTCTGCACTTGTCCTTGTTGAACCTCATCAGGTTTTTTTTGGCCCAATCCTCTAATTTGTCTAGGTCCCTCTGTATCCGATCCCTACCCTCTAGTGTATCTACCACGCCTCCTAGTTTAGTGTCATCGGCAAACTTGCTGAGAGTGCAGTCCACACCATCCTCCAGATCATTAATAAAGATATTAAACAAAACCGGCCCCAGGACCGACCCTTGGGGCACTCCGCTTGAAACTGGCTGCCAACTAGACATGGAGCCATTGATCACTACCTGTTGAGCCCAACGATCTAGCCAGCTTTCTATCCACCTTACAGTCCATTCATCCATCCCATACTTCTTTAACTTGGCAGCAAGAATACTGTGGGAGACCGTATCAAAAGCTTTGCTAAAGTCAAGGAATAACACATCCACTGCTTTCCCCTCATCCACAGAGCCAGTTATCTCATCATAGAAGGCAATTAGGTTAGTCAGGCACGACTTCCCCTTGGTGAATCCATGCTGACTGTTCCTGATCACTTTCCTCTCCTCTAAGTGTTTCATAATTGATTCCTTGAGGACCTGCTCCATGATTTTTCCAGGGACTGAGGTGAGGCTGACTGGCCTGTAGTTCCCCGGATCCTCCTTCTTCCCTTTTTTAAAGAAGGGCACTACATTAGCCTTTTTCCAGTCATCCGGGACCTCCCCCGATCGCCATGAGTTTTCAAAAATAATGGCTAATGGCTCTGCAATCTCATCCGCCAACTCCTTTAGCACCCTCGGATGCAGCGCATCCGGCCCCATGGACTTGTGCACGTCCAGTTTTTCTAAATAGTCCCGAACCACTTCTTTCTCCACAGAGGGCTGGTCACTTTCTCTCCAACATTTTTCACAATGTTGTCTCCCATTGTAGCCATTAATATCTGAAAGTAATGAGAAATCACACACAAGTCAAAAGCAAAACACAGATGAAGGCAAAATGTGCAGATTTACTGATACATGAAGCAAGAATTGACATCAGCCTTACCTAAAACTCAAACCGAACCTGAGCTGCTTTTTCAAGCTTTACAGAATTTTAGTGACTTTTATTTTTCAAAAATGAAGCATATCTTTCCTAGGGGGAGAAGTAGATAAAACTAAGTACAGAAGATCATACAGCTATATATAACTAGTCAAGTGCAAACAGTCAGTAGCAACCTCTCACAAGATCACATTGGACACTCACACATGCCTGTATCTCATATTCCTGTTGATCAACTCAAGTTCAGTGGTCAAGAAGACTCTTATCATCATGATCTCATCGCTTGTCTTCATTACCTCAACCTGGACATGTTTAATAGTATTTTTGGCCTATGAAAACAAAGTACTAGACATCCTGAGAGACATTATTTTCACAAAATACTTATCCTGATTTAGCTGCACTTGTGTTTAGTAAGCAATGGGCCTTTTACAGAAAAAGGTTGTGGCGTAGGGATTGCATAGTATTAGTTAGCAGCAAAATAGGTAGCCTGAAAGCTGACCCGTTAATCCGGTTTGAAAATAATTTTTCAAAAGGAATAGCAAGAAACTTCAGTGCACAGGACTCATAAAAGCTGTGGCACCCTAATGCTCCTTCTTGGCAAAAATTACTTTGTTTTTCCTCTTCCTAATGTGAATGTTCATTAGACACCCTGCTATGGAACCAAAAAGCAAATATTGGATCCCTTACTTAAGTACAAATTCTCAGCCTAGTCTCTTAGATAACATTGTTTTCTGTTGAATCACATGCAGTGGGAGTACTCCAGTAAGAAAGATTACTCACTTTCAAATAGATTTTGTGAAAGTAGGTGATAGTGACTCATTTCTGGAGTCATCCGTGGTAAATTAAATTGAAATGTCTCTTTTGATGTGTGTATTGCTGCTCCTTCACTACCAGGGTGAAGAGTTATTTAACAGGAACTTAGTGGAATGAATCAAGGAAGACTTTTGCTATACTGATATTCCATAAAAAGAGTTTGTTTCAGAACTTGTGGCTATGAACACTACCTATTTTGGCAGCTCATCATTCATTGCCTAAAAGACACATTTAGAGATTCAGGAAATGTGATCGCTGAGAGAGAACAAGCCATAAACCTAACAATACTATGCCAACCTGTAGCTTTTCTGAAATGAATGGTAAATATGTCGCAATCTTCCTTTTACACTACAACAACATACTAATTTTCAATTGTTTGCCCCTAAGAAATCTACTTTCGCTCATTTTATTACATGCTTATCTAAACTCAGTTGATTCATCAAACCATTTGAGGGCTCACTGCTTGGTATCTCAAGGAAGAAGGTGATAAGCTTTAGAAATTACTCAGTTTGGTGGGCTTTTCTTATTTAATAGCACTTAATCTTTAAACCTCCTTTATTTGAGACACTGCTGAAGAGGCTGGCATGAGATGTAAACCAGAAGAAATATATTACATCTGGAAATGCCTACGGAGGCCAAAGTACTTTCAAATCATCTAATGGTCAAACCTATCAGGTGTATGGTTTTGTTTTGTTTTCCATTTTGATTAATACATAGGCAGAAAGCAGTTGAGCTTCTGAGCTTTTTGGTTTCAGAACCTCTGATCTGAAAAAAGGACCCAAGTGATTTCAGTGTCACTCGTAGGAAACTGGGTGATGAAGGAGAGCATAATTAAACAGATTTTATACATTCATGATTATAGCTATCAAAATGTAATATGTTCTCCGTATTTTGTCTGAGCTGCACAGCAAATCACATAACCAATTTTGAAATGTGCAGAAGTTTCAGAAACAAAGAGAAGATATTCTTATGACTCCAAGGCTGCATGCTTACAGTCGTTACTATGATACTAGCGTTCTTGCCTTATATGTTTTGTAATAGGGTGAACTGCCTTCAGAGTGCCCCCTTATGGCCAGGGTGCCTCTTCAGTGCCCTGTCTTTTCCCCTTCATCAGAACTTAAACTCCACTCTACCCAAAGGAAATTAAACATTCACTACCTGGGGTCCAAGTTAATAATCCCTCCAGGCCTCAACTCCAGTTCAGCATTTTCTCTCCTGATAAATTAAAAATAACAGAATCTCTCTCAGTCCCCATCCCCGTTTCAGGGAGGAGTGGCTCTGCCCAGCTGCAGGTCTGCCTCCTGCATCCCAGCACCTTCTGCCTGGAGTTTGGCCTCCCTGTTGATGCCTTGTCCCCTACTGACTCAGCCTCTTACATCCTGCAGCCTCTGTAGGCATAGTCACAGCATATTAATATCTAACCCCCCTCTTTTTTTCCTATATTGGTTGTGTCTGACATTCTTACCACTAACTGCCAATGGATTTCCCGTCAGTGCTGAGAAATTCTGACTCGCAATGAGAAAGGAAAGGTTTGGATCTGCTGCAGAGAACCAAGCACTTACAGAAAGTGGTTTCTTATCAAGTATGAATAGTAAAATCTTTAGTGACTTTTAAGACCATGAACAATATTATACTGGCACACTAAAGGCTCAGTCCTGCCCTCAGATATTCCTCTATTTTTTTTCCATTAGTGTTAATTCAGCTATCGCTCTTGTGTTTTCCATTATCTTTTCAAAAGCTATGCAGTGATGCACACCCACATTCATGGCCAAGACCAGAGCATTTTAAAAAGAATTATTTTTATATTTTACTATTTTTTAATAGAGGGTGCAATGGATAGCACCATAGTTTTTTATGCAATTTAAATTAAAATGTGAACTATGGGTGCCTGGGGTAAATAGTACTCCAACCAGGGCCAAATTAATCCTTTTTTGTAAATTGACAAATATCAGCTAAACCCACGCTTATGTGATGTATATAACAGCACACCATATTAGTACAGCCAGTGGTTCAAAGATGGTTGGGGAAATTGTTTTTGTTTTATTCTGCTATAAAGCTTCTGTCCTTGTATCACACTAGCACACTCATTTCATAAAGTTCATATCCGTCTCTTCAAGTCCTATTGTTATTAAGTCAGGCAGGGGGTGGTGGTTTTGTGACAATACTGTTGACTGTTATAAATTCTTTAGGATGAACCAAAAAATCCCCACCAAACCTAAAACACTTTTACACCCAATATTGCTGATATATATTTATATCACAACATGCAAGCACATTTCTGATATTTTCTTTGTCTCATGAACCATAAAAGAATATGTTTGCAGACTCCTTGACTTAATTGCATATTTCCTTCCTCTAAGGACATGGCTCATGCCCTGAAAAAGTTTGTAATTGCTCAACTGAATTTGTAATTGGGACTGATGTGGATAATCTACTTTTTTGACAGATTCTTGTCACAAAGATTAAAACAGTAGACATAAGGTTTTAAGAAGGGACACAGGAGAAAACCAAGGCTTATTTGGGGGTATGGAGAATTGTGTTATGAGGAAATACTGCAAACGCTCAACATATTCACCTTTTAAAAACACAATACACAGTGGCTTTGATTATTGTACAAATATAAATAAGGAGAGATGAAACTAAGATCTAGAAATGTGCATATTCACTGTACAGGATAAAGAGAAAGCTTTTGCTATGAAGTGAGTGTAAGGAAAAAGAAGTTTAGGTTGGATTTGACTGTGTTCTTAGCATATGCAATAATCTGCTGAATAAAATACTGGGAGCTACTAACCTCAAATAATGTAAAGTGTAGATATCCATCTGGAGGTCCAGAACATTATGGCTGTAACTGCTCAGAGATTGACTTGTACTATTAGAAGGTAGGGAACGAGATAGATAATTAAGAGGTAGAAAGGAGTTATTGTAGGTGGTGATTGGCTATGTCTGTGCTGAATTGATGATAATACTTTTCAGATTTAATTGTACTACACCTACAGCCTTGGATAAGTATCTTGAGTTACTATTTAAATGAAAATAAAATAGACGGACCTAGAAGTTCTTGACTTCTTTGCTTCCAAATTGTCTTTCTCTCTTGATAAAGAATATTTGTTCATATGCATTATCAATTGTCAGCATGGCTATGGTGTAAATTGCTTTTAGAAAGTCAATAGAGGGTCACAAAAAATGCTTCACAAAGTTGTTGCTATGAAAAGGTTACATTTTTAAATTTTTCAGCAACTAAGTGGAATATTTAAAAGAATAAATTTATATTTAAGAAGAATGGGCTTCTGGTTTCAGCCTGGGTCTGGGTGATGGGAGTTCAGGGTTCTGTTCCTAAACTTCTGTTCCTGAACTCTGCCATAAACTTTCTCTGTATCCTTAAGTTATCAAAATTTTAGGTGTGTGGGAGCCAAGAGAAACTCTGTGTATATGCTCTCTGTGTGTGTAACTAATATTGCAATCTTTATCTCTCTATGGCTTCTGTAAAATGGGGATGGTGATAATTCTTTGTTCTCAGGAGTGCTGTGATGAGTAATGCATTAGCATCTGTATATCTGAGATAGAGGATGCTTGGAAAAACAAAGTGTGATTTTTTTTTTTAAATAAAATAAAAATCTTGAGTGCATTCCATACATTAAATTGTGACAAAGGTCTGTCAGAATTTTAGCTCTGAACACTGAAGCGTCTCTAATTACTTTATATAATGTTTTCCATTTCTATGTATGAGTCTTTGTTGCTGATACTTTATGGAAATCATTAGAAACAAAATAAATTTAATTATGCAGGAAATGAATACTCCGATGTACATAGGAACACAAAGGGGGAGGGAAGTTACACCAGAAATGACTGTTGCTTATTAAGATACTTTCCTGACCTTATGTTATTTCTTTAACATCTTTCATAGCTTTAGTTTATGGGAATATACCTATTAACTTCTGTCAGATTTTTCTTCTCTTCATGGTTTGAAAGAGAGACCTGTCACACACACAACTTCAGTTCAGTACATAAAAAATCCGGGTCAAGGAGCACTTTAGCTCATTTCATTTGTGAGATAGGGGTTGCAAAGGATTTTTTAAGTTACCTAGCAAAGGTTCAAAAGTCACATCTTTAATGTGAAGAGACTGCATAAATGCATAATTCCATTTAACACAGCTGCTTTTTTTTATTGAAAAATAGGAGTTTGGCTCAAACTACTGCACAATTTTATCAGGTTTTTGAATTGCTCGGAAGATTTCCTAATGCAGGTCACTATATTCTATTTCTAAAAAATTATATCTTATAAAAACTGCTTGTGGTGTTCATTTTCATCAAAGCCCTGTAATGACTTACACATCTAAAAATCATTTAGAATATAAGTCCTCCCAAAAATGTCGTTAAGAAGAGTTGTTAACCCACTTCTCAGCTGACTCCTGAAGCTACCTTCTAGGAAAATATTTTAGTAACCTCATAGTTATTTAGTCAATCCCTATTTCAGAGGAATTACTCATGCTCCTACGCTGAAGTTAGAGGACTAGAAGACTGCTCTCATAGGAACGAGGCAATTATTTTTTTTTCTCCCCTCAAAGAAACAAAACATATCTGGATCTGAATTTCTTGAGCATCTGCTGGTGTTCAGTTGTGAATTTTTGGTTTGAGCCTATTTCTATTAACATCTGATTTTTTTCAACATGCAGAATGACCTGTAATAGGTTAGTTCCTTCATCAGTTGGCACAATAAAAATGATGTGCCATCTTGCATCTTTTTGACACATGGTATAAAAGATACTTATGTAGTGTGTCTAAGTACAACTATTATTATTTTAGTTCTTGATTTTTTTAAAATGCAACTAGTGTTCTGGTGGCCTAACCTATAATTTTTTTAAAGGGTTGCCCATAGACCGCTTTCAGCCCATGACCTCCTTAACATCCTTAAAGATCGAGGTGTCGGGAGGGAGCGAAGAGGTTCAGGTGGATCAAGGACCATTCACAGAGAATGCGGCCTGCAGGTCCCTCTCATTTATATTGAGGAAGCACCAGTTGAGTGCCTCTGTTGATCTCAACTGTGGGGGTAGAGGAGAGAGAACCTTTCAGGTAATCAGATTCCAAACCATTTAAGGATTTATAAGTTAAAACTAACACCTTGAATTCCACCTGGCAGATTGTTTAAAGTCAGTGGAGATCCCGAAGCATTGGTCTACTTTGTAACTCTGCTTAATAAAAGGACTTCAGCATTCTGTGCTAGCTTCAATACAAAAATGTAAGTGTTATATAAATAGCTAAACTTAGAAGATGCACGTACACATTTGTTACATGTAATTACAGAGTGTATACCTAACATTCAAATGTATATCTGGGGCAGGGTGTTCTCTCCCCTTTAAGAGTGAACAGGCACTGGCACCAGTCAAACCCCATTCCAGTGTTTTGGAGCACATATGGGGAGAGCGGAAGTGGTCACAGGATGATAATTAGTATGTATTTCCAAGTAACGGTTTCTTTAAAGGCCCAGGCCCAAGACCTGTGTAGAATAGGGTGGATCAGACTCTCTTCTCTCCCAGCCAACAAGGTCCTAGGAAAGAGGATAATTTATAAGCTGTTTCTTCCCTCATAAGAAAAGATATATTAGAGGGAAAAGACCTCTGCTGACCTCTTTCTCCAGGGAGAAAATCCTCTCCTGTGGGGGCAGGGGGCATAGGAGAGTGGGGAGAGCGGCTCTAGAGAAGGAAGCCTTCGAAGTTGCTGCTCTGCAACTGAGCAGGGAATGACCCAAATGAGCTTAAGAGGGGCTGACAGGGAGACCCCGAAAAGAATCTGGAAAGGGCTGAAAACTGAGCCAGAAGGTTTTATGAAGAGTGTCTGAGTGGAAAACAGACCAGATCTTCAGGATGGAGGGGCTGGATCCAGTTTGATTGAGGCTGGTGTTCAGACTCTGTTTTTTGTTGGGGGGGGGGGGGGGGTTGTTTGTCTTTTTGTACTAGTGTACCCTGGAAGATGGATTTTAGTTAAAAGACTTATGCCAGAGAGCCGAGTAACTGGAGCAGCCAAAGCTGGCTGTGGTTTTTTTCAAAGAAGCCTTTAGAAGAGGAAACTGAAGAAGGGCCTCTGCGTGGCCACTTCAGAGGGCACTGAGGAGGCAGCATACACTTTGATAATACCAAATATACCAACAATACCAAGTATAATTATTACAGTTGGTTGGAATTTTTTTGTCTCAATGATTTTTCAACTAAAATGCCCCCCCCCCCCCCCAAAAAAAAACCTAGAATTTTCTGTGGTACATGTCCCATTTCTTGTGGCTCAAACTTTCAGGTATAAATAACATCTTCAGGGCAAAGGGCTAAATTCTGCGGACTTTCATTCTATACAATCCCAGTAACTTCAGCAGGTTGAATGTGGTATAAGTCAGTGCAAGATTGGATTCAAAAAATGTTGAGAATAACGTCTCATTTTTCACTCACAGGACAGAGGTTTGGTTCTATAATGTGGACAGGAGTGAGAAAAGCAATGTGAGCTAAATCACCCTGAGAACAAATGTTTGTTTTTAGACTTTGTGCTCACAAGGCTACTGAGATGCACAGAAGGCCAAGGCCTTGATACAGTAAACTATCCTAGTTTTTCTTAGAAAATATGTGCATTTATGAATACAGTATGTAACGTTGCATTATCAGAACATCCTTAAAAGTTGAGATTGGGAAACCTATTAGTCAATAAGATAGTTCCCTCTAGTCTGTCCAAAACTGATTATGTAATCTGTTTTTAGTACTGCAAAGAGGATAATTTCTTCTAAATTTTCTTAATAATCAAGAATAATAGAAGTCATGCACCCTTTATAGGAGCCAGGGAATTAATGAAAAAGCAGAAAAAAATGAAATAAAAGTTAATGAAAAAGGATTTCCTTACTAATCAAACAAGTTTTAATTTTTCTTTGACATGAGAGGATGACTTCAGAACTATTAGAGAGAAAAAAGTATATAATTGCCAGGGGGAAAAAGCTGACTAAAACTGTCTTCCAGTATAAGTGTTTTAATGTTTATGAAATTCAAGTGATTCATGTGTTAGTGACATTTTATTCTGGTTCTTAAACAAGGTGCATCAGTTTATTTTGTTCTTCTTGAGAGAACAGCATCTACTAGAGTTGTGTTCTCAATTATTGTAAGCTAAAAATCCTAAGAAAATGACACTTATGCAACCAAAACAAATAATTATTCATTTCAGCCAAATTTAAATTAAAATGTATTTTTCCTTTAACAGATAGCCATTAAAAGAATCCAGATGGCAGCATTCCAGTAACAATATGTTGCCATTCAATTAAAAATCTCACCTTTTGCTCTTCTGCATATGTTCTGGACATTAATTCAGGGGCTAAGGAAGAGCAAAGTAGTCCAACAAAAATCTGTTGCCCCCCAAACTAGTGTGACAGTACTGCATACTTTCACTATAGGAAAACTATAGTAGCATTTTATTTCTTGCCCACAGCATTTTCCATAGCACTGTTGACTACTCCTGATTAACCTGGATTGTCTGGCTGGAATGCAGCATTCATTCATTCATTGGCTCAGAACCTCCGGCAATGTTTTGCTTCTCAGAAATTGGCATTGATGTTGCCCATTGGCTTTGATAATTAAATTGTACACCTGTTCAGGAATAAGCACCAGATTGTTAATGATTCTTGGCCATCATACTGTCTGTAATTTTCCAACAATATTTCTCTTCAAATTAGCAGTATATTTTTGTGTTCATCTAATAGTGAGACAAACTGTTCCAAGTGTTTCATTGCAATATATTGGTAAATCCTTAAGCATCAGTGTTCTAAACCAATAATACTTTAGTTAACGTGGGAAAACTGTTGAGAAAGATAAGCATTTTTAATGAAGGCTTCTTTAAGTTATGAGCTCATGATCAATCTTGATAAGGCATATTTAATTGCACAGTTTTGTTACAGGAGATCTCATGAAACCATATAAAATAAATTACTTTGTGGTGTAATAATGCACTAATTTGAAATCCCCAGGGATCTAGCCTGGATATGGACAGAGAACTCTTTAATGTTTTTAGGGAAGTAAATACTAATAGGAACTGTGTAATCATGGGAGACTTTAACTTCCCGGATATAGATTGGGGAACAAATGCTAGTAACAATAATAGGGCTCAGATTTTCCTAGACATGATAGCTGATGAATTCCTTCATCAAGTAGTTGCTGAACCGACGAGGGGGGATGCCATTTTAGATTTGGTTTTGGTGAGTAGTGAGGACCTCGTTGAGGAAATGGTTGTAGGGGACAACCTTGGCTCGAGTGATCATGAGTTAATTCGGTTTAAACTAAATGGAAGGATTAACAAAATTAAATCGGAGACTAAGGTTTACAATTTCAAAAGGGCTAACTTTAATAAATTAAGGCGACTAGTTAGGGAAGTAGATTGGACTAACATATTTATGGATCTAAAGGCGGAAGGCGCCTGGGATTATTTCAAGTTGAAGTTGCAGGAGCTGTCGGAGGCCTGTATCCCGAGAAAGGGAAAACGGTTCTTAGGCAGGAGATTTAGACCGAGCTGGATGAGCGAGCATCTCAGACGGGTGATTAAGAAAAAACAGAAAGCGTACAAGGAGTGGAAGATGGGAGGGTTCAGCAAAGAAACCTACCTTATTGAGGTCAGAGCATGTAGAGATGGAGTGAGAAAGGCCAAAAGCCGTGTAGAGTTGGACCTTGCGAGGGGAATTAAAACCAATAGTAAGAGGTTTTATAGCCATATAAATAGGAAGAAAACAAAGAAAGAAGAAGTGGGACCGCTTAAGACTGTAGATGGAGTGGAGATTAAGGATAATCTAGGCATGGCACAATATCTAAACGAATATTTTGCATCGGTCTTTAATGAGGCTAATGAAGGACTCAGGAATAGTGGCAGCGTGATGGATGGGAATAAAGGAGGGGGGGTTGACATTACCGTATCCGAGGTAGAAGCCAAACTCGAACAGCTTAACAGGACTAAATCGGGCGTACCGGATGATCTTCATCCGAGAATATTAAAGGAACTGGCGCGAGAAATTGCAAGCCCGTTAGCGATCATTTTTAATGAATCTGTAAACTCGGGGGTGGTACCGTTGGACTGGAGAATAGCTAACGTGGTTCCTATTTTCAAGAAGGGGAAAAAAAGTGACCCGGGTAACTACAGGCCTGTTAGTTTAACATCTGTAATATGCAAGGTCTTGGAAAAAATTTTGAAGGAGAAAGTAGTTAAGGACCTTGAGGTCAATGGCAATTGGGACAAATTACAACACGGTTTTACAAAAGGTAGATCGTGCCAAACCAACCTGATCTCCTTCTTTGAGAAAGTAACAGATTTTTTAGATAAAGGAAATGCGGTGGATCTAATATACCTCGATTTCAGTAAAGCGTTTGATACGGTACCGCATGAGGATTTATTGGTTAAATTGGAAAAGATGGGGATCGATATGAAAATCCAGAGGTGGATAAAGAACTGGTTAAAGGGGAGACTTCAGCAGGTCGTACTGAAAGGTGAACTGTCAGGTTGGAGGGAGGTTACCAGTGGAGTTCCTCAAGGTTCGGTTTTGGGTCCGATTTTATTTAATCTATTTAGTACTGACCTCGGAACCGAATGTAGGAGTGGGCTGATAAACTTTGCAGATGATACAAAGTTGGGAGGTATTGCCAATTCAGAGAAGGATCGGGATATCCTGCAGGGAGATTTGGATGACCTTGTAAACTGGAGTAATAGTAATAGGATGAAATTTAATAGTGAGAAGTGTAAGGTGATGCATTTAGGGATGACTAACAAGAATTTTAGTTGTAAGCTGGGGACGCATCTGTTGGAAGTAACAGAAGAGGAGAAGGACCTCGGAGTCCTGGTTGATCGCAGGATGACTATGAGTCGGCAATGTGACGTGGCCGTGAAAAAAGCTAATGCGGTCCTGGGATGCATTAGGCGAGGTATTTCTAGTAGGGATAAGGAGGTGCTGGTTCCGTTATACAAGGCACTGGTGAGCCCTCATTTGGAGTACTATGTGCAGTTCTGGTCTCCCATGTTTAAAAGGGATGAATACAAACTGGAACAGGTACAGAGAAGGGCCACTAGGATGATCCGAGGAATGGAAAACCTGTCGTATGAAAGGAGACTCGAGGAGCTTGGTTTGTTTACCTTAACCAAAAGAAGGCTGAGGGGGGATATGATTGCTCTCTTTAAATATATCAGAGGGATAAATACCAGAGAGGGAGAGGAATTATTTCAGCTCAGTACTAATGTGGACATGAGAACAAATGGATATAAACTGGCCGTCGGGAAGTTTAGGCTTGAAATTAGACAAAGGTTTCTAACCATCAGAGGGGTGAAGTTCTGGAACAGCCTTCCGAGGGAAACAGTGGGGGCGAAAGACCTCTCTGGCTTTAAGATTAAGCTTGATAAGTTTATGGAGGGGATGGTTTGATGGGATAACGTGATTTTAGTCAATAGGTCAATAACGTGCCATCGCTGGTAATTAGCAACAATGGTTAATGATGGGATATTAAAAGTTACTACAGAGAACTTTTTTCCAGAGGGTCTGGCTGGAGAATCTTGTTCGCATGCTCGGGGTTCAGCTGATCGCCATATTTGGGGTCGGGAAGGAATTTTCCTCCCGGGTAGATTGGCAGAGGCCCTGGAGGTTTTTCGCCTTCCTCCGCAGCATGGGGCAGGGGTCGCTTGCTGGAGGATTCTCTGTGACTTGAAGTCTTTAAATCATGATTTGGGGACTTCAACAGCTGAGTCAAGGGAGAGAATTATTCCAAGAGTGGGTGGGTCAGCTTTTGTGGCCTGCATCATGCGGGAGGTCAGACTAGATGATCATAATGGTCCCTTCTGACCTTAAAGTCTATGAGTCTATGAGTCTATATTCTCTGTAAAAAATAAGTCATCTTAATTGCATTAACAGCTACATGTTATTGAATCACTGTGGGAAAAGATCAAACAAATATGAATGGAGTGTATGTGAAAAAATAAATGACAGAATGAATTACCATATATTAATGTAATTACCTGTTAGACTTTTTTAGATGTGAT
This sequence comes from Emys orbicularis, assembly GCF_028017835.1. Taxonomy (NCBI): domain Eukaryota; kingdom Metazoa; phylum Chordata; order Testudines; family Emydidae; genus Emys; species Emys orbicularis. The sequence goes on from NC_088684.1 coordinate 97,177,944, forward strand.
ACTATATGTAGCAGCATTATTAACATGTTAAAGCCATATAACAATCATATATTGCATATTACATTACTAAATGTGCCATTACAAGATGCATCAGCCTTCTGTTTCAGGCAGACCATGCTTTCAGTCCTGTTCACCTTGTGATATTTCATAAATTCATTGGGGACACAAATATCAGGTGCAAAAGTTACCTATTCTGTTCACTAAACGTATTTTCACCTTAATTCTGCCTTTGCATTTTCTAGTGAGGCATATTATGGATCTCAAGGGCAGAATACTGGATGGCTGGGCATTTTTTGAGCTGCATGGAAGAACCTGGGATTATCCAGTAGTTACGACCCCAATTCTTTTAAATTTGAACCAAAGTAGGGTCAAATATATAACATGAACCTCTTAACTTTAAGGGATATTGTCAAAGTTGTAAAGTCTTAGCAATTGACATAACATATGGAGCAAATTTAATGTGTTTTATACCTTTTGATTTGCAACTTTCCTTAAAATAATTGTATCTGTAGTTCCAAATTTTAAAATGTACTGTGTCCCAAACACTGAAACAAATTGGTGAACAGGACTTGTAAAAAATCCCTCCAGTCTTTCCAAGTAATGAGTGGGATAGCCGCACAACACTATTGGAATGGTCCTCTCCATTAGATAGCAATTTTACAGGGCTGCTGTCCCAGGTTAAAGTGTGGATAATGTTCTGGACTTAACCTGAGGCCCTGCTAAGATTATCTCGGTAGCCCAGCATTTTATTTTTATTATTATTGTTTGTTGTTGTTGTTGTTGTTATTTATTTGGGGGGTTGTGTGGAGGGGGAGAATTCTTTTTCTTGCATGTGTTCATTCTGTCCTTCACTGGCACATCTATGTGGTTTATTGTCACTCCCGGAGCCCCCAGCATATGTGGGTATGCACAGAAGCAAGCCTCCCAGCCTGGATCAACAGACTTGAGCTAGCACTCTAAAAATAGCTATGTAGACAGTGATATGAAATCGCAGTGCAGGCTGGAGCCTGGCTCTGAAGCTTAGGGAGTGTGGGTAAGGCCAGAAGAGATCAGACCTGGCTAAGAGGGAATATGACTGGGCCCAGGAAGGGTCAGGATGGTGACCAGTTCAGAAAACCCTGCTGTTCTATGTCCTGAGACAAGAATTAACCAGCAGGGCCCAGAAGCAGCTGGAGACCGTATAACCTCTCAGGAAACCAGTTGGAACATAAAAAAAGGAAGAGGCAGTTAGCTGCTGGTACTGGTTGAACAAGCAAAGTATCTGGTGAGGAAAGGAAGACTCATAGACTGCTGTTTTATTTGAACCCTGAAAAGAAGGGGTAATTCAAGTGTCACAGGTTTTGAAGTACATTTCACAATTTGGCTGATGTAGTCTTTCTGTTCTATAATACCACTACATCAGGCAATTCATATTTTCTCTCTTATAAACTTTAGTTTATTTTAAAAATAGAAAGAAGTCATAATCTAAACAAAATATTTTGAATTTATTCAAATAAAATGTTTTGATTGACCTGCTGCAAGATTTTTTTTTTTTCAAAATTTCATTTAACAAAAAAGAGAATCACAATCTTTGTGCACCTTAAGGGAGTAGCACTGCTTGGGAAATGGATTTCCTCTCCCACAAAAATATTCAAAGTATCAAAAAAAAATTCCTGTCACAAACTGGGACAAAAAGTAGAAGCCCTGAAAATTTTTGCAACCCAAAAAATCTGATTTTTTTGTTTGTTTGTTTGGGTCAATGGAAAAAAATGTTTTGATTTTGACCATTTTTTAATTTTTACTATAATTAGCTTACATTTCTAAATGAAAAAGGGTTTCAGACAAGAAAACTGGAAAATTTCATTTCAGAAATTTCAAAATTAAACATTTTAACAATTTGGAAACTCTAAAATTTTTCAACTTGAGAAATTTGTCAAAGCAAACACTATTGCACAAACATTTGACCAAAAAAAAAAAAAAGTTTCAGCCAAAAATTTCTAATCAGGCCTAGTTAGGAGTTCCAAAACTCATCTCGTTGACACATATTGCTGCTGCTATTTCTGTGCATTTCACAACCCTTACTATGTAGCATGGCCTCCTATATCTACCCTACAGGAGAGGCACTTGTCATTACTCCTTTATGACAAATACATTAACTGAGAGACTGCGCAGGGTCAGATCTGGCAGAATGCTAGGCATTAGAACTAGAGTTAGACAGAAGAATTTCATCAAAACCAATTTTTTTCATGAAATCATATTGATTTTGATAAAACTTTGCTTAGGAAAACAATTGAAATGTCCCACTTTGACATTTTTTAAACAAAAAGTTTGTTTTTGTATCAAAATAACTTTTTGTGTCCAAATTTTATTTTGTATTAAAAATGAAGAGGTTGAAATCAAAACAAAATGTTTTGGATGTGTTTAAATAAAACATTTCAACTGGTCTGAAATTATTTGTTTTTCAGAATTTCATTTTACAAATACAAAAAATATCTTTTTTGAGGGGTGGGGGGGAGGGGGCGGCTTTTTTCCCAATTTGGTCCTCTTATTGGTTTTGGTGTTTTTGAATCTCAACATTTGGGGAGGAATGGAAAATCTATTTTCTCACAGCTCTATTTAAAACCCGGGTCTCATCATTCATTCATACTGCCCATCAGAAAGAGTATACCAAGTTCATATATTTCTAACTACTTCTCTATCCACTAAGCAACACTGCCCAGAGCCAGGAATAGAACTGAAAAATCCTGTTTTCCAGTATTTGATTGCTGTCTAGTACATAGTCATATATGCCACCAGCAAAGTATATGTCTCATTCTGCACTGTGGCTGTGCCACTATTTCAGGTCAAATTGCAGATATTTGTACTAGGAATCTGAATTCAAACCCTGATGTCAATACGTGCAGGGTTGGCATCCTTATGGTTGGATATCATGGAATATCTGGGGTTTTCTCTAATATTTTTACTATGACTGGTTTACTTAAGTCACACAGAGTGAAAACATCTTTAAAAACAGATTTTTCAGAACTCGGTTATAGTCTGTCTATTGCAGCATGATAAAATGCAGGTGTTCCACATTGTATTCTTTGCCACAACTTAGTTTTAATCTGTGATATTGAGAGGTCTGGAGGTTGAAACGTTGGATTTCTGTGGTTTTTCTCCCACCCAAAGGAGGACTAAGAGACTTTTGTTTGCATCAAGCCAAAAGAGGAAACTTGGAAGCTAGATTCAAGATAAACTCAAGGAACAAAATGTTAATCACTTATTCATATTGGTGACCAGTTACCTACAGGAGTAGTCCCACTGGAGGTTGGAGTCAGTGGGTCTATTCCTGTGTGTAACTGCTCATCAGCATGAATAAGAGATGTTCACAATATGGCCTTAACAGGATTTTGTTTTTACTTCTTGCTTGGCTGGGTTTTTCAGCTCAAGGACCACACATTCACAGTAAGATAAATGCATACAGTTGGACGCACCCACCGCCACTCCGTTCTTATTCCCCAGCAGGGGCAAAGAATTACTCTTATAGGTATAGCACAAATTGATGATTTAATTAATACATTTTAATTTAATACAATTTAATAATACATCTTATGAGCTGAACACATCTATTTTCTATTCGTTAGCAGAAAGCAAATTACATTCCTAGTTAATTATTTTGTTTGTCAGCTCTTTTCCCTTTTTGTTTACAAGAGTCAGCTTCACAAACCTTGCCAAGTCCGTTTCTTGTCTAGTAACTATCACTGCAGTATATAGCAATGAAAGGCTTTTGCAAGCCATCTTTTTTTCCATTTTCCTTTGGCCTGGCTGCAAACACTATGGAGTCTTGGCTTAGTTTAGTCAGCACAAGATGTGATCCAAAGACATTAGAGAAAAATTAGAGATGTATTAGGTAAATCCTTTGTTTATGAAATTTTTTCATAGCATAGATCACCTCATCCTAGAGAGATTGCCTCATGGACCATCTCCTCTCCTTGTGGCAACTATAGCAACAGCTTATATGGAACAGTAACTTTTAAAAAGTAAATAATTTTAGTTTCTCTTAATGGAATTTTGCAGCTGAGAACAAAACACCAGCAACCAGCATCATGTGAGCAGTGATGTCTTTTAAGAGCTAGTGGTGGGCCACAATCTACAATGTAGTCCATTTTTTGTTTGTGTGAGGTTTATTTTTCATGATATACTCTGTAGCTGAAGGTACAAGAAAAGCATGGGATAATGAGCTGGTATTTGGATATTAATTCCAGATGTGAGCTGTCTCTCTTTTTCAAGTGTTTGATTTATTGGAGGAAACCCCTTTATTAAAAAACTTTGATCAGGTTTCACTAAAGAAGTCTTTCTTAAAAAATACACAGAGAGAGAAGAGTGAAAGAAACAATTAAAATGTGTATAAAGTTTAGTTTACCAACAGAATTAAGTAACAAATTGATAGAGCTGGTTTTGAAATAAAAAAACAAATCTTTTTGTTGCAAATAAAAATGTATTATGCAAATCTTTCTATTTAGGGAATGACAAAATATGAAGGTTACAATAATCTGGAGATATTGGAGATTTGGAACTTGCAAATCCTAAAAGATGTGAAATCACCTTAGCATGTATTCTATGGTATTAGTTCTTATGGAAGCAGTAAATTACAATTAAAAAAATAAATTGGAACTGTGGTAAAGTTGTTAAAGTTTATTCTCATGTCAAATTAAAAAAGAAAATATATTTGAAATTTTGCTTCAAAGAAGTTTTTTTCCCTTAGGAAAACAGTGTTAAAGAATTTGACATTCTTCTCACTATAGAAGGGAGATTAAGTACTGTGACAGGATTATTTTTTTCCCTGAATATATGCACGTGGATCTTAGTGTGAGGTGAGGTGAGGATTCAAAGAACTGTGGGTCAGGAGATCCTTGACATGAATCACTTCACATGGATCAATTGGGACTGACCTGGATTAGATAAAAACAATAAAACAAGTTTATTAACTACACAGAGATAGATTTAAGTGAGTATAACTAATAAGACATAAAAGTCAGAAATGGTTACAAGAAAAATAAAGATAAAATGTTTACTAATGCCTAACTTAACAAACTATATCAGATTCAAGCAAAATTTATCACCGTATGCTTTCAGCAGTCTTACTGACAAAATCCTCTAGGTCACGGCTTCTCCCCCATAGTCCAACAAATGCTTCCTTTGTTGCTTCAGGTACAGTGAATATGATGGACAGGGAAAGAGAGAGGGGTCCCGGGGGTGTTTGTCTCTCCTTTTTATAGTTTCAGTCCCTCTCTTGAAAAACATTTCCAGCTGAGAACTAAGAGACACAGAGTCTGTGTGAAGGGATGTCCCCTGCTGGCTTTTTCTCATCTGCTTAAGCTTTCTTTGTTTCCCTTCCTGCTTGATGACTGTTTACTGCTTAAATGCAAAATAAGCAGAGTGCACATTTCTTTGTTTAGGACAAACCTGTATGCCAACTTCTGTTTGGGCAGGGCTGTGGGGTTTGGAACGTGTGTTAATAATACCATACAGGGAAATTTTAAAATGTAAAATGTGTGTGGCCATATTTTATGTAATCAGGACAATGCTGATAATCAAATTATGAGTTTTCAAATGATGCCTTACAAGAGATGCCTTGTAAAAAATTATTACAATAGTGTGTAGGGTGTGAACACAGGTATATTCTGTCACATATATATTCTAATACAAAATTTAAAGAAGTTAAAATCAAAATTAAATGTTCTTATTTTGTCACAGCTAAATGTTTCAATTGACCTGAAACTTTTTTGTTCATTCACAGAGGACTTAACATTTTACGTTATTGTTCTGATTTGGATTGAAAACAAATTTTGAAACCTCAAAACCCCATGTAAAATGGAGCTTCCATATTCTACACAGCATAAATGTGACCACTAGATTCATTCCATATAGACCAGTGCACACCATGAGATGGTGAAAATCAACCCATGCTTGATGTGAACTGGAATTGTAAAGACTGAAAGATCCCATTATCAATCTTTTGAGACATCAAATCACCCCAAAAGGTGATTTATTTTAACATAGAGAATTATCACACACAAGCAGAGAAAGACAAGAAAGATGCACCTGAACTAGAGGAGGAAAAATGGAAATTAATACAAGATACAGGCAGTAATTTATAGAGATCCTGCACTACTGACCCAGCTTCTCTGTGCAGGTTCACTCAGTCAGTTCATGATATTCTTTCCACATACAGCCTTGTTGAGACCTTCATGCAAGTGTTTTAACTTAAATAACTTTCCATTTCAACAAGCTTCATGCCGTAACTCTTAGACTGGCATATAGTAACCATCCAAGTTTGCTTTCACTGAGAACGTTTCTGCATGAAGAATGTTTCTGCATTGATGCCTGAGATGTCACATACATGTCTTATTAGGACATTTCATTAGTTCAAAATGTGGGATTTTTTTCTGTTATGCCCGTAACTGAAATTGAATAATAATTTTGTAAAGTGGTCTTCTTATCTGAGAATGATCACTTGTTGGAATGTGTCTTCTTGAAAGAATTTTCAGCTGATCTCAATTGGGATTTCTGTATGCTGGGCAATTGAAAGCTCTCTATAAGTGCCCCCAACATTCAATGTTCATATTACCCCCAGGGCTGAGATGAGAAGTCTCTCTTCTTATGTTCAGGATACATATGGGTAGCTTCATCAGTGCAGCAAGTCTGTTGTATTACTGAAGAATTCTTTTTGTAAAAGCTGTAATAATTGTTGAGGAAAACAGATTATTAGGTTCAGGAGACAAAAAAGATGTTATTGAACAAGATGAGAATTTGTTTGTGTAAATTCCTAATATGTAGAGAGAACTCATTTTTTTTCTCCTGGGATTTAACCGATTGAATTGCTAACATACAAAGTAGAGAGCAGAACAGTAATATCTCACAGACATTAGTCAGAACTAGTTTGATGTAGTTGGTGACTTTAAATGGTCTCTATTGTAGTCAATGTTTAAAGAGAGAGGAAGAGTACCATGTTATCTGTGTCCTTAAAATTAGTTATTGTTCCTTGCTAAAATTGTTCTGTCACTAAACACAAATACTATTTGAAGAATGGTGAATGGACTTATTATCTAGGTACTTAAATAGCCATATGCTTCACCACTAATATTGAATTTGAATCTTGAAAAGTAACTTTACTTCCCAAGAGGTCTTTTAAAAAGATCCACAACAGTTTCCAATAGGCCGAATATTATAAATTTGTCCAAATTCTGGGACTGGCTAGTTGTCATAGGTAAGTTTCTCCCCTCCTCCCCCAAACATTTCCTGTAATCATAACTCTATTTGTGCAGTCACAAAGGTCCTTCAACGGACAATTTGTCATTTCTGTGTCTGTCAGTGGCTCTTTTCTTTGTTCTTAAAAGTTTAATTGTCTATTAAAAGTACTTATCAAGTCTCAGTGCAGATTTCATTCATATTTTACTCTAAAGACCACTAGAAGTACTTTTTTCAAGCAATTAGATAGTGATATACAGCATTCTATTTCAGATAGCCCTTTGGAGCTATTACTAATGGAAGCAAAAGCTAGGATTTGCCCTACATATTCTCCTTTAGAGGAATGTAGTTATCACACTCTTAACTTTTCACTTGGAAGCCTTAGGCAATAACTTGTATTTACTATCTATTATATACACTAATCCTCTTCATATGTTACCCTCTTCACATAAAGGGAACTTCTAAATAGCAATTAAATACTTGATTTTGACTGTTTGCCCATAACTAAGACTAATTGAAGGCATATTAGTATATGTAAACACGTGGCTTCTACCATAAAGTATCATCACAGACTTACAGTGGTTGTCATCAAGAAGTCAACATTTACCTACAATTCTCACACAGTGATATCTGAGATACTGCATGGGGAAATACAGTGGTATGTTAGATGCTACTGTGTGGTACTTCTGGGTAACTGACCTTTCAATGGCAATCATTTAGTGTCTCTGGCCTTAAATGTCAGGTGCTTCCAAATTTCAGCCAAAGAGATTTGTTCTGCATGTTGTAGTTGGTTTAATCAATTTATTTCTGATAAAGTGGTATTGTACTTTTGTATTTGAGGGTCTATTTAGTACTACTATGGCTTACAGTAGTAAGGCGCGGGCCGAGGGATGTGCTGGCTGCCCTTCCCGCAGCCCCCATTGGCCTGGAGTGGCGAACCGCGGCCAATGGGAGTTGCGATCAGCCGAACCTGTGGACGCGGCAGGTAAACAAACCGGCCCAGCCCGGCAGGGGCTTTCCCTGAACAAGCGGCGGGCCAGCTTTGAGAACCACTGATTTAGACCACACTCATTAGTTGTCTTCTGAAGCACAGGGAGCTTACTGTGTGTACATAGATGTGTTACAGAGCTGCAAAGTTGCCTATTTTTTTGCCTAGTTCAGCTTTCTAGCTGGGATTGAAATACCAGAAAATTTGCCCTCAATTGGGACTGAAAGCAGGTAACTGAAAATGAAGAGAGTAGTAAGAAAAATAGGGAAAGAGAATTTAGAAAAGTACGTGAATAGTATGTATAGACGACTGGGTAGAGAAGTGATGTTGCCAAGTAGATGAGATTTAGAAACTATAATATGATATTTTATTTTCTGAATTAATAATAATATTTTCCGTGATAATGCTGAGATAATCTCCCATTTCCATTTGATTAAAGAGGAAGGCTTTTCAATGGCACAGGACAGCTCTTTTAAAAAGAGTCATTACAGCCAAAACTGCAGGTTGTGGGGGTTTTGTTGTGGTTTGTTCATTTGTTAAAGATGAACAAAATGTGAGTACCTTCATCTAGTCTAATAGCCAGAGTTTGGCTGATGGTGTGATGGGAAAATTTAAAATAGAGAAGTAAGATTGCAGACTTGATGCCATAGGGAGCCTATTTTTGTCAGACTAAAGTATGTGTGATAGAGATGCTAGAGAATGGTGACACTTCCAACATTTTGTACTCTTAGTTTAGCTGAGTACAGTGTTGCAGAAGTCCAATGCCAGGGTGCAATCCCAACCAGTGAGGGATTGTGTCACCATCTGCCCTGTAAGCTTGGGAGCTTCAAAATGGTTTGTTGCAGTAGTTCCCAACTTGAGCCCCTCACAAACATCCTCACAGCATGCAGGTTGCTCCCTGAGAATCTGTGTATAGCTGTAGCTTGCCAGTCACACTCTGACTTCCAGCCTTGATTATCACTTACAGGGTGACCCCAACACATGACTAGTCCTGAATTATCCCAAAACTGTGTTCTGCACTATCCAACCCTCTCCTGTACTGCTCAGATATTATAGGTCTGTTGCTCTTACAGGGGGTCAATATTCAACAGTTTGTTTTTTCACTGGAGCTACCCAAAGAATTCAGTTTAAACACAACACTGGATTAGTTTTGATTAAAAAAAAATAACCGAAGTTGATTTAACTAAAAAGAGAGAGATTTATGTGAGTACATGTATAAGGTATTATAGTCAGAAATGGTTACAAGAGAAATTAAGAAAAAACTCTTTTTAGTAGCTAAAACTTAAACTAGACTTGGTTCAAGTTAAAATCCTTACCATAAATTTCCAGCAACAGGGCTGACCAAATTTTCAGGTCCAAACCCCGCCCAAAGGCTGGCTTCTTTGTCAATTAGTGAGAAAGATAGTGAGAGCAAGAAAGAGAGAGAATATCTGGGATGATTTTGCCTCTCACTTTATAGTCCAGTCACCCATTGAAAAGCATTTTCCTGAGGGTTACACATAAATAACGTTCCTTCCCATTGTGAGGATGGAGTCTCGTGGTGAAAGAGGTTCCATGTTGTTGCTTGCTAAAAGGCAGATCAAACTGTTTCTGCCCCCCTTCGTTGCCAAAGAATGACCACTTGACACTCAACTTTAATGACACCTGGCTAGAGGCTTTAGCTTGTCCTTTGTCTTTGAGGAACATGTTTACCCCCTCCCCAGACTTGTCTGGTAACCACGTTTCAGTCATAATTTCAATTTATGTTCATAACTTTATATAAAATGTTGCTACACACATTATTTCACCAGGATATTATTGATTGAATTATTTTCAAATGATACCTCACAAGCATATTTTGTATGAAGATTATTACAGTAGTGCATAGGGTGTGAATACAAGGGTTCATTCAGTCACAACCATTTATTTAGTACTTGTATTATGGAGTAAGCAAAGAGTGTATTAGGAAGATGTTACTTTGACATTTTGTCATATTCTGGCCTAACTTTCATATGACAAGGCAAAATAAAGTTTCTTAGATGATTTTTTTTCTGGGTGGATTGGATTAGAATACAGGAATTTATTGAGTTAGTGGTAGTAATCCCCAGCAAAGGGAAATTTGGCCCTAAAGGTGGCAACCATATCTTCTAAAACAGAAAGCCTGGCTGTCTAGAAACTACTTCTAGACCTTTTATGGCTTAAATATGGTATTTCTTTGTTTAGCATGCTTAGAATCATCCCAATACATGAGGTAATACCATTGGGTTAGATGGGGTAGAGGTAAATCGTCATCTAAAGTGTGAGATGTCCCTACAGAAACTGGACTCTCTGCCCATCTTTCTCAGTAACATGTGAAATTGCTACTCCATGTTTGGAAAACTCACTTGCATGAGTTGCTCACATAGTTTGAAACCCCCGATGCAACTGCTAAAGCTATACAATTAAAATATACTAGAGAAGAGATAGCTAAAAGCAAGGAGGTATACCAGTACCTAGAGTTCTACGAGCAAAGATTTCTCTCCCAGCATTTTCCATTTCAAAGTTGCAGCCCTTAATTTTGGGATGTTCTTTTGTGTAAAATAATTTACTCAAAGAATGTTAAATTATTTTAGCACTTTACAAATATTACCTAATACTCACATCATCTCTTCAAGGTATGTACTGCAGGATTAGCCTCCAGCTCCAGATGGGAGAACTGAAAAAGATGGTGTTATAGCTAGAATTCCAGTTCAGGAGTTCTTTGCTGCTGTTCCTATACTCAGGGCCGGTGCTACCATTAAGGCAAACTAGGCGGTTGCCTAGGGCGCCAAGATTTGGGGGTGCCAAAAAGCGGTGCCCCCAATTTTTTTTACAGCGTTTCCACGCCCCCTCCCTGTGCGCGCGGTCGCCGCTCCACTTCTCCCGCCTCCCAGGCTTGCAGTGCCAATCAGCTGTTTAGCGCCGCAAGCCTGGGAGGGGAGGAGAATTAGAGCGGGGGTGGCGTGCTTGGGGAGGAGGCGGAGCAGAGGTGAGCTGGATTGGGGAGCTGCCGCACGGTTCCCCGGGCCGGGGGGGGGTGGGGAGCTGCCGCGGGGGTGCCTCAGGGCAGGGGGTCAGAGCTGCCGCAGGGCTCCCCACCCCAGCTCACCTCTGCTACGCCCCCTCCCCGAGCACGCTGTTGCTGCTCCACTTCTCCCGCCTCCCAGGCTTGCGGCGCCAATCAGCTGTTTGGCCCCGCAAGCCTGGGAGGGGAGTAGAATTAGAGCGGGGGCGGCGTGCTTGGGGAGGAGGCGGAGCAGAGGTGAGCTGGGGTGGGGAGCTGCCGCACAGCTCCCCGGCGGGGGGGTTGCCACGGGGGGGTGCCTCAGGGCAGAGGGGGGGCGGGGAGCTGCTGCAGGGCTGGGGGGGGGGGGGCGCAAGGTGGAAGTTTCGCCTAGGTTGCGAAACTTCCTTGCACTGGCCCTGCCTATACTTGAGATTATTAGTACCTGGCTGTCTCTAGAATATTAGTCTAGCTACTGCTGGTTGTCCTTTTTTTGGTGGGGAACACTGATAGTATGTTATGTTGATATTACGTTAACCATTTTTCCATTCTCTAGACCTGAAATTAGAAAATTTATAAGCATACTAGTTTAGGTTTCACAGGTTTCTGTTCTCATTTCCTTTAACTTAGGAGCTCTTAGAGTAGAAAAATCCCTAATATTTTTATAACAATTTCTGTTGTTACATGTAATTCCAATTTGGGCAGTTCTATTCTATTGCATAGTAAAGACTGATTGGAAAATAATTATTATCTTCTGTTCCTAATTTTCCACTATTGTTTATAAGACTACCATTTGTTTATTTTTCACTTTTTTTTTTACCTCTAATATTTTGAAAATTCCCTTTTTGTTACTGTAGGTCAATGACAGACAATTTTTGCATCACTGAGTGCACATTAGGAAACTTGCCAAGTGTCCAAAGCCCACACCTAATCTGCATATAAATTTATGTGGGATTTTAATCAGAGGAGAGCACAGTTACTTTTTTTAAAGTCCTATAAGTGTATACAGTCCTTCAACAGACACAGAAAAAATATATTTGAAAGGTTGCCGGAGGAATATAAAAAGGAAATTTCACAGAGCTTTCATTTTATTGCTTTAGGAGTCAGTGAACTAGATAATCAAAGAAATCTTGACTTTTTAATTACTTTTTATTTCTATAGTGCTATATATGTGCATAGTGTTTTACAGACAAATTAAATAATTGTGTTTCTGCTCAGAGAAGCTTAAAATTTTATTAAAAGACACCAAGTGATCACAAGAAGAAAGGAAGAGGCTCTAAGTAAAAGATCAAGCTTAGAGATAGGTGAATAATAGATTTTTTTGGTTTTCTAGCAATCCTGAAAATATTTTTTTTTAATTGTTTTGTGTCAATCCAAAATGAACTTAAAAAAAATCACTAACTAAAAAGATCAAGGAAGTTTCATTTCAGGTCAAACAAAACATTTCATTGGATTTTAAGCATTTGAAAATATTTTTTTAAAGTTAAATTAAAATTAAGAGAAATTTTGAAAATCATTTCAAATAAAAAAAATTGAAATGTTTTGTTTAGAAAATGTCAAAACACTTCATTTTTTATAATTATTTTAGTTTTTTTTCAATTGAAACAATCCTGCAAAATTGATACAAATTTTGAAATGTTTCAATGTCACCAAACAGATGTTTCAATGTCACTGAAACAGATGGTGTTATAGCTAGAATTCCAGTTCAGGAGTTTCAATGTCACCAAATCTGCATTTTTCACCCCCCAAATGTTTGTCAACAATTTTCACTTTTCTGTAATCAAGATGTTTTTCAAATATACATTTTGTTAGTTCCTATTGGTTATCTTTTGTTTTCAGATGTTGAAAGAAGTGAGTGAAACAACATACCTTTCCCAAGCCCTGCCCAGAAACCAAGGTTTCCCTCTACTACCATTCGAGATACAATAATGTGATACCACTAAGAGTAGTTTGTGCAGTTCTGCAAAACCCCACCACTGATCTCCTCTTACCTCTCCAACTACTGTCCCATCACCTTTATTCCCTTCATATCTAAGCTCTATCTATAATTGCTGTCTGGAGCTCCTGTTTTTCAGTTATACCTAGATCCTGTGCCCTTTGCATTCCACTCACCAAAATTTCTGGCCAAAGATCAGAACCAGTACTACATCCTTGTCCTCTGTGACTGTCAGCTGTCTTCAACACCACTGACCATGCTCTTCTAGAAATCTTGTCCTCCCTCAGCTTTTGTGACTCTGTTCTGTCCTAGTTCTCCTCATGCTGTCTGATCACTTTCAGCATGTTGCTGGGAAGATCCCCTTCTTCATCCCTTCTCCTACTTTGTGAAGTTTCCACAGGGCTCTGTCCTTGGCCCTCTCCCCTTCTCCCTTCACATCCTGTCTCTGGGCAACTTTATTCACAGACATGACTTCAACTATCATCTGCATGTTGACTGTCAGATCTACCTCTGACTGGCTCCAGACAGGCTTGGATCACAACCTGCCTTTTGACATGTCTTCATGAGCTTAACCATCAGGTTACGTTCAATATGGCCCAAACATGGCTTTTGATCTTTCCCTTGAAACCCACCCTACAATCTCCTTTTGCAGTCACTGAAAACAACCTTTGCAGCATGTAACCTAGGTGATAGACCACCTGACCAGGACAGTGATAATGATGATGAAATGCTAAGGGAAATTAGAGAGGCTATCAAAATTAAGAACCCAATAATAGTGGGGGATTTCAATTATCCCCATATTGACTGGGAACATTTCACATCAGGACGAAATGCAGAGATAAAATTTCTCAATACTTTAAATGACTGCTTCATGGAGCAGCTGGTATGGGAACCCACAAGGGGAGAGGCAACTCTAGATTTAGTCCTGAGTGGAGCGCAGGAGCTGGTCCAAGAGGTAACTATAGCAGGACCGCTTGGAAATAGTGACCATAATACAATAGCATTCAACATCCCTGTGGTGGGAAGAACATCTCAACAGCCCAACACTGTGGCATTTAATTTCAAAAGGGGGAACTATTCAAAAATGAGGGGGTTAGTTAAACAGAAGTTAAAAAGTACAGTGACTAAAGTGAAATCCCTGCAAGCTGCGTGGGTGCTTTTTAAAGACACCATAATAGTGGCCCAACTTCAATGTATACCCCGAATTAAGAAAGAAAAATTAAGAAAAGAGCCACCATGGCTTAACAACCATGCAAAAGAAGCAGTGAGAGGTAAAAAGACTTCCTTTAAAAAGTGGAAGTCAAATCCTAGTGAGGCAAATAGAAAGGAGCATAAACGCTGCCAGATTAAGTGCAAGAATGTAATAAGAAAAGCCAAAGGGTATGTCTACACTACAGGATTAATCCGAATTTATATAATTCGAATTTAGGAAACCGATTTTATAAATTCGAATGTATTCGGCCACACTAGGCACCATTAATTCGGTGGTGTGCGTCCAAGCTACCATAGTAGCATCAATTTCCAGAGCGTTGCATTGTGGGTAGCTTTTCCATAGCTATCCCATAGTTCCCGCAGTCTCCACCCCCCTTGGAATTCTGGGTTGAGACCCCAGTGCATGATGGGGCAAAAAACATTGTCGCAGGTAGTTCTGGGTACAGCCTCCCCCTCCCTCCCTGAAAGCAATGGCAGACAACCATTTCGCGCCTTTTTTCCTGAGTGAACTCTGCAGACTCCATTCTGCATCAAGCATGGATCCCGTTGTGCTCCAGAACGCAGTCTTGAACATTATAAACACCTCGCGCTTTCTCGTGGAGTTTATGCTTACACAGGACCAGAAAAAAGAGGCGAGGAGGAGGAGGCGGCGATTGCAGCGCAGCGACCAGCGTGATGAGGACATGGACACGGACACAGAATTCTCTGAGACCGCGGGCCCCGGTGCTTTGGAGATTATGATGTTAATGGGCCAGGTTATAGGCTTGGAACACCGATTCTGGGCCCGGGAAACAAGCACAGACTGGTGGGACCGCATAGTGTTGCAGGTGTGGGATGATTCCCAGTGGCTGAGAAACTTTCGCATGCGTAAGGGCACTTTCATGGAACTTTGTGACTTGCTTTCCCCTGCCCTGAAGCGCCAGAATACCAAGATGAGAGCAGCCCTCACAGTTGAGAAGTGAGTGGCGATAGCCCTGTGGAAGCTTGCAACGCCAGACAGCTACCGGTCAGTCGGGAATCAATTTGGAGTGGGCAAATCTACTGTGGGGGCTGCTGTGATGCAAGTAGCCAAAGCAATCACGGAGGTGCTGCTACGAAAGGTAGTGACTCTGGGAAATGTGCAGGTCATAGTGGATGGCTTTGCTGCAATGGGATTCCCTAACTGTGGTGGGGCAATAGATGGAACCCATATTCCTATCTTGGCACCGGAGCACCAGGGTACCCAATACATAAACCGCAAGGGGTACTTCTCAATGGTGCTGCAAGCACTTGTGGATCACAAGGGACGTTTCACCAACATCCATGTGGGCTGGCCGGGAAGGGTTCATGACGCTCGCGTCTTCAGGAACACCAATCTGTTTAAACGGCTGCAGCAAGGGACTTACTTTCCGGACCAGAAAATAACCGTGGGGGATGTTGAAATGCCAATTGTTATTCTTGGGGACCCAGCCTACCCCTTAATGCCATGGCTCATGAAGCCATACACAGGCAGCCTGGACAGGAGTCAGGAGTTGTTCAACTACAGGCTGAGCAAGTGCAGAATGGTGGTAGAATGTGCATTTGGCCGTTTAAAAGGTCGCTGGCGATCCTTATTGACTCGCTCAGACCTCAGCCAAACCAATATCCCCATTGTTATTACTGCTTGCTGTGTGCTTCACAATCTCTGTGAGAGCAAGGGGGAGACCTTTATGGCAGGGTGGGAGGCTGAGGCAAATCGCCTGGCTGCTGATTACTCGCAGCCAGACACCAGGGCGATTAGAAGAGCACACGATGAAGCGCTGCGCATTAGGGAAGCTTTGAAAACCAGTTTCATGACTGGCCAGGCTACAGCGTGAAATTTATGTTTGTTTATCCTTCCTGAAAACCCGCCCCCTTTATTGACTCATTCTCTGTAAGGAACCCACCCTCCCCCTTCCCCCAGCTTGCTTTCAAAGGAAATAAAGTCACCATTGTTTAAAAATCATTTATTCTTTATTAATTGATTATAAAAAGAGGGAGAGAACCTGAGTGGGGTTTGGGAGGAGGATCAGCGGGAAGGAAAAGCCCAGTAAAAAAAGGTTAAGAAAATGGCAGCCTTTTGCTTGGGCTGTCCACTGGGGTGGAATGGGAGGGTGTACGGAGCCTCCCCCCCCCCCCCCGTGTTCTTAAACGTCTGGGTGAGGAGGCTATGGAACATGGTGAGGAGGTAGGGGGGTTATACAGGGGCTGTAGCGGCACAGAACCTGAGTGGGGTTTGGGAGGAGGATCTGCGGGAAGGAAAAGCCCAGTAAAAAAAGGTTAAAAAAATGGCAGCCTTTTGCTTGGGCTGTCCACTGGGGTGGAATGGGAGGGTGTACGGAGCCTCCCCCCCCCCCCCATGTTCTTACACGTCTGGGTGTGGAGGCTATGGAACATGGTGAGGAGGTAGGGGGGTTATACAGGGGCTGTAGCGGCACTCTGTTCTCCAGCAGCCGTTCCTGAAGCTCCACCAGACGCCGAAGCATGTCTGTTTGCTCACGCAGCAGCCCCAGCGTTGCTTCCCGACTCCTCTGATCTTCCTGCCGCCACCTCTCATCTCGAGCGTCTCTCCTCTCCTCACGTTGGTCCCTTCTGTCCTCACGTTGGTCCCTCATGTCCTCACGTTGGTCCCTCCTGTCCTCACGGTCACTGGCTTCTTTCCTATACTTGCAAACCGTCTCCTTCCACTCATTCAGATGAGCTCTTTCATTCCTGGTGGATTGCATGATTTCGGCAAACATCTCTTCTCTCGTCTTTTTTTTACGACGCCTTATCTGGGATAGCCTTCGGGAAGGAGGAGGGAGGCTTGAAACATTTGCACCTGCTGGAGGGAGTGAAAAAAGGAGAGAATTTTTTTAAAAGATACATTTTTCAGAACAATGCTTATACTCTTTCACGGTGTATACTATTCACATTACATAGCACATGTGATTTCTGTGCAAGGTCGCATTTTGCCTCTTAATATTGAGTGCCTGTGGCTTTGCTGCTAGAGATCACAGACGCAGGTCCGGGCAACAGAATTCACCTTGCATGCTGCCATGGTAAGCCACTGTCTTTAGGCTTCTGCGCCCTGCTTTCCCACATACCAAGCAAAGCCCGTTGTGCTGCAGTTTTCCTGTTAGCTTGTTTTCTGCTGCTGAAGGTTAACACCCCCCCCCCATCCAATTCTCTGGGATGAGTGCTTTCTCCCTCCCCCCACCGCGTGGCTGGTATCAGGGAAGATCCCTGCAGGAACCAAACTAACACCCCCCCCCCCCACCCGCCATGAATTCTCTGGGATGAGTGCTTTCTCCCTCCCCCCACCGCGTGGCTGGTATCAGGGAAGATCCCTGCAGGAACCAAACTAACACCCCCCCCCCCCCACCCGCCATGAATTCTCTGGGATGAGTGCTTTCTCCCTCCCCCCACCGCGTGGCTGGTATCAGGGAAGATCCCTGCAGGAACCAAACTAACAACACCCCCCCCCACCCGCCATGAATTCTCTGGGATGAGTGCTTTCTCCCTCCCCCCACCGCGTGGCTGGTATCAGGGAAGATCCCTGCAGGAACCAAACTAACACCCCCCTCACACACCCGCCATGAATTGTCTGGGATGAGTGCTTTCTCCCTCCCCCCACCGCATGGCTGGTATCAGGGAAGATCCCTGCTAGCAAAACGCGAAAAGCTCTGGGCCAATCCTCCCCCCCCCCCTTTGCACTTGGCTAAATGCAGGGAAGGATTTCTTTTCAGCCACAGGCAAACAGCCCAGTAGGAACGGCCACCTCTGTCCCCTTAATTAAATTCCCTTATTTCAACCAGGTTACCCTAAGCGATATCACTCTCCTGAGGATTACACAGCAAGATAAAGAACGGATGTTGCTTGAATGCCAGCAAACACTGGGACCATACGCTGCCAGGCTCTGTCAGGCAATGATACCAGATTACTTGCTACTAGCATGGCGTGGTCAAGTGTCCTACCATGGAGGACGGAATAAGGCTGCACTGCCCAGAAACCTTGTGGCAAGGCTTTTGGAGTACCTCCAGGAGAGCTTCATGGAGATGTCCCTGGAGGATTTCCGCTCCATCCTCAGACATGTTAACAGACTTTTCCAGTAGCTGTACTGGCTGCGAATGCATCCCAAGTGCTCAGGGCAAATTAATCATTAAAAATGCTTGCTTTTAAACCATGTTTTATATTTTAAAAGGTAAACTCACCTGAGGTCCCTTCCATGGGGTCATGGTCTTGGGTGCTGGCTTGGGAGGGTACTTCAGTCAGGGTGAGAAACAGATCCTGGCTGTTGGGGAGAACGGAGAGCTGGGTGCTCTCTGCCAGCTCGTCCTCCTCCTCCTCCTCTTCCCCTTCCACGGAATCATCAGGTGTACCTGATGAGATTATCCCCAGCTCGGAATCCACAGTCAGAGGTGGGGTAGTGGTGGCGGCCCCCCCTAGAAATGCATTTAGCTCAGCGTAGAAGCGGCATGTCCGTGGCTCTGACCCGGAGCGACCGTTTGCCTCCTTTGCTTTTTGATAGGCTTGTCTGAGCTCCTTGACTTTCACGCGGCACTGATCTGTGTCCCTATTGTGGCCTCTCTCCATCATGCCCTTGGAAATTTTTTCATAAGTTTTGGCATTTCGTCTTTTCGAACGCAGTTCTGCTAGCACTGAATCCTCTCCCCATATAGAGATCAAATCCAGTACCTCCTGTACGGTCCATGCTGGTGCTCTTTTTCGATTATCAGCCTGCATGGTTACCTGTGCTGATGAGCTCTCTGTGGTCACCTGTGCTCTCCACGCTGTGCAAACAGGAAATGAAATTCAAATGTTCCCGGGGCTTTTCCTGTCCACCTGGCCAGTGCATGCGAGTTCAGATTGCTGGCCAGAGCGGTCACAATGGTGCACTGTGGGATAGCTCCTGGAGGCCAATAACATCGAATTGCGGCCACACTAACCTTAATTCGGATTAACAATACCGATTTTGACGCTACTCCTCTCGTCGAGGAGCAGTACAGAAATCGAATTAAAGGGCCCTTTAATTCGAATTAACTGGCTTCGTTGTGTGGACGGGTCAAGCGTTAATTCGAATTAAGGCAGCTAAATCCGAATTAAAGTCGTAGTGTAGACCAGGCCAAAGAGGAGTTTGAAGAACGGCTAGCCAGAAACTCCAACGGTAACAACAAAATGTTTTTTAAGTATATCAGAAGCAGGAAGCCTGCTAAACAACCAGTGGGGCCCCTTGATGATCGAGATACAAAAGGAGCGCTTAAAGACGATAAAGTCATTGCGGAGAAACTAAATGGATTCTTTGCTTCAGTCTTCACGGCTGAGGATGTAAGGGAGATTCCCAAACCTGAGCCGGCTTTTGTAGGTGACAAATCTGAGGAACTGTCACAGATTGAAGTGTCACTAGAGGAGGTTTTGGAATTAATTGATAAACTTAACATTAACAAGTCACCGGGACCAGATGGCATTCACCCAAGAGTTCTGAAAGAACTCAAATGTGAAGTTGCGGAAGTATTAACTAAGGTTTGTAACCTGTCCTTTAAATCAGCTTCTGTACCCAATGACTGGAAGTTAGCTAATGTAACGCCAATATTTAAAAAGGGCTCTAGAGGTGATCCCGGCAATTACAGACCGGTAAGTCTAATGTCGGTACCGGGCAAATTAGTCAAAACAATAGTTAAGAATAAAATTGTCCGACACATAGAAAAACAAACTGTTGAGCAATAGTCAACATGGTTTCTGTAAAGGGAAATCGTGTCTTACTAATCTATTAGTGTTCTTTGAAGGGGTCAACAAACATGTGGACAAGGGGGATCCAGTGGACATAGTGTACTTAGATTTCCAGAAAGCCTTTGACAAGGTCCCTCACCAAAGGCTCTTATGTAAATTAAGTTGGCAAGGGATAAAAGGGAAGGTCCTTTCATGGATTGAGAACTGGTTAAAAGACCGGGAACAAAGGGTAGGAATTAATGCTAAATTCTCAGAATGGAGAGGGGTAATTAGTGGTGTGCCCCAAGGGTCAGTCCTCGGACCAATCCTATTCAACTTATTTATAAATGATCTGGAGAAAGGGGTAAACAGTGAGGTGGCAAAGTTTGCAGATGATACTAAACTGCTCAAGATAGTTAAGACCAAAGCAGACTGTGATGAACTTCAAAAAGATCTCACAAAACTAAGTGATTGGGCAACAAAATGGCAAATGAAATTTAATGCGGATAAATGTAAAGTAATGCACATTGGAAAAAATAACCCCAACTATACATACAATATGATGGGGGCTAATTTAGCTACAACGAGTCAGGAAAAAGATCTTGGAGTCATCGTGGATAGATCTCTGAAGATGTCCGCGCAGTGTGCAGAGGCGGTCAAAAAAGCAAACAGGATGTTAGGGATCATTAAAAAGGGGATAAAGAATAAGACTGAGAATATATTATTGCCCTTATATAAATCAATGGTACGCCCACATCTCGAATACTGCGTACAGATGTGGTCTCCTCATCTTAAAAAAAAGATATACTGGCACTAGAAAAGGTTCAGAGAAGCGCAACTAAAATGATTAGGGGTTTGGAACGGGTCCCATATGAGGAGAGATTAAAGAGGCTAGGACTCTTCAGCTTGGAAAAGAGGAGACTAAGGGGGGATATGATAGAGGTATATAAAATTGTGAGTGATGTGGAGAAAGTGGATAAGGAAAAGTTATTTACTTATTCCCATAATACAAGAACTAGGGGTCACCAAATGAAATTAATAGGCAGCAGGTTTAAAACAAATACAAGGAAGTTCTTCTTCACGCAGCGCACAGTCAACTCCTTACCTGAGGAGGTTGTGAAGGCTAGGACTATAACAGCGTTTAAAAGAGAACTGGATAAATTCATGGTGGTTAAGTCCATTAATGGCTATTAGCCAGGATGGGTAAGGAATGGTGTCCCTAGCCTCTGTTTGTCAGAGGATGAAGATGGATGGCAGGAGAGAGATCACTTGATCATTGCCTGTTGGTCCACTCCCTCTGGGGCACCTGACATTGGCCACTGGCGGTAGACAGGATACTGGGCTAGATGGACCTTTGGTTTGACCCAGTACGGCCGTTCTTATGATATATTTGACTTAGACTTCCCTCTAGATCCTCACATCCAGGAAGTGTTTAAATATTGTCACTTCTTCCTGCATAACGTGTCTAAGATATTTGTCCACACAGTTAAAATTCTCACCCTGGTCCTTATTTCACATCTTGAGTACTGTAACCACTTCCTCTCTGGCCTTGACAAATGCAATCTTGCTCCACTTCACTCCATTCAAAGCATTGCTGCGCATGCCTTCTATATCACCACTGGTTTTGTGTCACTTTACTGGCCCTTTCTTCTCTACCATTGTGACGGGTTGGATCACAGAAACCCCTTTGGGACGGCCAACTGATGTGCTGAGACTACCCCTGAGCCAGTTTCCCCTGGCAGCTTAGGACTTCAGTACCCTGCCTGGTTTGAGCCACACACGCTAGCCTGCTACAAACACAGACCCAGGTCTGAACTACGTCCCACAAACTGCAGACTTAACTGAAAACAGCTTAAGAAGTGTTCCTGTCTCCAACACTCAGATGCCAAACTCCCAATGGGGGCCAAACCCCAAATAAATCCTTTTTACCCTGTATAAATCTTATGCAGGGTAAACTCATAAACTGTTCACCCTCTATAACACTGATAGAGAGATATGCACAGCTGTTTCTGCCCCCCCCCCCAGGTATTAATACATACTCTGGGTTAATTAATAAGTAAAAAGTGATTTTATTAAATACAAAAATAGGATTTAAGTGGTACCAGGTGATAACAGACAGAACAAAGTGAATTACCAAACATAATAAAATAAAACACGCATGTCTAAATCTAATACAGTAAGAAAACTGAATACAGATAAAATCTCACCCTCAGATATTTCAATAAGCTTCTATCACAGACTGGACACCTTCCTAGTCTGGGCACAATCCTTTCCCCTGGTACATCCCTTGTTCCAGCTCAGGTGGTAGCTAGGGGATTTCTCATGATTGTTGCCCCCTTTGTTCTGTTTCTCTCCCTTATATAGCTTTGGCACAAGGTGGGAATCTTTTGTCTCTCTGGGTCCACACTCCTCCTCCTAAATGGAAAAGCACCAAGTTTAAGATGGATTTCAGTATAAGGTGATGTGGTCACATGTCCTCTGAGACCCCCAAGCCTTCATTCCTCCCAGCCTGACTCACAGGAAGGCCTGCAAGCAAACAGAGCCATCCACAGTCAATTGTCCTGGTTGATGGCAGCCATCAAGATTCCAAACCACCATTAATGGCCCACACTTTGCATAATTACAATAGGCCCTCAGAGTTATATTTCATATTTCTAGTTTCAGATACGAGAATGATACATACATACAAATAGGATGACCACACTCAGTAGATTATAAGCTTTGTAATGATACCTTACAAGAGACCTTTTGCATGAAGCTATATTCCAGTTATATTATATTCACACTCATTAGCATATTTTCATAAAATCATATAGAGTGCAACGTCACAAACATATCAAACACAAACTACTCATCTTTGCTTTTAAAGCCTTCATGGACTATACTCTCACTATCTATCAGCTTTTGTCTGCTATTGTGATGTCAGTCCCCACCTGCACTCTAGCAATGATTCCAGCCTTCATCTCTCACTTGTTAAATTTTCAAACAAGCATCTGTCTGTGTTCCTACCCATGCTGCCCCTCCATGCCTGGCAGGATCTTCCTCTAAATGTTGCAAAGCCACCTCAATATCCTCCTTCAAATCCCTCCTTAAAACTTTCCTCTGCCTATGATGCCTACAAGAAACATAACAATGGTTAGGTAGCCTTTATGGTGAGATTGCTTCTTTTCGTGTTAATTATTATCGTGTTATTACCTTGTGCTCCCCTTGTCTGTTGCATCTACCTTTTGTCTTGTTTTATACTTAGATTGTAAACTGTTCAAGGCAGAGACCTTTTTTTTTTTTTTTTTTTTTTTTTTGCTATGTACTTGTCAGAGCTAGCACTTGATGCAGGCCCCTAGGTGGTACTGCAATATAAATAATAGGATTGGGCCTCTTTTCTTACATCCCTCGATCAACAGTGAAATATTTACCATTTAAATTATCTTTATTCTTTTGAATTAACACCCCATTGTGATGTATAGAGGCATTTAAGACCTATTTGTTAGACCTATTAGCCCAAGGCAGTACAATGGCTGACAGTTGGAAGGTTTTCATGGTAACTATGACTTCTAGAGAGTTAATTTCTTAAACTGAAATCTTAGATTCTGAAATACAAGATGGCAGCCTCCAAACAAAATGGTTCAGCTTGTGGCGCTATCACAATGTAGCCAAATGGGACCCCTGATTTTTTTAAGCACTTATTAATTCACTAGAGAATGTCTAAGTTAGAGCAAGCAAGGTTGTGGAAGAGGGCTGGAACGGTGGAAATCAGCATAGAGACAACAATTAAGTTTTCTTGGGCATATTTTTAGCAAGTTGTAAAGGCGGGTAGCTTATTCTACTAAGACTCTGAACAAGCTTCAGCTTTGTTTGTAAGTTTTATCTTGCACACAAGATAAGAACCTAGTTTAGTCTTTCCCTGAAGTTGAGGTATGGCTGTCTTATTTATGAAAAATGAAAGGCCACTGTGAATTTGCAATCTTAAACATGCTAACAACCTATTAGTATTTCTCAACTGAAAATGCAATTAACCTTACTAAAACTTTCCTTCTCCTGGAAAATTAAACTTACCTATTGCTCTTTTTTTCTTCTTAAAATTCATTCATGTAAGTGTCATACATTTGGTGTATTAATCTAGCATGATTGTAACATGTTCCATGCCCCAAAGCAGCAGATACCATCTGTGTATAGTAGATCTCCCTATTCAGCTTAGGTTTCATTGGGGAAACTATTATTGTAAATTGGTAATTTAGGAAACCTGATCTAATCTAGTTTGCTATAGTGACAATAAATCATGCTGTTGAGGCCTACCTTTCTCCCCTAAGGTTTTCTCCTGGGATATGACACAGCGATGTTAAATTATTATTTTCTTCTTTACACTTACCTGCATATGCAATGATCAGTGATACAGTGTCTTTTCACTCTGACTGTTAAGGGAGCACCATACAGAGAGAGATTAAAATTCATGCAAGATAGTCCCATGGATCCAAGAGTCTCCACAGGGTGTTGGGCATTTGTACGATAGTCCGATGCTTCCTTCCTATCTTTTCCCTTTCTCAATAATGGCAGAGCTTCCTCAGGAGCTATTCTATCATGCTGCAATTGTCCCAACCCTATCCTCCATGACAGGGATGATCCCAATGTGTGGAAGAGGGAGTGATTGGAAGATGATGTAAATTCCATGCAGGTTTGAAGGGGAAGAGGCTATGGAGAGGGGCTCAGTCCCATACTCTGCCCATCCAACCACAGGTCTTGGACCTGCAATACCCCAGGTGTGTTGTATTCCTTAGAAGTATCTTCCAATGACCCATTGTAAGCTAAGTGGCTATCCCTCCCTGTCACTATTTGAGGGAGGTCATACCTCCTCACTGTCACGTACCTGTAATGGTGAGCTCAAAAGGGGGGAAATTAGCTGCACCTAGTGCTTTGGCTCTCTGGCCAGGCACAGCAATACAGCAGTCTGTGAGCCTAGGGCAGGGCAGTAAACAGTTTGTAGGCTCTGACATGCAGTCAGGGCAGAGCAGGTAAGCAGTCTGTGAGCCCAGGTAAGGGAGAGCACCAGCACAGTCTAGGGGCTCAGATAAGGGTGAGCACCAACAAATGCCTCCTGGCCTAATATGGGGAGGCTGCCATCCCAGGGATGGGGTGGCAGTGGGGACGTGGGTCTGCCCAACTCCATCCCAGCCCAGGGCCCTAACAGTGGCAGAGTGGTCTGCCACTGGGTAAGCAAGGATCCGCCCACAACACACTGACCTAGAATCAGGCCCGCACTTAACCAGATGGTCATCTAGTTCCCCAGGGCTACTTCCTACATCTCCGGGGATTGGTACCTGTATATAATTGGTGTGAAAAAACATAGGAAATCTTTTCTTATTTAAAAGATGGCTTTTGTTTGAGTGTGTTGTGACAATCTGAATCTAAAAAAGACAATATACATGTTAAGCAGCAAAATACTGAGATTTTGATCTATTAATTTGGTAATATTAAATAAAATACATCCTTAAAGATCTATGGATAAAGTAAAAAAAAGACATCCGGTACCTCCTTGTAACTGTTTTACTACTCCTCCTTACCCATTAGCCTGCTTTATTATAATATAGGGATCAGTGCTTTTTACTTTCTATTTGTTTGCTTGGAAAAATCTACTGGCCCTGAAAGCCCTTGCACTTGTCCATCAGACTTGATTGGTCCTACGATAATGAAACCTTAATATTCTCATTCTGATTGCATCTTCTAGTTTTTGCTTCCCACTTCAATTCCAACATAACTTTAGCACTCGAAAATTTACAAACCACAGAGTGAGAGATTAATTTTTTGTAACATTTGAAAGTTGGTTTTCAAATTTCCAGATAATATGCAGCTGTGGAATTGGTATCTATCATAGCAGCCACTGTCATGTCAAAATTTAAGTTGGGATGGGGTAGTGGGGAACAAGATAGTAATTGGATTGATGTACATTCACACTCTGATATCTCACAACCTCACAAGGTTTGAAATAAATGTTGTGCACCATTGGAAAGCTCATTGTAACAGCTTTGCAATGATGTATAGCATTTGTTGCTAGCCCTGCTGCTCCATGAGATATCAGACTTCAATACTGTCACAGTCCAGCAGTGTGTTTTTGGCACCTGTCCAGGGCTGAATATAGAGAGTCCCAGACCTCCAGCCATGTAATTTTCATTCTATGACTATAAAGTAATATCTAGAAGTAGTGACTCCAGGAGTCATTTTATGGAATGATATCATAGTATGTTAAGTAGTGTTTTGAATAACAAAAAATTTAACCTGCAGGTGTTTACATGTGACTTCCTATTTGGAAGGATGATGTGTGCACTTATGAAATGTGATGCCTTTTGTTTTTCAAGTGTACATTACTTTGGTTTATTTAAACCAGATTTAGCAAAAGAACTAGATATGAAAAACAGCATAGAGTAAAGAATCCACATCAAATGACTTCCAACATGTTACGCCTAGACTAGAGAGAGCTTGTTTCAAACTCTCATGGGAGAAAGGAAGTGGGCAGAGGGAAGGAAGGTTTGAAACAGTGGCATACCTGGTCGAGGTAAAAGGGGAGATAATGAAGACACATATTGAGCAGCTCTTAAAAGATAAGAGTTCTGAAAGGGTAAATGGAATTGAAATTGAAGTTGGCAACCATGTAATTACTGGGAAGGAAAATGATTGTTTTTTATAGGCCTGAAGATTATGTAGGTAAAAATATTACTGTACAAAGTAAAACTCGCATGTAGAGGAAGAAATGGAAAAGGAGCATTTGCCAAATGCACTTTCTTAATGAGTATCTTGCTGCTTAAAAAAAAAAAAAAAAAACCCTCAAAAAATTCCCATAGAAGTCATACTTTTACAATCATCTTTTGACATTTTTTAATGCATGTAGCTAGGAAGCTATTATGGATTTTGTCTCCTGGGTAGTGCACATGATAGAACTCTCCCTATGTGCAGAGTTCAATGGCCTTTTTGTAAAGCGCTGCAGCCTGTGATGTTGGAGATGTGTGTGTGATGTTCTGTCAGGCCGACTTTACATTTGTTCATTCTTGTTGTTTTCCTCAATCTACAGCAAGTAACTTAGATGAAGAGGACTTTGCGCATTTTTGTGTATGGCAGCATAGACAAGCAAGCTCAATTACTTTATCATAAAAATTGCATTATAAAAATGGCTGCATTATATGTTGTGCCAGTGTACTGAAGATATGCTCAAAATTTGAAACCAGAACCTGTGGCTCCAAAGCTGATTAGGGCTGCTAACAGCAATACACCTCAGACTCTTCCAGTCTGTGGGACTCTATCTGTAATGAGTTGAGGGTTACCAGGAAAGTACATACACCAGATTGTGTTCCTATTTGATAGTGTTACGGGTAGTAAAGAAGGGAAAAGTTTTCCTTTAAAAAAGAATTCTCTTTGCGATGTTCCTGAGTCTGGAATCATCAAAGATTAAAAGAGGGGCTTTTAACTGTAAATAAAGGAACATATAAATACCAACTAGCCCGAGGTGAGGGATTATCTCAGAGTCTGGGTATGAACTGGTACCTTTTAAAAGACTGGTTCAATCTCCATCTATGCATCAGGTCTAGAAAACATAATTTTTAATGCAAGATTCTGGGATCCCTCTGTTGGAAAAGCTTATTGACACCAAAAGTTGCATTCCATATATTTTTGTTTGAATTGGGCTTTGTTCTTGCTGTAACCCTTACCCATTGAATTGTAGTTAACAATTCCCATGTTTGAAGTGTTCACTGCACGGCCTACCCAAACTATTTTATATCATGGTATCTGTGGGTCAGACTCTGATCTCATGCCAGCGTAGCTCCATTGATTTCAGTTAGAAACTGTTACTCCTAATTTACAATTTTATAAGTGAGATCAGAATCAGGCCTTATGTGCCTTATTTGCTTCTACCCTAGCGAAAAAAATAAGCCCCAAAATCCAATAGTTCCTTGGCCAAACTATTCTTTGTGTTGTGACACATACTGTCCTATATACCCATCAGTTTACTTGGGAAACTAAGCTCTAAGAGAAAATTAATAGGAAAAAAAAAGACAAGATACTGATTGTCTAAGGAAAAGAAACAGTATGTGGAGACACATCGTGGAAACTGAGCCTTGAAAGATTAAAGAAAATCTCATGCAGCATGATGTCTTAGCATACTCTATACCAGGGGTCTCAAACTCAGATGACCCCAAGGGCCGCATGAGGACTAGTGCATTGGCCTGAGGGCCGCATCACTGACACACCCCCCACTGCCTCTGGCCCCGCCCCCACTCCACCCCTTCCAATTAGGCCCCACCCCTGCCCCACCTCTTCCCACCCCTTCCCTGCCCCATTCCAATCCCTTCCCTGAAGTCCCCACCCCAACGCTGCCCCCAGGGGGTGCAGAAAGGGTGCAGGGTGCAGCGGGGGCTGAGGGCAGGGAGTTGAGGTGCAGGAGGTGTGCAGGGTGCTCAGGGCAGGGAGTTGGTTTGTGGGGTACAAGAGGGGTGTGGCAGGGGGTTAGGGTGCAGCAGGTGGCTCGGGTGCAGCAGGTGGCTCAGGGCAGGGAGTTGGGGTATGGGATGCGGCAGGGGGCTCAGGGCAGGGAGTTGGGGGTGCAGGAGGGGTGCGGGATGTGGCAGGGGGCTCAGGGCAGGGAGATGGGGGTGCAGGAGGGGTTCAGGGTGTGAGCTCCAGCCTGGTGCCGCTTACCTAGAGCGGCTCCGGGGTGGCAGCAGCACTCACTGGGGCCAGGGCAGGCTCCCTGCCTGCCTTGGCCCCGGCTTCACGCTGCTCCATTCCAGGAAGCAGCTGGAACCGTGTCCCGGCAGCCCCTGGGGGAGGGGGAGGGGCTCAGGGTTCCCTGCTTGTGCTGCTCTTGCCGCTCCTCCAGGTACCTCCCACGAAGCTCCCATTGGCCGCGGTTCACTGTTCCCGGCCAATGGGAGCTGCGGGGGGCAGTGCCTGGAAGGAGGCAATGCTGGAGCCCTCTGCCTCCTTCCCCCTCCCCCCCAGCCCGAAGGGGCGTGCTGCCAGCTGCTTCAGAGAGCAGTGTGAGGCTCGCAGCATCAGGAGGCAATCCCACGGGTAGGTAGAGGGGCGGGGGGGTGCGGGGAGCTTGGCAGGCCACACGCGGACCGCGTGTTTGAGACCCCTGCTCTATACTGTTAACAGAAGAGATTTCCTATGGCATAGTGGTTGAGTTTACCCACAGCCCATCGATAATTTCCATCTTGTAAGCGTGAGTGACAGAATTCAATATCCATCAGTTCATTCATGCCCTGTGACAATCAGCTGATGCTATCTGGCTCAGGTATGTTAATTAAATCAGAATATCTGGTAAGCATCAGCTATTGTCTTGGGCAGGAAACTCTAGTTGCTAATTCAATTCATCTCAAACTTAGCCTTTTAGGCATTAATCAGAGCATCATGAACATCTTATAAGGTATTCACTGGTGAAGTACTTATTGAATCCTTTGTGACAATTTTCCTTCCTCCTTCTAATTTTGTTCTATGATGTAGGACATTGGAAGATTTTTTTGTTTCATTTTTTTTAAGTAAGAAAGTTGCAGTATGCATGATAGTTTAGTCCATACTGTGCAATGTTGCTTCTTCCATGTCTGAGTAATTTACAGCAATTTCCTGGGTTGTCAGCCATGCATTTTAAGAGACCTAGCAAAATCTAAAGTGAAACCCTTTTGTATGCCATTTCTCTGGGAAGCCCTTTTACCTTAATTTTATATAGCTGCATATCAGTGATAAATACCTCATTAGGATCCATAAATAGGTGCATTATCTGCTACTCTCAATTTCCATGTCAGATAGACCTGTGTCAACACCCTATTCAAAAACAAATAATTTACAAACTACTCATGCAAAGAAGAGAAACGTCCATTTCATTGTAGTGCAGATTATCTGCACATTGGAGTTCCAATTTTAAAAGGAGACTTTTGAGCTAGAGAGAGAGAGTACTTAGAATGGTTCTGAGCCCATACTGCACATATTTATGCAGAAAATATTGTTTTTGCCTTCCTCTTCTCCCTCCTGTTACAATGAATCATCAAAAGTGCTGGCTATCCCTAGAGATCACTAAGACAGTAAACAATTTTTTTTTATACAGTTTAATACTATAATAAAAGTAAATGTGTTAAAAAAATGGAAGAATTTCAGAATAAAAATCAGCCCAGACAATGATTCAACAGCCAGCATACTAGACCCAGATGCCAAAAAAAAAAAAAAAAAAAAAAAAAATCAGGCCTGACATACTCATTGCCCCAACTCACTGTTGTAATAATCTGTATCTAAAGAATGTCATGCAAGGTGTCATATGCAAACTGGTAACATGCCGATCATCAATATTATTGTATGATATATAGACAGGTGATGTAGAAAGAATTATAGCGGTGTGCTGGAAATATGTTCCTAAAATGTGTTTGGCGGGCAATGCCTAAGCCCAGCCCGTCCAAGACAAAAAATGTTGTTTTACAGGCTCGACTTTGTCTCTGATGTAAATTAAGCAATGTGAGACCAAATAAAATGAAAAGCACATTTACAAGTAAGGTAAACAAACATTAGGGGACAAGATGACCACTTAATAATCTCAGAGGAAGGAGATCTTCCTGCCCCTCACAGTGAAGTCAGTGAATGTGACAGATATAAGCAGAAGCAAAAAGACATGTGTTATTCATCACTGAATGGATGCAAGCAGCCAGAGCATTGGTAATCTGAGAAAGTTTAATCCTTCAACCCAACAGGGTTGCAGTATCTGAGACCTGACTATAGGTGAGAAACCTGCTTAAACAAAGATTGTAAGTTTTAGTTGTTGTTTTGTTTTTGTTTTCCTTCTAATCATGCGGGTCCTCTATTCTTACTTAGCATTTGAAAATCTGCTTTGTTAAACTCGTTCTTGTTTTATTACAAAACCGTCTCAATGATGTGCATTAGATTGAAGGGTAAACTCCTCAGCCAAACTATGAGGGTGGTTTGTGTTCTGTCTCTTTGGAGGCAGCAAATTTGATAATTTCTGTGAG
Source organism: Emys orbicularis (assembly GCF_028017835.1). Taxonomy (NCBI): domain Eukaryota; kingdom Metazoa; phylum Chordata; order Testudines; family Emydidae; genus Emys; species Emys orbicularis. The sequence continues at coordinate 97,208,972 of NC_088684.1, forward strand.
GGTCCAATGAGAGGGACTGGATACTGCAGGGGATACAGTTTTTGGGAGACTTGGGAATGAAAAGGCTGTTGGTGTCAGGACTCTGAGCCAAAGTTGCACAGCACAGAAGCATTCAGGGTTAGAGAGCAGGCATGGACACAAACGATTACTGGTCCGAGTAAACCCCCAAAGCATTGCTCATCCCAAAATGAAATCCTTTGTTTCCATTTTCCCAACAGGAATGAGAGAAATTTTAGCAGAACCAACATTTTCCTGAAGAACATATTTTCTACTCCTCTGTCCCCAAATAAATAAAAATTGACCAAAGCAGGTGTACATTTCACACCCTTTCACACTTTATATATTTAGGATTGAGTTCTTTTAGGATGATAACACACATTGGTTATGGTTTCCCATATGGTTATGGCCAGACTTTCACTGTGTATGTTGGAAGCTCAGCAGAGCCATTTTGGGTACATCTACACAGCAAGTAAACACCTGTGGCTGGCCTGGGTCCACTGGCTTGGGCTCACAGGGCTCAGGTCACAGGGCAGTAAAATTGCTGGGTAGACATTCAGGCTCAGGTTGGAGCTGAAGCTCTTGGACCCCATGAGGGGGATGGTTCCCAGAACCCAGCCTTCAGCTCGAGATGGAATATCTACACAGCAAATTTTAGCCCTGTGAGCTTGAGTCAGTCGACCTGGGCCGGCCCCAGCCTCTCTGTGGCTCTTTTATTCCAGTGTAGACATACCCTAAAACTCATCTCCTCAGAGCACATGACAACAGAAGAATGTGGATCTGCTCCAGTGTGGGACAGAGGGCTGCTTATGTTCCTTGCTCTTGACATCCATGATTATCTGGAGGCAGTGATCCTGCTCAGTGGCTCCCTGAGGATACTAGATGGAAGGACAAGACACTAGAGTTTACGACCAGCTACCCTGCAGAAATCTGCTTTCTCACAATCCTCCAATATAATAGGTGGGCACGCACTTCTACAGAGTGAAATTTCTCTTGATCTTTCTCCTTTATCCCTGCTGCATTAATCTCTCACTATACTGCCTCCAGTCCACATTTCTGAGGTATGTCTGCATGTGTTTCTTCAAGGCTCTTGCCCTTGGGAAGTCTTCCTTTATAACTAACAACAACAACCTGTAATGTCTCCCTAGGTGACATTATAGCAAATTGCATGAGGATTTGAATATATAAACAATTATAATTATATAGGTTTAAGTGCAGCACTCTGCTATGTTAAAATAATCCCATCTAGCCACCTCATTACATTTAGATTTGTAAACAAGAGCCTACCCCATTTTAACACTTTAGGACAATTGCACTGTGATGAGATTAATTCTAAACAATAACATCGATTTTCAAAATATTGAATGGAAAAATTCAGACACAAACTATATTATTTGAGCCCTAAATTAGTGATGCTAAATAACAAAAGTGAGGAAATGCACAGTTAAGCAACAAATGTACCATATGCTATACTGTACCTGGGCACAATAGGACACCACCTAAATGACTTTCTTAATGTCCCCATTGTGCTAGATATTGGCGGACATATGGTGTGCTGCCTGCTAAACTGTGCATTTCCATGATTTTGTTGGTTGACTTTGATAGCGCTTTCTGTTTCTCTGTTGCCAGGCAGGCTTTCAAAATGTTTTGCTTTACTGTCCAGAACATAGTAGCCTTACATTTTATTTTGCCATTTCATTTTTACCTGGGTGTTTTTTCCCTACCCTCTGTTGCATATTCCAGTTATTGTCAGGCCTTCCAAACAGTTTTGGTTTGTGCCAATTGGCAGGTGATTGGAGTGGAACATCCCAATGTATACAACAGAATTTTTAAATGACTCTCAATCCTGGTAGTAGCCAAACAACCTAGTGCTCCTAGTTGTCTAGAGAGAGAATGTTCACGTGGTCAGCAGGAGCATACTGCTGTTTTGCAAAGGCTCCCTCCATATTCTCAAACCATTTGAGGATACTAGTAACAAGGGGAATAAATCCTCTTGGGGCAACTTTAGTCCCAGTAATTTGGACTAGTGACAAGCTACCTTTGGTCATTCTTGATCATCCTGTAGAGTTTGGCTATTTCCGCCTTACCAATTGTTTGACCAAAATCCTATACTAGTTTTCCCCACCCACCGTCTAGTCCCTGCTATCCTGATCTTAGGGATATTGTATATGCTCTTGGATATGAATCAACAGTGTGCCCTTGTTGCCAAGAAGGCTAACGGCATTTTGGGCTGTATAAGTAGGGACATTGCCAGCAGATCGAGGGACGTGATCATTCCCCTCTATTCGACATTGGTGAGGCCTCATCTGGAGTACTGTGTCCAGTTTTGGGCCTCACACTACAAGAAGGATGTGGAAAAATTGGGAAGAGTCCAGCGGAGGGCAACAAAAATGATTAGGGGGCTGGAGCACATGAGGAGAGGCTGAGGGAACTGGGATTGTTTAGTCTGCAGAAGAGAAGAATAAGGGGGGATTTGATAGCTGCTTTCAACTACCTGAAAGGGGGTTCCAAAGAGGATGGATCTAGACTGTTCTCAGTGATACCTGATGACAGAACAAGGAGTAATGGTCTCAAGTTGCAGTGGGGGAGGTTTAGGCTGGATATTAGGAAAAACTTTTTCACTAGGAGGGTGGTGAAGCACTGGAATGGGTTACCTAGGGAGGTGGTGGAATCTCCTTCCTTAGAGGTTTTTAAGATCAGGCTTGACAAAGCCCTGGCTGAGATGATTTAGTTGGGAATTGGTCCTGCTTTGAGCAGGGGGTTGGACTAGATGACCTCCTGAGGTCCCTTCCAACCCTGATATTCTAGGATTCTATGAATATTTTACCTGGTGTCAATCAGTGACCTCCCAGCAAAACCCAAGTTCCATCAGCAGTCCAATAGTATTCCTTTACTCTCTTGAATCCAGACTTATCACCCAGGTTAAAGCACTTCCTTTGAAAATAAAGTTGTTCATTTCAAGCACAAAGGGCTAGCCACATTAAAGTTTCTGTATTTTACTTTTTAAATTTAATTTTTACTCTTTTACTATTCTGTACTGAGGTTAAAAGGTTAGATCCTTTATTACTATTCAACTACTGGCATGAGCCTGTACACACTGGACCAGATTCTTAACCTCACCCCAATGGAGGTCAGGCAAAGTGAAGATAAAGGCGATCAGTGAGTCACAGTAACCTTTTACCAGTGGCAGAATAGGCACAGCAGAGCTGAGCCACACCCTGTCCACACCCCCTCCACCCGTGTTGGTGGGAGGACTGTGGACGCAGGAGCCAGATCTGCCACCTCCCCCAGCTTTCCACTGTGGCAAACTTCCCTGAGTATATATTCTTCACTAGCTATATCTGGATAATTTAAATCCATTTTGATGGCCAGAAGATTTGGCCAATTTTCTTTCACTCCTCTGTAGAGACACCTTTTTCTCCAAACTTTCTTTGTTGTTTCATTTGCATCTACCACTTTAAAACTGAGCTGTTTTTCATAGACTTATCCAGATCTGGATTGAACAATGTGTAGCACAGGGACCGTTTAGAACCCTATGGAGACAGACAGGGCGTAGTGTGCTGTTTTACACATGAGAGATGGTCATGTCCATTTTCCTTGTGTGCACTCAGGAAATTTGTGTTCCAAGTCTGAAGAGCAACAGTTTGGAGGCTTAACACAGAGAAGAAGAATCATGTCCATTTAAAGGATCTGTTACTGAAAAATAGAAATGTATTGCCTGACAATGGGACGACTTCTCCTAATTCAGATAGGCGCTTTGCAATCCGACCTTTTCGGTGTCATTGATTTTTGTTAGTCTTTGCATTTTGGATAAATGACTGCAGTAAACAATGTAACATTTTCTGTCATACAACACCTAGCACAATGGGGTCCTGGTCGATGTCTGGGGCCCCTAGGTAACAGGGTAATAAAAATAAATGTATATTTTTTTAGGAGAATTTAGCCATTGTTTGACAGTGCATAGGGAGATTTAAAGTGTAATGCCATTTTGAAAAGTGACTACATAAAAATGACACCATCAGTTTCTGCGGGTTTGACTGGTTCTACAGCCAATTTTCCCCAATGTCTGAGTAAAAAATCTGATGTTTTTCTAACTGCCAGCCTTCTAAGTTCAAGCGAGGCTCTGTGATGCAAGCTGCTGTGGGGTGTTTCCTTCTTGCACATTATCACTAGTAACAATAATTCTGCAGGACCAATGATGCCATCAGTTAACTTGGGCATCCCCGTTGTTTTCATATTATCCCTAAGGCCCTGATCCTGAAAGCTTCAGTGTGTGAGCAGAATCTCCTTCACCTCAGTGGGGATCCAGGTAAGTGCAGAGCTCTGCCAATGTGAAGCAGATTGCAGGATCTGGGCTTGACTTACAAAAGTATAACCCACCTGAGGCTTTATAGTGTGTTTTTATAAGATTGTGTTAATTGTTACTAGATTCTTGGGTTTCCAAGTGCTGAAAAATCATAAGCATATCTTCTATCTGCTTTACTTTGATGTATCAGGACTCTCAGAGTGAGTCTTCTACTCAAAAGACCCCGACCCACCAAAACCAAACCAAAACAATCTACCAAAAAAAGTGGTTTTTCTAATTAAAAAATCAGAAACAAAACCCTTCCTCAAGCAGAGATTTAATGCTGAATAAGAAGAAGAGCCAGAGACTCCATGAAGTCCACTAGAGATTTTGCAATTGTTTTCACTTTTACATGGAAGGCTTTCAGACAGTAAGGGTTTTATCCTGTGGGCCATACATCACCCAAGATAAAATAAGGTAAGGTAAGCCAGGGTGGAGTGCAACACAAGAAGTTCTTGCTGAATGAACCAAAACACTCAACACAAATTGATTGATTAATTTTTTTCTTAGGGATCTCTTGTCTGCAAGAGTTGTTTTGGTTTGTTTTAAAAGCAATATTAATGCACAATATCCAATTTCCAGAGCCTGTAAACTGTGCCTGCAAAAAATTAACTTTTCAGTAGCCTGCAAAACACAATGGGGGCTAGAACCACAAGTGTAGTTCCTAATTGTAAAGTCCAGAATTTCTCCAGGGACGGGCAGGGAGATGGGAAGAGGCTCACTCTTCAAGCCCCAATAATAATTACATTGTCTGTTAGAAAATAAAGCAATTAAACCATGGTCCTAGCACCCACTGTCACACTAGTCTGCAATATTCTGCCCAGGGGGGATCGTGCCTGGCCCCTGCATAGACTATGGAAGAAAAACTCCTTAGATGCTCTTTCCCACCACTGAGTTCACAGCTATGTTGGGCTGCCCACAAACAAGCAAATATAGTGTATTTATTACTTTTGTTTCTAAAGCTGAGAAAGTTTAGAGCCTATTTATTCTCCAGTCACTACATTCTTTTTCATTGGTGGAATCAAAGCTGATAATATCTGCATCTGAAGAAGTGGGTTTTTTACCCAAGAAAGCTTATGCCCAAATAAATTCGTTAGTCTTTAAGGTGCAACCGGACTCCTCATTGTTTTTGGGAATACAGAATAACTCGGCTACCCCTTGATGCTTTGCTTAGGTAGGTTATTATTCATTTAAGATTGAATTTCATTTACTAGCAGTAATAGTAATTTGAATCTGAATTTGTGCTGCGATATTGGGCAACTACTTCTAGAATAACTGTCTTGGCCTCATCACAGAATCTCTCCATTAGCAATAGCCCACTCACTCTGATTCCTTAAATGTTCTCTCTTAAATAGGACATTACAACAGTAATATATAATACTGGCATAGAAGCAATAAAAGCACAGAACTACTTCAGACCTGTTACGAATATATATTGCAACTACGGAAAATAAAATTGAGCTAAAAACATTTGATATCTATGCAATGCACTCCATTTATACCTGGATAAGGATTAACTTAAAGAGAACAGCAGTCCTAGTAGTTCTCACAGAGTAGGAGCTGTTTTTGATTGTGATACTGCAGATGGTTGCAAATCAGTGTGGTGGTGGGTGCAGGGGTTTCCTCTATATGAATAGGTTAGGAGACATTTTGCATAGTGTCATTTATAATAGATTGGTGCTAGCATTGGAAAAGGGTCAGTATTCAAGTTTATTAGTGAAGGCTGGCAAACATTTTCTTTTACGGACACTTTCAAATACTTGTTCTAAATATTCTAAAAGTTATTAGGCAAGATATTGATTTTACTGTTGGTTCACAACATATGTAATTGTATTCATGCAATTAAATAAAATGAACATCTATCTCTACTGATGCATTAAAGATATCAGAAGGCAAGAAACCATCAGCTAAATGTTATACAAGTATCAGAGCAGCCCATTAATTTGGAACTATAAATAAAAAATATAGGCTAGTATTAATGGAATTGACTGTGTGTTTCTATTAGCAAGACATATTTCTTTTTTAAAAGTAAATTATTTCCTATTGAAAATGTAACATCCATATTCCTGAGGGAACAGAATGGCATTTGTATCATTTAAGCGCATATCCCTGATTTCCAATTTACTTTTTTCAGTTTTAAATTCTGGTGGTAGTCTCTTTCTGGGGGAAAAAAGAGAATAGGGAAAAGTATAAAGTGGCATTGTGCAGTGTTGCCTTGAAAACCATCAAGCTAACATAAGTGCTGATGTATTCATATGAATATATGGAATAGCATCTCTAATTTGGTTAAGTGGCAAAAGCAACCTACAGTATAACAGGGTATTGCTAAGTAATTTCACTGTCTCTGTACTAGAGGATTCATTTATTTTAATTCATATCAACGTCATTTTTTACAGGAGGTTTCATTGTAATGGACAATAGTTATTAAAGAATGAGAGTTAACTGTAATTTACAAAATGTTAACCTGGACTCACTGTTGTTGAGCAAAATGCCATAGAATGTATCAAACCCAACATATTTTTTCAGGATAGTTGTTTCTGCATATTTCCTGGCTCCATCCTGCCCTTCAGACACTAAAACCTGGTAAACCAGTGGCTTGCGTTATCTTGATTATTTAGGTGCCTTATTATACTTCCCCACACATACCCAAAAGAAGGCTCAGCAGTTGTTGCTCAAAATAGATGAAAAAAATCATTTACATTCCTACCACAGTCCAAAAATGCCATTCAGTAAAGGGTCATAGTCATCTCAAAGTAAGTAAGCAAACGTACATACCCTGCTTCTTGTTGCAAAAGATGATTTCAGATAATTTAATCTAAAACAGTATCTCTTTTCCCTTAGGTGCATTAAGGAATCAATTGTTGGGGGGGAAATCCAATATGTGCCCTAAAGTTAACTAAGCTGCAAAATTCCTGTCTGATCTAAACTTCTAGTGCTCTACACTTGAGTGATAACAAAACTTTTCCTTGGAAGACATTTGATCTGCCGTAGTTTTAAATTTACAACTGGCATTTCTGATTTGTTTTCAGGTCACACACTTTGTTTCCTTTCAGGTTAAAGAGACAGCAGAAAGTGAGCTCTGGATTTGGGATCAAGCAAAGTTCCACGTATGATGCTGGTGACTCCACGGAGACAGTGAGCAAAGATGAGGGGAGCCAGCATGCTTCATAAAACAGCCCTACAGTGACAAGCCTAACACTGATCATTAGGAACAGAGAAAAACTAATAAAGATTTAGAAGAAAGAGAGCTCTGAAACACATGGCAGATCTGTACAAAGAAATACAATGTATATTATTTCTAATAAAGTATTCAGGACTTGTATTCATATTACATTAGACTTGCAGGAAATGTGCCTGCTTCAATGTGTACCAAATCTGAATTGGAGTTTGCAGTTGTGCATTTTTCATTCTCAGTTCTCTTGATTACTGTCTCGTAAAGCAAAAATCTGATTTTACTTACTGTGGCAATGTCCTAGTTTATCTTCAGACAAACTGAATTTAAAACATGCAAGGTGAAGGATACCTGGTTCAAATTTAGTATTGTCCAGAGGACAAGGCAATGAACTGGGGACCAGGAGATTTAGAGATTCTATTCCCTGCTTTGCTGCTGACCTTGTGTAAATTTGGGCAAGTCACTGTGTTCCTCTGTGCCTCAGTTTCCCCACCTATATAATGTTAGAAGGTGCATACATTCCTTCATACATGTATTTGAGATCTGCAGAAGAAAAGACTTATAAATATCAATATTCATTTAGATTTCAAATCACCCCTCCTCTTATTTTTTCTGTCCCAACCTCTTCTCCCACATATATGTGCATGCATACAAACATGTACTTATCAGCTTATTTTAAGGTCTTAACTGTGCTTTTGTTTAAATATATCTGTTGTATTAATTCTACGTGTATAAGTATTTAAATCATGTTTAAGTACCAGTAGTCTTCTTATATGAAAGAGCACTCTAAGCATTAGGACTTTCAAAGTGAAAAATTTTGAAAGCTTTGAAATACCATTCTCTTCCAATGTTAAAAAATGATGTGTAAGACCAGCATTTCTCAGCCACTGGGTCAGGGATATTCTCTAACAGGGTCAATAGCAACTGTCCTGGAGTCATTAATAGGAATATGAAAAAAAAAACCTAAAAGTTTTGGTTCACGGGGATCCTATATACCTAATATGTCAGTTCTGCAGTCCCCTAGTTACAGTTTGATGTTGTGTCCATATGAGCCTGAAACTCCAAGAGGAATCCTTAATTTCCTATTGAAATCAGCAAGTCTTGCCACCCCTTCAAACTCCACTAGCACCTTATATGCCCCTCCTCATTTTCCTACAATCCTTCTTTCTCCCTGCCCCATGTCTTCATGGGCACCTGCCTGGCCTGCTCCCCCCTAACTGCTGTCTTTGGGGAGATGTGGGGAATAGTAAGATGGTCTGCTGTCCTTTTTCGTACATCCATGGCTGGTGCCCATGTTCTCCCATGGGGTGGAGGAATACATTGATTGAAACAGGTAGTTTTTAAACAGTTCCGAATTGGTGGGAATTAAAATTTTAAGAATGTTAAAAATAGTGATTTTGCTTTTTTGACCAAACTGTCTTTCTTCCTGCCCTCCCAAAGCTGACTTCACTATTTTGTTTCCTAGACCTGTTCATATTTTGATTCAGAATATCCTTTTCACTCTTACAAGCCAAAGAAGGAATGGAGGGAACCATAGCAGATCAATTCAGTGTTTTCTGTTTATGTACAGATATATCTCCATTAGATGACCATTGTGTTACAAATAATATTGATCAGATTTTAAAATATTTTCTCAGTTTAAATTAGCCATCAGATAACTCCATGTTTTTCTATCTTTTCCACATTTAGTGGCCTGAATTCCATATTAGATTTCAGAAGAGAGAGAGCTTTCAAAACACTAAAACTGCAAATGTAATTTCCTTGACTTAGCTTTTCCTTAGTAACTTCATGTGCAGCTACACATAATACACCCTGGTTCATGCACTCTTGTGCTTGCTTGCTCTCTCTTACTGTCACAGCAGCAATAAACTTCTGTAAGGCTATCCACCAAAAAATCTGCTGGTGTCTGCAGGAATTATGCCACACAAACAGCCTGGTTTTCTGTTCTATTCCTGCCTCTTAGCCACTCCCAGTTTCCCCAAATACCCCTGGATACTCAGAAACAGTCTGAGGCACAGACTTTGGGGAGAGAGATGTGTCAAATTGTCTCCACTCTTCCCTTTTTACATTATTTCAGGGGTTTCTCCATTATTTTTACTTGGTTTTCTACTTCTCTATGCCTCTTAGAGAAGGAGAGCAGATGTCTCAAAAAGTCAATTGTTTTCCTGCCACATTTTAAAACTAGAATGGGTAAAGCTTAGAAAATTTAGAGAACAATCATGAGGGTGACCATATTTCCCTATGCTGAATACGGGACACCTGGTAAAATTATTCATATTCAAGCGAGTTCAAAGGCAATCAGAACTACGCAGTACAAACGTTCAAATTAACATCAGGTTGACTGAGCCCCCATAAAAAGAAATACTGTGTAGTTGGGATTCTTTTTATTTACCTTCTTATTTTTAAGGCTTTAGGATTCACACAGGGAGGGGTGACACACACACTCCTGTACACTCTCTCACACAGTGGTTTGATCAACCAACCGACCTGACCCTCCCTGACCAGCACTCTCCACCCTCCATGCTTGGCTGGGCCCCTAGGACGGATCCACCTCTCCTGGTATCTGGCACCTCATCTTTCAGAGGCAACATGTGTATGTGTGGAGAGAATGGGATGCAGGGTCACATCCTCCCCTCCCCCCCCCCCCCCCCCCCCCCACACAAACAGATTTCTGCCAGGGTTCACACCAGAATGTGGCCAGCAGCAGCCATTCAGCACTATGTGGAAGGGAAGGGATGGGGGCTGCTTCCAGTCAAGGGGGGGGGGGAAGATGACCTGCCTGTGTCTTTGCAGAGCTCATCTCTTCTTTTCTCCCCCACACCACAACCTGTGACTGGAAGCAGCTTGTGTCTTCCTGCTCACATAGTGTCAAAAGGCAGTTAATACCTCCAGGCTGCTGCTGGCCACCAACCTAACCCAGCTGCCTCCTGTCATCCCCCGGCTACAGTGCGGGCAGGAAGGGGTTAAGCCAGAGGTGGGCAAACTACAGCGTGGCCCACGGGACCTTCCTGCCCAGACCCTGAGCTCCTGGCCTGGGAGGCTAGACACCCCCCCCCCCCCCCGCTGTTCCCCATCCCACGCAGCCTCAGCTCTGGGCGGTGGGCCTGCGATCTCCTGAGGCAGCGCTGCTGGAGAGCCCAGCCTGATCCAGTACTCTGTGCTGCGCGGTGCGTGGCTGTAGCACCGCCAGCCACCGGTGCTCCAGGCCTCTAGGGAGCAGAGCGGGGGGGTTGGATAGAGGGCAGGGGAGTTCGGGGTGGTGGTCGGGGGCAGGGGTGTGGATAGGGTTGGGGGTCAGAGGGCAGCGAACAGGGGGTTGAATGGGGGCAGGAATCTGGGGGGGCAGTCAGGAAGGAGGGCGGGGGTTGGATGGGCCAGCGGGGGGGCAGTCAGGGGACAGGGAGTGGGGGCGGGGTGGATGGGACAGGAGTCCCGGGGGTGGGCCGTCAAGGGACTAGAAGCGGGGGGGGGGGAGGCAGATGAGGGGAGCAGATAGGGGGTGGGGTCCAGGCCACGTCCCCCTCCCCTAACCGGCCCTCCATACAATTTCCAAAACCTGATGTGGCCCTCAGGCCAAAAAGTTTGCCCGCCCCTGGGTTAAGCCCTAAGGATGCATTGTGCACCAGGGCCCGGGGAACCTGACTGCAGGGGCTTCAGTGAACCAGCCAGTGGCTCAGCAGAGGAGGGTGCCTAGGGGACAGAGCTGCCCTGCACTCCCTGAAGGAAGGACCCAGGGAAGAGGGATGGGGAGTGACAAGGGTGCTAAGCCTCTGCTCTTTGGGCTGCTGTAGAGCCTGCAGGTTTGGGGCATGAGCAGGCTGAGGATTCCCCATGCCAGCACTGTGCAGGGCTTTGGCACATGCGGGTCTCAGCACCTCATCGCCATCACCTCATCCCTGAGCTGGGGAGTCTTGGGCTTTCCCGGGGTGCCTGCCCAGCCAGAGGCAGTGGGGGAAGGAAGGCGTCTGCTGGCGAGTTAAGCGTTCTGACCAAGGGCTGGTTCTCCACACAGTGCTGGGAGCGGGATGAGCCCCACTGGTGGGGCTATGGAGGAGCAGCGAGGCTGGGGGGGGGCAAAGAAAGGAGAGGACAGTGAGAGGGGAGCATGTAAAGGGCTGATGGGTGGGCAACAGAGGCGACACGTAACTGGCCTCTGCCTGGTGCCTGCCCACACTCACCAGGCATCGCAGCTTGCATCCAGTGCTAGCCTGAAACAAGATGGGGGCAGGGCCCTGCTGGACCAGAGCCAGAACACAGCAGGGACTGCACTGATGGACCAGCAGGGGCAGCAGCTGGCCCCGCGTGTTGCATCTTCGTCCCGCCACGAGCCTTGCACACCCACCTCCAGTAGCAGATTTACCATAGAACCACTGGCACCATGGAGCCAGGCCCACACTCCAGGGGGGCCTGGACCAGGCCCACTCTTCTCCACCCCCCGCTCTCTCCTGCGGGGGGCAGAAGCTTGGTGCTCCTGGCAGTGAGGCTCCTGCTGCAGTAGGGCAGCCAAGCTCCCCTCCCCCTCCTCTTCTAACAGCTTGCTCCCTTCCCACCCTCCCCCTCCCTGCCGCTGATCAGCTGTTTGCCAGCAGGAGGGTGGGGGAGGAGCACAGCTGCAGCATGCTCACCTGGGGAGAGGAGGCAGAGAAGAGGCGGGGTGGGGGCTTGGGGAGGTGGAATGAGCAGACCTACTCTGTGACTGCAGAGCTGCACAGCCAGGCTGAAAAAAGAAGGTGCTACTCAGCTCCCGGGACTTTGCAGCTGGACACAACCTTCTGGATCCTAGTGCTGGTTGAGCTCCCTTCTGTGTGCTGGGAGCCATCCTTCATCTTCTACAACAGTGAGTGCCCATGGTGGGGCAGGCAGGGCAGGGGGACAGAGGCAGTGGGGAAGGAAGGGGGTGGGATGGGGAGGAGATGGAGTGGTGGGGAAGGGGCATGGGATGGGGAAGAGAAAGGGATAGGGCAGGGATCGGCAACCTTTGGCACGCGGCACAACAGGGTAAGCCCCCTGGTGGGCCGGGCCAGTTTGTTTACCTGCCGTGTCCACAGGTTCAGCCGATCGCGGCTCCAGGCCAATGGGGGGCTGCAGGACGAGGGATGTGCTGGCCGCAGCTTCTCGCAGCCCCCATTGGCCTGGAGTGGCAAACCACGGCCAGTGAGAGCCGCAATCGTCCAAACCTGTGGATATAGGAACTTTGTATCAGATCCCTATGTAGAAAAACTTATAGAAAACTTTGTGTTAAGCCTTGGTATTATGTTATAGCCCCTAAGGATAGTTAAAGTAGAAGAAAAATGTCTTTTTGCTAGGAGTAGAATAAGATTCCCCCTCCCCACACTCCCTTAATCAATTGGCATGTTGAATGAATGAGGTGTGAATGAGCAAGGCATGGAAGGCAAGCACCTCCAGACAGCTCATTGGAGAGGGGATGGAAGCCAGACCCAAGGACAATCAAACTTGTCAAGTGGGCTCACTAAAGAAGAGCAGACATATTGACGGCCTCGGGGAGGGGGGGAGGAGTTTAGAATCAAGCACCTTCTTTTGGAAACAACCTCTTTGAACAGTATTGGGACAACACCCAGAAGGAAGCAGCACAAAGGACCAAAGTACACAGATTTTGAATCTGGTATAGATTTGCATGAGAGGGAAGCTACTCGAAATGAGAGGTGTCTTGCAGAGGACCCTGGGTCTTGTCAACATCAGAGCATTGATCCAGATCAGCAGAAACCCAGCTCCACCCCTCCCCTATCTAACTCACCTGGCCAGTGAAGTTAAGGGGAGCAACTAGTTGGTAACAACAACAAAACGGAGTGTGTTTGTGTGTGTGTGTATGTGAGTGCATGAGTGTAATATAGATCATATGCATATGATACAGTGTTGATTGATGCATGTATTACCAATGAAAGTGGCGTTTGCCTTATTCCCCCTGAAAAGATCCTGTGCAGTACCTTAAGTACAACAACCCCACCTCCCCTGCACCCAGACTCCCCCCCGCAGCTGAGCTCCAACCACTTTCACTTAGTTCCTGTAACGGGGTTGGGACTCACCACCACAGCGCCTCCTACTGGTTGTTCCGGGAATTAGCTCAGTCCAGTGGAGCGCCCCTCCTGGTGGTGTCCTGTCCGTTGTCTCGCCCTCGGTTGGCGTGTCCAAGCCCTCATCGCTCACCAACTCGCGCCGTCCTCTTCGGGACCACTGCCCTCTGGCAGTGCCCCTCTGTCTTTCCACACCGCCTTCCGGGGGGGGGGGGGGGGTGTCAATCAGCAGTCTCCTTGTCCAGCCACCGTAGTCAACCACACACCCCAAAGTCTAATCCCTCCCGTCAGGGATCTGGCGTGGTCTGTACTGGCCGCTTCCTACGGCCAATGGCTAGATATACTGAAAGGGGGTGGGGGGGGGGGGGGGAGACCCAGGCACACCCTCTACTCTGGGTCCCAACCCAGGGACCCTCTGGCGGCAGCCTCGCTGTCCTCCTACTCTCCCCTCGTCTGTCCGCTTCCCTGGGCTGCTTCCCCTATGGCCCCTTGCACCCGCTAGGCCCTTCCACTCAGGGCCTGCAGCCTGGCAGGCCTCAGGTTAGAGCTCCCCGAGCCTGGCCAGCACTGCGCTGTCCACAGTGCTAGTCTCCCAGTTTGGAGATAGACCTTCCCCTCTCAAAGGCCTGGGACAGACTGCCTGCTCGCTCCCTGAGCAGCCTTTTATAGGGCTGAGCCTGGCCCTGATTGGCTGTCTCCAACCTGGGCCCTGATTGGCTCCCAGTAAGCCCTACTCTGATTGGCTGTGCGTCTGCGCAGGCCCACTGGCCTGCCGCAGCCCATAATCTCAGGGAGTGGGGCAGCTGCCCCACTACAGTTTCCCCTGCAGATTCCTATTGCCCCTGAACCTGGAACCTCCCTGTGCATCCAGATCCCCCACTGAGCTGCCTGCACCCAGACTGCCCCCCACAGAACCCTCTTATCCCCCCCTCACAGAACCCTCTTACCCCCATCTGGATACCCCCACACTAAAGTCCCTCTGCACTTGGATCCTGCTGCTGGGCTGAGCCTCCCTGCACACATCTGGTGTGCCTGGCACAAAAGGGGCAGGGCCCCAGGGTGTTTCTGTGGCAGGCATGGCCCTTGTGCTGTGTCATGGTCAGGTTCAGTCTCACTGCCAAGTCCCTGTCCCAGGGGAAGGGGAAGGCTGCAGGGTGATCTCCCACCTCCATGCAGCCAGTGGCCTGTGCTCCCCACTGCCATGGTGGAGCTTCCACATTTATTTATTATAAAAAAAAATCAGAATTTTAAAATATTATGCACAGAATTTGATGCAGAATTCCCTCAGGAATATGGGGCATTGTAGAGCTGTGATGGTGGGACTGTGAAGGGGGTGCTGGACAGTAGGGGATCTGTGGGTGGGGGAGCTGTGCAGGGGGCATGGTGTGCAGGGTGCTGTGTAGTTGCGGTGGGATGTCAGCAGGAGGGGTCTCTAGGCAGGGGGTGCTGGGCATAGGGATCTCTGGGGGAAGTCTCTGGGTGAGGGGGCACTGGCATAAGGGCAGGGCACTGGGTCCGGGGGCAGTGTGGAAGGGACACGCTGGCAGCGCAGGGCTGGGTGAGCCAGTGTGCGTCTAGCAGTTTGGGGTTTGTAAACAGTGCCCTTGTTCTGGGCTGAGTGGGGCCACTCCTGCTGCACTGCGGCTCATTGCCCCCAACCGGCCCCTCACTCTGCGGACCGCCCCCCATCACATGCCCTATTTCCCCAATGGGGGCCCACAAATATGTTTGGCACCAGGCCCACAAAAAGTTAATCTGGCCCTGCCCACCTCCATCCTCAGCCACTGGTGGGAGGGTGGCTGGCGAGCAGGGTTCCAGCCAGCAGCAGGACCCACCAGTGCTGATGGGGGGGAGGTAGAAAATATGGGACAATTTGCCTGTTTTTAAGAAAAAGTCAGGACACCTGCAGGAGGGCTTAAATACGGGACTGTCCCTTTAAAAACGGGACGTCTGGTCACCCTAACAATCACACATTGGCAAAGGGATAGTCTTTTCCATATGGATTTTTCAATTTGTGATTGAGAAGCTGAAAATTAAAAATAATAGATAATTTAAAAAATTGCAAATGAAATTGAGTTTCCATCCAGTAAACATTATTCTGTACACCATATTTTTCTTGCTGGAAAACAACTCTGGACAACTCACCGCAAAATTAAAACATCACAGACTGTTCTAATACCCTGTTCTGGTCTTACTCATTCTTCGGATGTTGTGATGAAATGAAGAGCACTTCTTGAGTCCCCCTAAAACTCCAGTTACTGGAGCTCACTCAGAATCTTTGTGTCGGCTCAACTAAATTCATCACACTCCTAAGTGTAATTCAGCCATAGTGAAAATGTCAATATGCAAAATGTAAATGAAAAGTATACAATTCTTTATTTATTTTAAAATACTTTAACTTCAGCTTAATAATTATATTAATGCACTTAGTAATACAATAAAGTCATGCAATAATCATAATGTTAAAGCATGGTATGCCTTAAAATGTTGAAAACGCATTTTCTCTGACAAGGTATAAAATTAGTTTGTTATACAACATGAAAGCCCTAGAGGCCCAGCAATTGGGCAAAATTCTTAAAGTTTCAGGAATCATGTTCAGGATATTTCAATTTCTCTCATTAAAACGTGAAACCAAAGCAATTGACAGTACTATTGGGGAGCTAAGGCTCTGTGATTATTCCTGTCAAACCTCAAACAGTAACAGGTGCAAGAAAAAGAAAAAAATAATTACTCTTTTGGATCCTAGAAGTACTTAAGTTGAAGGCAACTGACACAGTACTTTGGGAGCTAATTCCCAACAATCTATCTAGCACAAAGCCATAACTCTTTGGTATACCCATTGCGATACAAGTGGTGGTTACACTGATGTAGTGCAGGTGGACAGTTCAAAGGTAGTGGTGGTAAGTATAATTCTCAAGTGGTGCTCAAGATTAGAGCTGAGTGAATAGTTCACAAGAGATAATTTACCCAGCATGTTTAGCATTTCTTCCTATTCATGAGAAAATTATGGTTCTCCTTCGAGTGTTTGTTCATGTTGATTCCAGTCAGGTGTGTGTGCATGCACACGTGCATGGTAGCTGGAACATTTTCCCCTAAAAGCATCCGTCGAGTAGGCCTCGGCGACCCCTGGAGTCACACCTTCATGGCGCTCAATATAGAGCCCTGTGGACACACCACCCTCTCAGTTCCTTCTTACCGCCAGTGATGGTTATCTGGAACTTCCCTGTGCTCTTGTCTCGACAAGGGCATTTAGCAGTTCTTACATTATTCTCCATTAGTTTTCCATTGTTCGTTAATAGCAGTTAGTAGTTCGTTAGTATTAGATAAGTTTCCTTTGGGGGGGCGGGGGAAATCCCTTCCTACACTCTCCCGATGCCGGGACATGCCGGGGTCTCCAGGCTTCAAAGCCTGCGAGGCCTGCGGCAAATGTGTTCCCAGAAGTGATCCTCACACCTCATGTTTAAAGTGTTTAGGAGAGGGCCATCAGAAGGATCATTGTGCAATTTGTAAGACCTTTCAGCCCAGGACTTTAAAAGATAGAGAGCAGTGCCTGAAGGTCCTGTTGATGGAGGCAGCACTCCACCCACAATCCAACCCTGAGTCGACGGACCCTGAGCCAAGTACCTCCTCCTCAGTGCGGAGCACTCCGGCACCGTCAGCATGAGCACCAGCTCTGGGTAAGGATAAGGACTCACGGCACCATCCTGGCTCCACTTGCGGCTCACATGCCGCACTCAGGCACCATTCACAATAGCTAGTGCCGCAAAAGAAGAAGAGGCCGGAGAGGGGACGATTTCCCCTTGGTAGGCCGAAGGAGCCTGCCGCTGTTAGACCCAAGTTGGGACATACAAGTGCTGCTCCACTGGTGATGGTCTTGCCAACTCCTGCCCGCGTAGAAAGGTGGTTGAGTCCGGACCCTCCTCGCTCGCTGTGGCCGAGCCGTGAGCTGCACCTCCTTTCGACAAGATAGCCGGGGGGGTGTCCCGGCGGCCCTGACACTGGCGGGGACTCCGGCACTGGTGGCAACGTTGACTCTGGCACCGACAGCAATTCCAGTGCCGATAACAATTCCGACATCGAGGATGACATCGGCACCGATGGCACTTTCGGCACCAGCAGTGCCTGCGTCGGTGTAGGCAGCCCCTACACGGAGGGGCGTGACACCATCTGGGTTGGCACCGGCCCAAGAAACCCAGGTGTCGCAGGACCCTTTGGGTGCGGAAGGAAGGGAGCAGCCTCCCCTCACAGGGGTCTCTTCCTCATCCTCACCAGATGAGGCGTTGACAGGCACGGCGACAGCCCCAGCCTTGGAGGACAACAGGGTTCTGCAGGAATTGTTGTGGAGGGTTGCCCAGGGCCTGGGCATTCAGGCGGAGGAGGTAGGAGAGGATGCAGATCCAATGGTGGACATCCTCGCTCTCTCCGGACCTGCACATATTGCCCTGCCCTCATAAAGACCATCTCTGACACCACAAAAACTATGTGGCAGACTCCAGCCTCATTGCCCCCTCTGGCAAAGCACAACAAAAGATGCTACTTTGTGCTGTCCAAGGGTTATGAGCATTTATACACACATCCCACACCTGACTCTCCCGTGGTTGATGCTGCCAACCAATGCGAGTGTCAGGGCTTCCAGGGACCCTTCCCAAAGAATCGGGAGGTGAAAAGGCTTGACCTTTATGGGAGAAAGGTCTACTCCACTGGAGGCTTACAGATCCACATATCCAACCAGCAGGCCATCGTTAGCAGGTACTCCTACAACACCTGCTGGGCGATGGCTAAATTCACTGAGTTGTTCCCCTTGGACTCCTGTGGCGAGTTTTCGGCGTTGGTTGAAGAAGGGAGACTCATCTCCAGGGTGTCCCTTCAGGCGCCACTTGACGGGGGCAGATGCCGCCAACATGGTTATGGCCACAGGAATAGTTATTAGAAGGAGCTCATGGCTCCAGGTTTCTGGCCTCCCCTACAAGATACAGCAAACCATTCAGGACCTGCCTTTTGAGGGTGAGACTCTCTTCTCAGAGAAAACTGACAAAAGGCTAAACAGCCTTAAAGACTCCAGAGCCACCCTCGGGTCGCTGGCCTCTATACACTTTCAACACAGTGGAGACACTTCCATCTGCAGCCTCCTCAGTGGTTTGGTCATCAGAACTGACAAGAGGGCTCCAAATGGAGAAATCGGAGCGGCAGGAGAAGGCTGCATCAACCCGCTGGCCAGGGCTCGGGACAATCCAAGCCATGTTCAGGGGACAAACTGGCCTTTTGAAGATGCAGTTGAGGACGGTGCACCAGCGTGAGATTTGGATCCACCCCACCATACCTTTTCCTCCCGACTATCCCCTTTCTACCGTGCATAGTCCCGTATTACTTCAGATTGCTGGGCGCTCCACATGGTGGAGAGGGGATACTCCATCCAATTCTGTGCCCTCCTGCCCTTCCCCATCCCTCTTCAGGGACCCCTCTCATGAGCAACTCCTTATACAGGAGGTGCTATCACTCCTATTGCTAGGGGCAGTGGAAGAGGTTCCTCAGGAGCAAAAGGGCAAAGGCTTCTATTATTGGTATTTCCTAATACCGAAAACCAAAGGCAGCCTCAGGCCCATCTTGGACCTGCAAGAACTCAACAAGTTCATGAAGAAACTAAAGTTCTGCATGGTCTCTTTGGCCTCCATCATTCCCTCACTGGATCCAGCAGACTGGTTTGCCGCCCTCGACTGGAAGGACTCGTATTTTCATATTGCAATCACTCAGCCCCACAAAAAGTACTTCAGGTTTGTGGTGAACAATACCCACTACCAATTCACAGTCCTTCCATTCAGTCTGTCAGCAGAACCTGGAATCTTCACCAAGTGCATGGCAGTCGTGGCCGCATTCCTGTGCAAGCACCAGGTACAGGTGTTTCCGTACCTTGATGACTGGCTGATCAGGGGCCACTCCAGGACCTAAGTGGAAGCTCAGGTCAGATTCATCAGAGCCACCTTCAACAACCTGGGTCTACTTCTAAATGACAGAAAATCGACTCTGTCCCCCCGTCCAGAGGATAGCGTTTATAGGGACAGTACTGGACTCGACCCAAGCCAGGGCATACCTGCCAGAAGCAAGGTTTCAGGCCTGACAGATATCATTCAAAACCTCAGACAGTTTCCCACCACAGCAAGGAACTTCCTGAAGTTTCTCGGACACATGGCTGCCTGTACCTATGTGGTGCAGCATGCCAGACTCAGGCTTCAACCTCTTCAGTTGTGGTTTGCATCAGTGTATCACCCAGCCCGGGACAGCTTGGACAGGATCGTGACCCTGCTTCGCCCGGTCCCCAACTCCCTCATTTGGTGGCTCGACCCTCAGGAGGTGTGCTCAGGGGTCCCCTTCATCAGTCCTTAGCCGTATCTCTCACTAGTGATGGACGCATCAGACTTGGGCTGAGGAGCACATCTGGGAGAACACAGGACCCAAGGTCTCTGGTCTCAGGCAGACCTGGCTCTCCACTTGAATGTCAGAGAGCTCAGAGCGGTGTGCCTAGCACACTTAATATGCACTCATGCACACTTAACAGGTCATTGTGTATCAGTTATGATGGACAATACAACAGCAATGTTCTATATCAACAAACAGGGAAGTGCATGCTCCTCTCCCCTGTGCCAAGAAGCCCTCATGATGTGGGACTTCTGTGTGGAACATTCAATACACCTGCAAGTCTCGTACCTCCCCAGGGTACAGAACGAGCTGGCGGACCACCTCAGCAGGTCGTTTCACGCCCATGAGTGGTCCCTTCACCTGGATGTCATGTTCTCTATCTTCCAGAGGTGGGGCTTTCTCCAGATAGATCTATTTGCCATGCAGCACAACAGGAAGTGCCAGCAGTTCTGCTCCTTCCAGAATCACAGCCCAGGCTCCAGAGCAGATGTGTTCCTCCTTACATGGGGAGGCTATCTCCTTTATGCCCATACTGCCCGTTCACAAAGTACTCCTCAAGATCTGGAGGGAATGAGCTCAGATCATATTGATAGCACCAGCCTGGCCCCATCAGCACTGGTACACATCTCTCCTAGACATGTCTGTGGAAGCCCCGGTCACCCTTCCACTCTTCCTGGACCTTCTGACACAAGATCACAGTTGTCTTCAACATCCGAGCCTTGACTCGCTTCACCTCACAGTGTGGAAGCTCCATGGTTGAACCCGTTGGAGCTTTCCTGCTCAGACCAGGTTAGACAAGTCCTTCCTTGGCAGCAGGAAACCCTCTATGAGAGCCACCTACCTTGCCAAGTGGAAGAGATTTTCAGTCTGGTCGGTGCACGCCATTCGTTCCCGAAACTAGCCTCAGTGCCGCTCATTCTGGACTACCTCCTCCATCTGAAGCAGCAGGGGCTTTCATTGTCTTCAATAAGAGTGCACTTAGCCGCCATATCAGCCTTCCATCCAGGTGCCGGGGGCCGCTCGGTGTTTGCTAACCCTATGCTCAGCCGATTTTTAAAAGGACTCGACAGGTTATACCCTCACGTCCGTCAGCCTGTCCCCACTTGGGACCCCAACCTGGTCCTCTCTAGGCTCATGGGACCACCCTTTGAACCATTGGCGACATGCTCCCTGCTCTACCTCTCTTACCAGATGGTGTTCCTGGTAGTGATAACCTTGGCCAGGAGGGTGTCTGAGCTCAGGACCCTAATGTCAGAGCCTCCCTACACTGTGTTCTATAAGGACAAGGTTCAGCTTCAGGCCTCATCCTGCTTTCCTCCCAAAGGTTGTATCACAGTTTCACATTAACCAGGACATTTTTCTCCCGGTGTTCTACCGTAAGCCGCATTCCAGCGGCAGGGAACAGAGACTGGATGTCCACAGGGCACCGACCTTTTACATTGAGAGACTGAAATCATTCATAAAATCAGTCCAGTTATTCGTGGCAGTGGCGGACAGAATGAAAGATCTGCTGGTGTCATCAAAATGCATTTCATCATGGATAGCATCCTGTATTTGCGAGTGCTACAACCTGGCAGGGGTTCCTGTACCTCCAACCACTGGGCACTCTACCAGGGCACAGACTTCATCAACAGTGTTCCTGGCTCAGGTTCCCACTCAGGAAATCTGCAGAGCAGCGACGTGGTCCTCCATCCATACTTTCGCCACGCACTATGCGATTACCCAGCAGGCTAGAGACAATGCGGCCTTCGGACGAGCAGTGCTCCAATCAGTGGAAGACTCAGACCCCACCACCTAAACTTGGGCTTGTGAGTCACCTAATTGGAATCGACATGAACAAGCACTCGAAGAAGAAAAACTGTTTCTCACCTTCTCGTAACTGTTGTTCTTCGAGATGTGTTGTTCATGTCCATTCCAATACCTACCCTCCTACCCCTCTTTCGGAGTAGCCGGCAAGAAGGAACTGAAGGGATGGTGGGTCAGCAGGGCTCTATATTGAGTGCCATGAAGATGCGACTCCCGGGGGTGCCCAGGCCGACCTGACGAAGGCTGTTAGGAGAAAAATCTTCCGGCTACCATGAGCGTGTGCGTACACACACCTGATTGGAATGGACATGAACAACAAACATCTCGAAGAACACCTTACGAGAAGGCGAGTAACTGTTTTTTTCTTCAAATGTATTCAATGTTCAAATTTATTCAACACTTTTTTTTTTTTAGTCTGTGCATTGATACGCTTTCAAGTGCCCAATAATCAGTACTGGGATTCAAATTCTGTTCCTTGACTGTTATAGGTAACATTTTTTTTTGTTCCCTAACAGGATGCATACTCAGCTGTATCCATCAGGGACAGTTATACATCCAAATAGAAAAATTTATTTCAGCAACTACTTAAGCATGTGACTTTGAAATATTCTGTCTGTGAATAGTCAAGCCAGTTATTTTAAAACTGGCCAAAACAGAGCACAAAAAATGCAAAATCATGACTAAAGTGATCTTAGCTTAAAATTTCCATAAATATGTGTTCAACATGGACCTAATCAGCATAGAAACTAAGTACCTCATGCTCTTCAATTATAAGCATTCTAAAAATACCTTTGTGAGGCAGGGACGTACTATTATCCTCATTTTGCACGTGGGAAACTAAAGCACAAAGAGATTATGACTTGCCCAAGGTCACACCGTAAATCTGTGACAGAGCTCAGGAACTCGGACTCCAAAGTCCTAGTCTAACATTCCAGCCATTTGGTAAACTTTAAGTTCAGTACTCAACTCTACTAAATGCAGATTTTTGAAGCCTTGATCTCATATGAAATTACTATAGTGACTGATTTATAAATGTTTCTTTCTCTAGAAGCTTACTATATGTTAACAAGTATAAAAAACCATATTTTCCACATGTGACTGGGTCATAAACACACTGCTCATACAGTAACTGAAAGCCATATGAGTAATCTTCAGAATCAAGTGTACTTTTCTAATGACAATCTTAGAGATCTGTTCTTTAGGAATCTGCTTTTTCTTAGGGATCGGATATAATTTCATGCCTATATAAATTGTCCAAATATCAGAATTATACACAATAATGAAATTGTTTGATTAGTTATTGGAGGAGCATGTTTGAAACTTTATATTAAACGTGCTTATCTTTTTCAGAGGAATAATAGAGAGAAATGCTCTTTTGTGAAAATTTGATCTATTTTGTATTTCTTACTTTCTTTGAAGGGTGGACCCCACAACTTCACCTGCATGGCTGCTTAAACATTTCTATGAGATAAATTCCAAAACATTATGCTTATCCTATTGCCCCCCTGATGGCAAAATAGAGTATTTTGGTGGGATTCTGTGCAGTGCCTCCAAGACAGGTATCACAGAACTCTCAGTTCAGGAGAAGCCAGGGGCTATAGTGGCTTTAAGCCACCTTCATGCCCTCCCAATCTTCAAATTCCCATAATTCTGTGCTGCAACCATGCCCCTCCCCACCCCCTGTACACTCGTGAGGGGTCCTCAGTAGGCAATTCACAGCTATCTTCCTCAGTTCTTGTGAAGGAGAAAACACTTGCGTATACTGGATCAGTAAATGTATTCATGGATAATTCGCCCACAGCTGGACACAGGGATTTTAGGACTCCTTTATAACCCCCCAGCCCTTTTACCTGGTTTATCGTGCCCGGGGCAGGAGATGAGGCTTTTTAAACAGTAAAGATCCAAATAACAGAGGAATAATCAAAACCAAAAATCTAAGATCAAAACACTCTTCTTTTCAATTAATATTCTGAGTGATATGTTGAACAAACATAAGCATGTTAGAGCACAAATGCAATTATGTTGGCTGTTTTAATCACTAAGAGAATATATTCAAAGTGGCTCCATTTTGGGTGCTAATTGATCATAATCAGAAAAGGACTCTGCATAATGAATCTATCTCATGAAACAAATGGATATCATTCTTAGGTTATTACCATTTGAAAGGGGGAAAATATAGCTAGGGAAAGGACAAACAGACCTGTGCCATTTATCATTTAATTTTTGTTTTCCATGGAAGAGATTATAGAAGGAGAAAGAGTTTGTATATACTGAATCAGTAAATACATCAGAAGACATCAATTCATTTGCTAAACTCATTAGCCAAAAACAATGCCTATAGTATTTGTACAATGCACTGTATTTCTTTTAATACAAGTAAATTGGTCTTGTAGTCATATAATCAATATGAATGTAAATGGATTCAACATCCAGTTTTCTTCGTAGTTTCACATTATACATTATTATACTGGGGACTGGTCCTGCTTTGAGCAGGGGGTTGGACTAGATGACCTCCTGAGGTCCCTTCCAACCCTGATAGTCTATGATACTCCATCGGTATCTAACTAGTAGAACTTTTAGTTAAAGGCACAATCTTAGAGACGTGTTTGGCCTCGTGCATTTTATTTCTGCAGACTATGGCAGTGGAGTCTCAATCACTATGGGTATAAGCCAGAACCCATTGAAGCCAATCCAAAAACAATTCCCAAATAAATAGTATAGAGCATTATTGTATGGGTCACTTGAAAATGCCATAAGAAACATATTAAAAAGTCAGAATTCATGAGGGTCTGGAATAAGCACATGGCCATTTCTGCACATTAAAAGAGACCATCTCAAGTGTATTTTGAAAGGGGACTAGCGAATTAGAGGAGTAATCACACTGAATCACATTTATTGTATTGATGTAATCCAGACTGTAGGGAGGCAGAGTGGCTTCCCTCCGAACTGGAGTGTGAAGGACTACTACACTCTCCTGGGTGGGCGGAGACAAATCTGCCCCACCCTCTCCTGGAAAAACCAGGGCAGGACAGGAGAAAAGGAGAGCCCTGGAGCTCAATTGCTGCTTAGCCACTGCACAAGAATGGACATCTCTTCTAGGGAGCAGACACATCTGCAAGAGCCTGGCCTAGCCCCAGAGTGGACCAATGCCTTGCGGTCAGGGGAGGCAGACGAAGACCCTGAGGAGCTGCCAGCAGCCGAGTACCCCGAGGAGACAGAGGATCTTTGTACCACTGAGCCTTATACCCAGACTGTGGTAAGAAGTAGCCCAGGAGGACCAGACTCTACTCTGGTTCTGCTGCCGGACTGTGGGTCAGCGTGTTTCAGGAGGATCCCCGCTGACCAAGTGGTGGACCCATCCACCACTGTTAGGGCCCTGGGCTGGGACCCGGGGGAGCAGGGTGGGCCCGGGTCCCATTATCCCCTGCCGCCAACCCCACCCTTGGGGTAGCAACCTATTCACCCCTAGACCAGAAGGCCCGTGTGTTGCTTGTAGTCTGCCCCAGCCAGGCAGCTGTGGGCTAAAGACTGTGGCTTGGTACCACCCAGAGGGCCAGAGCTCCCTTATAGATTGCTAATTATAGGCTGTTAATTACTGTCTGCCCCAGCCAGGCGGCTGTAGGCTAAAGACTATTATGATTTGTCCTGCCCAGGGGGTCGGCACTTTCCCCTATAAAACTCTTACTTGTTGTCTGCCAGTAGTGAGGCGGGTGGCCTCCTTCCCCACTCGAGTGTGAAGGACGACTACACAGACCCCGCTGTCTTTGTTAACCCTGTGCAGTATTTTGCCATCAGTGTGTACTATATTTTCTTCTTCATCATTAGTACTTGTGTTCAGTGGAATATGGAGTTCAGATAGGTGAGTAGCTTTTGTTTCCTTTACTGTAACAATGATTTGTTTTGCAGTTGCAACGCCCTATGAATGTTTACATATATTTAGGTATAAGTGATCATTAATCATACTCCTTTATTACAGCATATTCTTCTTAACAGTCAAGCAGTCATTTCTGAAGTCCTTTAAGCAATGGACAAGACATAAATCATAAGCTACCTATCTGTCCCCCACTCGTCTTACGCAGTTAAACAAATCAAGTTTGTGTGGCCATTATGATATTGGCTGCAGCTGTATTAGTTTCCTCCCAGCATGATTTACTGGTACCAAGTATGACTGTGGCCACACTGCAAGTGCATGAGAATGTTCCAAAGTAGTCAAAACTATAAGTATCTCTCCTTATTTCTCCCTGGGTGATTCCAGCTGCATCGGTCACCAGTATCCACTATTCTAATTAGCAGTGGAAAGTCAATGTACAACAAAGACATAACTTGACCATAGTTACTAAAAGATAATATTGTAGCATTTGCCATGTAATTAATATTGCTTCCAAAGAAGGTGCCATGTAGTTACTGCATTGTTAATAAAAATATGACCAACGTGTATAATTCATTACCTATATGCACTAGAAAGCCATAGGTTGCAATAATTTTGCAGTTTAACCATGGCATATAATCTGTGGCATGTGTATTTTTCAACTGGCTCTTTTTTAAGAGCTCTGCATTTCTTGGGTCTTCATTCAGCTTCTTCCATAAGCACATTTACTTCAAAATATTATGTTCTTCTTTGGGTCTATGTACCTTTAAGGATTAGTTTTATTCTACCTGGTAATATTTACTAGGATAGTGTGCAGAGGACTGGAGGCCTATATTTTGAACATGTAGTTGTCTCTGGTAAATTAGTCTCTCTAGGACTCGAAGGTGCGACGATTCAGAGCAGAGACATAGCAAGTGGTGCTAGCAATACACCTGGGGAGTTGCCTCACATACAGCTCAAAAGGCAGTGACCCTAATTTTCAGACAGAAAAGCTAACCAGAATGTCCAGTTCTGCCTTTCGTGCTTAACTCAACATTTAAAGATTTAAATACCTACTTAACAGGCCCAAACCTAAATGCCCATTTGGGATGCTAAATAAGGGATGTGAATCTCCTCCTAAGGACCCCATGTATGAAAATTGGGCCAGAAACAGCAGATATGCACAGATACTCAGAATGATGACTGTAAAAGGCCCAGTCCTGGTCCCATTCATATGAAATAGTTTTGCCATTCTCTTCACTGCAAGCAGTCAATCCCTCATTAAGGAGAAGAAAATAGGAGCCGTACTTTGAACTCCACTGAAATACTGAAGAATAGGTGGATTTTTTGGACAGGATAGAAAATAATAGTTTTTTTTTTTAATTAAAATTAGGATTTTTCTTTCTAAATAGAGACATTTAGCATCTATGGGGAAGTACCGAGGAGCAATTTACAGACCTCTTTGTGAGAGTCCACCCAAACCTCTCAGACTGTACCAGACAGCTAATTTATGTATGACTTGAGCTGGAATAATCCAAGCTCTGAAGAATGACAGTTAAAAAAAATCCTGGTGATTGTGATGGATCAAGGAACCATGGATGGGTGAAGGAATAATCCCTCACCCTGTGGCTTGGAATCCAGCTTCTTTCTACTTTTAAAGTAGAAGAAAAAATAAATAAGTGACAGAGAGTGGGGGAAGGGTTTTTTCCCTAGTTTTCTTTCCACAGGTTTATTTTCCCCCTCACTTTTCATCTTTATTCCCCCTTTTCCAGAGGGGAATGTGAAAAAAGTATGCGGAATAAAGAAACAAGAGAGTGGAGGGCGGGGGCAGAATCTAAAAATGGAACTTTTTACATTTTTCAACAAACGAAACAAATGATTTCAATTTATAACCAAACAACATTTTGTTTCAAGTTTTCCATTGAAAAATCAAAATTTTAATACACGAATGTTTTGTTTCAAACATTTGGTGGAAATAAAATTGGATTTTTCAACCAGCTCCATCTTGAATCAAAACTACTTGCCTAGTGCAGTTTATTAACTCTGCAGGCTGACTATGAGGTTTGTAATCTCCAGGGACCAGAGCCTAGATCCTAGTGCAGGTTTTTCATACCTATTTTGCTTTGGTCTTCACTGAAAAGTTTAGTTGTGACCAGATGTTTAACACAATTGTACAAGGCGGAGAGAACACAAGCCAAAGTAGAGTAAGAATAAGTTAAAGAATATTTAGCTAAGATATATTCAAGTTGGCAGGGGTTGATGAAATTCACCCTAGTGTACTTAAAGAACTAGCTGAAACAATCTCAGAACCATTAGCAATTATCTTTGAGAACTCATGGAGAACAGGTGAGGTCCTAGAGGAATGGAGAAAGGCAAACATAATACCTTTCTTTACAAAGAGGACCTAGAGAAATATAGACTAATCAACTTAACTTTGATACTCAGGAAGATACTGGAACAAATTATTAAACAATCAGTTTGTAATACCTAAAGGATAACAGGATGTTAAGTAATAGCCAGCATAGATTTCTCAAAAACAAATCATGTCTAACCAACTAATTTTCTTCCTGATAAGGTTACTGGCCTAGTGGATGAGGGAAAGCAGTAAATGTGATATACTTTTATTTTAATTAGGCTTTTGACATAGTTCCATATGATAGTCTCAGAAACAAACTAGGAAAATGGGGCCTAGATGAAATTACTATAAGGTGTGTGCACAGCTGGTTGAAAAACCGTATTCAAAGAGTAGTTATGAATGGTTCACTGTCAAACTGAGAGGATGTATATAGTAGGGTTGCACAAAGGTCTGTTCCAGGTCCGGTACTGTTCAGTATTTTCATTAATGATTTGGATAATGGAGTGGAGAATATGCTTATCA
Source organism: Emys orbicularis (assembly GCF_028017835.1). Lineage (NCBI taxonomy): Eukaryota > Metazoa > Chordata > Testudines > Emydidae > Emys > Emys orbicularis. The sequence goes on from NC_088684.1 coordinate 97,237,463, forward strand.
AATTCCAAGCTGGGAGGGATTGTAAACTCTTGGTTCAGTGTCGCTGAATCTGCATTTTTTGCTGAAAAACAATTCCACTCAGCTCTAGTTGTAAATACTGCACGTTTTGAGTCTTCTTCTAACTGATGACTTCTATTAATGCTTAGACCTACTTGTAGAAGCAAAAGTTTTGTGCTCCCTGATGTGCATGTTCAGTACAATAATTTTAATAATCTTTAAAATACTGCAAGGAATTTTTTCCATAAAATTGCCTTTAATGAAAAAAATCTTTGCTTAATAAAAGTGCATTTTCAATTTATTTTTTAATACAAACACCATTCAGCCACTACCTTATGTTCAACAACACACCATCTATAGGCATGCATGTGAATGCCTCAGGGCCAACAGGAGAGTAGAGGATGGATCCTCTTGCTATACAAACAACAGGATAAAAATAAGGCCAGCAGCTTTTTGAAAATGAATAGTATTCTCCCTAATGAGAATGGGCTCAAGACAGGTTTAATGCGCTTGGAAGTTGGTGGTTGGAAACCACTAAGAACGTAACAAAAGTAATGGGCCTAGTAATCAACTGGTGTAAATTTACACCAATAGAGCTATCTCAGTTTACATCAGCTGAGGAGCTACATCAGTTGAGGAGCTAGACAAACATTACCCTCAATTAAAGTCCTTTGTCTTTGACTATGATTTGATTTGATTGGGTGAGAATCTTGGAATGGATTGGAGGGAAAAGAACCCAAGATGCTGCTTGCTAATAAGTTCAATTATATCCCATTTTTGTACCCAGCTATGTGATTGCTTAAAAAATTTTTAGTTTAAAATTCTAATGGCTGTGAAACATGCCAGACTGACAACCATGGAGACTGAAGCTCAGTATTTATTCATTGAACAAGTACAGATAGAAGTAGTGCATACCATCCTGCCCACAGGGGCGGCGCCAGGGTTTTTGCCGCCCTAGGCAGCAGCGCTCCTCCTCAAAGCATTCGGCGATGGGGGTCCTTCCGCTCCGCATCTTCGGAGCACTTCGGCGGTGGGTCCCGGAGCGAGTGAAGGACCCGCCGCCGAATTGCCGCCGGGGACGGCAAAATGTCGCCCCCCAAATCCTGCCGCCCTAGGCGACTGCCTAGGGTCGCCTAATGGAAGCGCCGGTCCTGCCTGCCCACTCCCTGGTTCATTGATACATTATTTCTTAGCATAAGCTCAGGGAACACAGTTAGATTTGAAGCTGTACAAATAAGAAATCTGCTTAGTTGGAATCCAAGAATGAAATTAAAATATCTGTGGGACTCTTCCTTAGTTTTTCTTTTGTACTTATAATCATATTTAATTATGTTTCTTTTTATCCTTTAATCTTCCCCTTTATCCTTTTGATTTTACATCACTAGAATGAACTCGTTCTCAATAGATTAAGAATCTAAAGAAAGAATGTGAAATACAGATTTTTCATTGCTAGGTTATTATTGAATGGGATAAAAGTCTAAAAATATATGGAGTACATTTTTAAAAAGCTAAGGAAACTCTTGATAGTAAAATGTTACAATAGAATAAAAGTCCAGCTCTGTGCTTCTAGAATCCAGGCATTGCAACCTCTCCCATGAGTAATGTTAGCAGCCACTGAACCTGAGTTATGCGACAGGAAAGGTATGGTTTTTTTTCTACTCTAATCTAATCTGCCTATCTCTCTATTGAAGTACTGTGCTTTGTCCACTGGGTCTTCCACTGTATGTGGTTCAGGTGCCATTGGGATTTGGCAAATGTATTGGATGGTACCATTGATGTAATGATGACTCAGGAGCGATCTTGGGAGTCCCTGGAGTCAATATTTCACAAGCACTAATCTTTTCTAGCAAGGAATGTGAGAAAAGCTGAAATCAAAGAGGAGTCAGAGTGTTAACATTATGGATGGGATGGATCTTTGAAAATGGCATCTATTCCTGTAGATTTTAACCTTTAAAAGTATCTGAAATTTAAAAGCACAATCACAGTTTAACAGTCTGGCTTCTCTGTGGTGCTTCATTTTAACCTACATGAATAATGCCTGAAAACATGATCTGATTTGGGATTCTCACTTTCACTTGCTCCTGAGCATTGCAGTGGGTGTTGCATGTGTGAAGTGGTTATCTTTCTATGTGACCCTACTGTTGATTGTTGCATAGTTGTGCCCTCCTCCCTCTTTTCTTTGTTTTTCCTCTCTTTCTCTCCTCTGGATCCCCCATGTCTCTGCCTCCATTAACATACTCATTACCAAGGGAGTACTTACTTATACTGAAAAATTGTCTCTTGCATGTGTGTATGTAATGTATTATGTGCCAAAGGCTTCTATTTGCCCTTCATAATGTAACAAGGTTAATAATGTTAAAGTTGATGAAAACTATTTTATATGAGACATTTAGCATGAAATTTCTAATAGCTAGTAACATAGTAGGTCATAACTAGCTTCTTGCACCCATTAATTCCATAGCAACTGGAAATAAGAATATATTGAAAGTCTGTGTCATTGTGAGCTGAAAATTTGAACAATTCATTGGTGAAGAAGAAAGCTGCAAGAATATTCAGCTAACTATATTTGCCCAGAGGAACCTTATTTCTGTCCTACATTGCAGAGTAAAGGTCAGAGAAAGCAGTTTTCAGTAAGAAACAGAGAAGTAAATTTGTTTGTGAAACTTATGCAACTCATCCTGTGAGTTATCTTCACCTATTCAAATATTTGTCTTGCCTGCATTTGAGATTATTCTTTCTCCAGTTCATTCGAATGAAGTGTCCAAGCAAGCAGGGGATGTAGAGTAAGACCAGAGAGGAAGATGTAAAGGGTTCAATGACTCTCAAGAGTGTATATTACATATAAAATAACGATATGCTTTTTTTTCCACCTAAGAATGTTTATTAACCAAAACAATATGATTATCTACCAACTAAAAATGTAAAACTCTATACATACATGGAAAATGCATGTGTTTCACATATTCTGATAGCATTATTACATCTATATAACTTTGCTAAACACTAAAAATCCTGGACTGAAAAGAGACACTGGATTTATGGCTTATTACAACAATCTATAACCCACTACCAAACCCCCCTCCCACCCAAGCTGTCTTTTATACTTCTCCCTTCCTTTTCCACTATGCCTGGAGGGGTGTTAATGGGCACTTCACCCTGAATGGGTTTGTTCCATCTTGTATTTAGCTGCGAGGCTGAGTATATTTCCCAGACCTGAAGAAGAGCTCTGAGTGAGCTCGAAAGCTTGTCTCTGTCACCAACAGAAGTTGGTCCAATAAAAGATATTACCTCACCCACCTTGTCTCTCTACACCCATATAAGACTTGTAGTTCTCTCTATATATAATAGTGCAATCCTAACCCTTGAGATGTATTAGGTTGTGTAATAGACCCCAGTAAGATGGTGAAAGCTCTTTTGGACTCCTTTATAAATCTTGCATCTGAAGAAGTGAGGTTTTTTACCCATGACAGCTTATGCCCAAATAAATCTGTTAGTCTTTAAGGTGCCACCGGACTCCTTGTTGTTTTTATAATCACACAGAATCAACAATTCTATACTGGCAAGGAGAGTGGACTCAGGGCTTTTCTGCATACTCAAAAGGTTTTTTTCGCTTTAACTATACGGTGCAATTAAGCAGTACAACCCCTAGTGTGGACACAATTATACTGGTTTAAAGTTGTACTAGTATTATGGTGTACTGCCTTATACTGCTATCGTTATTCCCATATGAGAAGGGTAATAAGCTATATCTGTATGAGCACCTTTATGCTAATATAACTGCATCCACATAAGAGATTGTACTGGTATAACTAGATCAGCTGAAAAAAATCACACCACTAACCAACATAGTTATACTGTTACAAATTCTGTGCATAGACCAGGCCACAGTGTCAACCATCTGTAACTTCGATGATTCCAAAACTAGAAAAAAGCCAAAATATACTGGCTGTTAGTATAGGACTTAAGGAAACAAAACTATGATGACATTTCTGCCACTCACAGCCTTTCTCTTTAAAAAATCATAAACTAGCAAAACAATATAGAATGAACAGCAGTTGAACTTAAAAACATGTTGATTGCCTTTGACAACTGAGTAACATTATCTCAGCATTTGTAATGTTCCCAATCATGCTCTTTTCTTAGGCTTGGTCCACACTGGGACGGGGGATCGATCTAGGAAACGCAACTTCAGCTACGAGAATAACGTAGCTGAAGTCGACGTTTCCTAGATCGAACTAAGTTTACTTACTGCGGGTCCACGCAGCGCAGGCAAGCTCCCCCATCGACAGCGCTTCCTCCTCTAGGCGAGCAGGAGTTCCGCAGTCAACGGGGGAGCGCTTCTTGGATCGATTTATCGCGTCCAGATGAGACGCGATAAATCGATCCCAGAAGATCGATCTCTACCCGCCGAATCAGGCGGGTAGTGTGGACCTAGCCTTAGTCTAGGGAATGGTGCAGTTACCATAGGACTGATATCTAGTTATCTAAGGCAACATGGGAATGTTTTTAAGTGCAACTACTGCAAAAACTTTAATTAATTAAATACAAGAGTTTATGTTGGTATTCACACCAGTCATTAGGTATTCACTAAACTCTAGATTGCCTTTGATACTTGCACAGTCTCAGTAATTCTTCTCTGATGTTATTAGAGGTGCAAATAGAAGTCAGGTCAGAAAAGGAGCATTCTGGCTCTAAAAGAAAAATCATTCATAGAGAGACATTTGAAAATTCAAGAAAGTAGAGGCAAAAAAGTGATTTCTGGCAGTGCCAATTACACTGCCCAATACCCTGGCAAACATGGTCTGTCTCAGTGCTTTCTAAAAAGAATGCTGTGAGAAGCAGAAGAGCTCCGGGTTTTGAACCCAGTGATAGTGTCCTAACTAGAAATCATATTGGATGAGATGTTAAAAATTACTTTTACTGTTGTAGTATCTCACTCTCTCAGGGCTGATCTTAAAGTCAGAGAACGAGTAATCCTCTCTTTATTTCTAATGTACTGTATAATTCAGAGTACTCTTTAGTTGCCATTTTTCAGGCATGACCTTCCATGGTTACATACAGATTAGCCCATAGGAAAAGAGGTAGTTGACTGGTGAGCATTTTTCCAAGACATGACCCCTCTCTCCACATACAGTAGAGTGTGTGGAGGAGGTGAGGGATAGGATTAGAGAGCCTATGTTGCTTTACTTGTATTACATTGTCAAATACAGAAATAGTAATAGCTCCAGTTCAAATGATACTCATTTTGAGTACTTTTACACTGCACTTGGGAGGTATAATTCTCCATTTGGGTAAACATACACATGCAAGCTCTGATTAAGCTAGCCCACTAAGAATAGCAACAAAAAAACCTTAGAAACTAACAAATTTATTTGGGCATAAGCTTTCATCTGCTGAAGTGGGTTCTAGCCCATGAAAGCTTATGCCCAAATAAATTTGTTAGTCTCTAAGGTGCCACAAGGACTCCTCGTGTTTTTTGCTGATACAGACTAACACAGCTACCACTGAAACCTGTCAAGAATAGCAATGTGCCACGGAGGATGGAAAGTGGCTCGGGCTAGCCACTCGAGTACAATCCCATCCAAGATCCTAAATACCAACTCAAGCAGCTAGCCTCAGCTGCTGCCTATTTTTAGGCACTACGCTCAAGCAAAGCTAGTACATGTACATCTACCTAAGCTAGTAATTACACCTCCAGTTCCAGTATAGATGTACCTTAATGCAGCAAAGTGTATGCCATACAACAAAGTACAGTGTGTTTCTGTAACAAGCCAGGGATTCTCCCCAGCTTGCCAAGGACTCGCTGCCAGACCCACAACCTTTGAGGCAGGATTACTGTCCAAATTTAAACAAACACACAAACAAAACTGTTTGTTAAAAAAAAAAGAGGGGCAGGATAGCTCAGTGGTTTGAGCATTGGCCTGCTAAACCCAGGGTGGTGAGTTCAATCCTTGAGGGGGCCATTTAGAGGTCTGGGGCAAAAATCTGTCTGGGGATTGGTCCTGCTTTGAGCAGGGGGTTAGACTAGATGACCTCCTGAGGTCCCTTCCAACCCTGATATTCTATTCTATGAACAGTTCCCATTTCCCTGCCCAGACAATCTAGCAGTCCTGCTTCTGGAAGTTTCCTAGCCCTTTCTCAGCCAGTTCTGACTCACTGAGCTGCTCTCTGACCCATTATAGCCCCAGGCACAGCCTCACCCACTTAAATAGATGAATTAGAGGACCTGCTCTTCAACAGGGGAGCGGGACCTACCTCAGTTAATGAGCCAGCCATCCTGTGAAAGTTTCACTTGCCCTGGCCAATTAAAAACTAACCCTATAATATTTTATATTAGACAAAAAACCCCAAATTAGTATTTAGTTTAGTTTCCAATTAACGTTTAAGCCAAAAAAAACCACCCCTCTTTACAACGCTAAGGCTATCAATTTAAATTTCTATTCCACTGAAATTAATTGATGTTTAGAATGCTGAAAGTATGATAAGAATCACATATGTTGGATATATCAGTGCATTCAGCAGCAGTAAGTCAGAAAAATCTTGTTCTCTCAATGGGAAAATATTGTTATTCTGATCCTAACTAACTCAATATATCTAAGTTATGCATACAGATAAAGATGTTTGCAGAATTGTTGTAACCATGTTAGCCCCAGGATATTAAAGAGACAAGATGGGTAAGGTAATATCTTTTACTGGACCAATTACTGTTGATGAAAGAGACAAGCTTTCAAGTTTACATAGAGCTCATCTTCAGGTCTGTGAAAGGTACTCTGAGGGTATGTCTTCACCGCTATAAAACACCCAAGTCTGTCCCATGTCAGCTGACTGCAGGGCTATAAAATTGCAATGTAGAATTTTGGGCTCAGGCTTTGAGACCTTCCTGCCTTATGGGGTCCCAGGCTCCAGCCCAAGCCTGAAAGTCTACACTGCAATTGTATAGTCCCATAGCTGGAGCCCAGCAAGCCCGAGTCAGCTGACATGAGCCAGCCAAGGATGCTTTTTTGCAGTGTAGACCTACCCAGAATGTCACAGCTAAATACAAGGAGGAACAGATTGTTTAGCATATATAGTTCATATATATTGTAAGAGACCATTCGAGGTGAAGTGATCATTTAACACCTCTGCAGTCATAGGACAAAAAAGGGCAGTTAGTGGGTTAGAAATTGTTGTAATAATCCATAAATCCAATGTCTTTATTAAATCCATCTAGCAATGTTATGAATTTAAGCTCCCAGGCTTGTCTTTTGACAGTGTTGTGCAGGTTTCCTTTCATAGAATCATAGAATATCGGGGTTGGAAGGGACCTCAGGAGGTCATCTAGTCCAACCCCCTGCTCAAATCAGGACCAATTCCCAACTAAATCATCCCAGCCAGGCCTTTGTCAAGCCTGACCTTAAAAACCTCTAAGGAAGGAGATTCCACCACCTCCCTAGGTAACCCATTCCAGTGCTTCACCACCCTCTTAGTGAAAAAGTTTTTCCTAATATCCAACCTAAACCTTCCCCACTGCAACTTGAGACCATTACTCCTTGTTCTATCAACTGCTACCACTGAGTACAGTCTAGATCCATCCTCTTTGGAACCCCCTTTCAGGTAGTTGAAAGCAGCTACCAAATACCCCCTCATTCTTCTCCTCTGCAGATTAAATAATCCCAGTTCCCTCAGCCTCTTCTCATAAATCATGTGCTCCAGCCCCCTAATCATTTTTGTTGCCCTCCACTGGACTCTTTCCAATTTTTCCACATCCTTCTTGTAGTGTGGGACCCAAAACTGGACACAGTACTCCAGATGAGGCCTCACCAATGCCGAATAGAGGGGAATTATCATGTCCCTCGATCTGCTGGTAATGCTCCTACTTATACAGCCCAAAATGCCGTTAGCCTTCTTGGCAACAAGGGCACACTGTTGACTCATATCCAGCTTCTCGTCCACTCTGACCCCTAGGTCCTTTTCTGCAGAACTGCTGCCTAGCCACTCGGTCCCTAGTCTGTAGCAGTGCATGGAATTCTTCTGTCCTAAGTGCAGGACTCTGCACTTGTCCTTGTTGAACCTCATCAGATTTCTTTTGTCCCAATCCTCTAATTTGTCTAGGTCCCTCTGTATCTGCTGCTCTCCTTTCTTCCTTGTGTCAGGATCCTGAACTCAACCATCTCATGGTCACTGCCTCCCAGGTTCCCATCCACTTTTGCTTCCCCTACTAATTCTTCCCTGTTTGTGAGCAGCAGGTCAAGAAGAGCTCTGCCCTTAGTTGGTTCCTCCAGCACTTGCACCAGGAAATTGTCCCCTACACTTTCCAAAAACTTCCTGGATTGTCTGTGCACTGCTGTATTGCTCTCCCAGCAATATCGGGGAGATTGAAGTCCCCCATGAGAACCAGGGCCTGTGATCTAGTAACTTCTGTTAGTTGCCTAAAGAAAGCCTTATCCACCTCATCCCCCCTGGTCGGGTGGTCTATAGCAGACTCCCACCACAACATCACCCTTGTTGCTCACACTTCTAAACTGAATCTAGAAACTCAGATTTTTCTGCAGTTTCATACTGGAGCTCTGAGCAGTCATACTGCTCTCTTATATACAATGCAACTCCCCACCTTTTCTGCCCTGCCTGTCCTTCCTGAACAGTTTATATCCATCCATGACAGTACTCCAGTCATGGAGTTATCCCACCAAATCTCTGTTATTCCAATCGCATCATAATTCCTTGACTGTGCCAGGACTTCCAGTTCTCCCTGCTTGTTTCCCAGGCTTCTTGCATTTGTGTATAGGCACTTAAGATAACTCACTGATCATCCTGCTTTCTCAGTATGAAGCAGAAGTCTTCCCCTCTTGCGCTCTGCTGCTCGTGCTTCTTCCCGGTATCCCACTTCCCCACTAACCTCAGGGCTTTGGTCTCCTTCCCCTGGTGAACCTAGTTTAAAGCCCTGCACACTAAGTTAGCCAGCCTGCTTGCAAAGATGCTCTTCCCTCTTTTCCCTCTTCCCCCTTTGAGGATGAAGACTGAGGGGTCAGATTTGGAGTGAGTGCTTTGTCAAGTGTTCTCCCACAGGTGATTTTTGTGTGTGTTTTTTCATTTTTCTGTGTGAGTTCATTTGAGCATGTAGTGTCACCCATGTAGTTGTTACTGGGGCATTTCGTGCACTGGATGAAGTACACCATATGTTCTGATAGTCATGTGTAGGACTCATGGATCTTGAAAGATGTGCTGTGTGGGGTATTGATCATCATAACAATGCTTCTGATGATGATGAGCTTGTGAGGTTGGGGGGATTGTTTGAAGGCAAAAAGGGGGGAGGAGTTGGAGATGATGATGAGCTTGTGAGGTTGGGGGGGATTGTTTGAAGGCAAAAAGGGGGGAGGAGTTGGAAAGATTTCTTTCATGATGTGGTCCTCATCAAGTTTGGGTTGTATTGTTCAATGATACCACCCCACACTAGAACCTATATGAGGTAAGTGACATTTAGAAGTGTGCAGTTAGAGGGGTTTTTTCTTCCATATTGAAGTAGGTTGTTGTATTTGGGTGACCCATTCTGTGATGCAGTCTACTTCTCTGGTGGAATGTCCTTGTTTGGTGAAGGCAGTTTTAATTGTGTTAAGCTGTGTATCCTGGACTTTCTCCTCAGAGCATATTCTGTGGCATCTGACTGCCTAGCTGTAGAGTACAGATTCCTTGATGTGTTTGGGGGTGTTTACTGGATCTGTGAATGCAAGTGTCATGATTTGTGGGTTTCTCATATACAGTTGTCTAGTAGGGTTCCATTTTTGAAGCTCATTGTGATATCCAGAAAGTTGATGCTGGTGTGGGAGAGTTCTAGAGAGATTTTGTGGATGGGTATTGGTGTTTGAATTTGTGGTGGAACTCTGTGAGGGTGTTAAGGTAATCTGTCCAGAGGAAAAATATTATTGATGTGTATCAGAAATATCATTGGTTTCATGGGGCATTTGTCAAGAAATTCTTCCTCAAGGTGGACCATAAAGAGGAGCAGATTGGGGAGCCATCCTAGTACCCATGACTGTTCCTGAGGGTTGGACAAAGTGTGTGTTGTTGAATGTAAAATTGTTGTGGGTGAGGATGAAATGGCTGAGTTTGGCCATGAGTTTGGGGTGGACATCTGAATGCTCTCCATTTGTCTTGTAGCTATCTGAGGCAGGCAGCAATGCCATTATTGTGAGGGATTTTGGTATATCAGGAGGTGACATCTATGGTGGAAAGCATGGTGTTCTGAGGGAGATTGCTAATGTTACAGAGTTTCTGGAGGAAGTCGTTTGTGTGCTGGAGGAAGCCAGCCCCTTGTATGTTGAGTGGCTTAAGGGTAGTTTCTATGAGTTCTGATATTCTTCCGTAAGAATGCCATGGCCAGATATGATGGGTCTGCATGGGTTCACTTGTTTGTGTATCTTGGGAAACATGTAGAAGGTCCTTGGATTGGGCTTGTGGGAATGAAGTTATAGAGTTTCTCCTGAAGTAGTTTGGGGAAGGATTTTCTGATATCTTTAAACTCCTGAGTGAATTCTGGTGTGGGATCTTCTTTGAGTTCTTTACAGTAAGTTGTGTCGGAGAGTTGTCAGTTGGCCTCATTGATGTAGTCATCATGGTTGAGAACTACGATGGCACCCCCATTCAGGGACTGTACAGCTGTTCTCTCAGTGTGGATGTGATGTTTAAGGATTTCACATTCAGTCTTTTTCCTGAAGCAATCAATGTAATGATCAAGTATGAGGTTTCACCCACTGTGAGTGTCTAGTCAGATGATTCTTTCTTATGACTGTCAGTGAGGCTGTGGTAGTTGTGGGTGATGTCGTCCATGTTGTGAAAGAATTCTTTGAGGTAGAGTCAGCGAAAGAATTCTTTTAGTTCTCCACATGTTAATATATTAGATAAAGATGTGAGACCAGAAGGTTTAATACCTGCGGGCTCCCCATTTATTGTTCCAAAGCCACATGATTATAATGGATGCCAGTAATTTTTCTGAATAGGGATAGCCCAGCTCCAGGTGTATGGTTTACATTTCATCCTAAGGTGGTAGCGTTTCCATCCCCACACTTTTAAAAAAACATTTGATATTCCATTTTTTAAATAATAAAGAAATACTTCTATGTGTAGATACAAAAGAACATTTTTAAAAGTTCATGTTTTTAAAGAAAGTTTCAAGTTTTTTTCCAACATATGTAAAATATGTGCCACTGAAGCTAAAGGTGAATTACAGGAGGCTTGGAGAGATGAATCATAGAATCCTAGAATATCAGGGTTGGAAGGGACCTCAGGAGGTCATCTAGTCCAACCCCCTGCTCAAAGCAGGACCAATTCCCAACTAAATCATCCCAGCCAGGCCTTTGTCAAGCCTGACCTTAAAAACCTCTAAGGAAGGAGATTCCACCACCTCCCTAGGTAACCCATTCCAGTGCTTCACCACCCTCTTAGTGAAAAAGTTTTTCCTAATATCCAACCTAAACCTCCCCAACTGCAACTTGAGACCATTACTCCTTGTTCTGTCATCAGGTACCACTGAGAACAGTCTAGATCCATCCTCTTTGGAACCCCCTTTCAGGTAGTTGAAAGCAGCTATCAAATCCCCCCTCATTCTTCTCTTCTGCAGACTAAACAATCCCAGTTCCCTCAGCCTCTCCTCTTAAGTCATGTGCTCCAGCCCCCTAATAATTTTTGTTGCCCTCCGCTGGACTCTTTCCAATTTTTCCACATCCTTCTTGTAGTGTGGGGCCCAAAACTGGACACAGTACTCCTGATGAGGCCTCACCAATGTCGAATAGAGGGGAACGATCACGTCCCTCGATCTGCTAGCAATGCCCCTACTTATACAGCCCAGAATGCCATTAGCCTTCTTGGCAACAAGGGCACACTGTTGACTCATATCCAGCTTCTCGTCCACTGTAACCCCTGGGTCCTTTTCTGCAGAACTGCTTCCTAGCCATTCGGTCCCTAGTCTGTAACAGTGCATGGAATTCTTCTGTCCTAAGTGCAGGACTCTGCACTTGTCCTTGCTGAACCTCATCAGGTTTCTTTTGGCCCAATCCTCTAATTTGTCTAGGTCCCTCTGTATCCTGTCCCTACCCTCCAGCGTATCTACCACTCCTCCCAGTTTAGTGTCATCTGCAAACTTGCTGAGAGTGCAGTCCACGCCATCCTCCAGATCATTAATGAAGATATTGAACAAAACCGGCCCCAGGACCGACCCTTGGGGCACTCCACTTGAAACCGGCTGCCAACTAGACTTGGAGCCGTTGATCACTACCCGTTGAGCCCAATGATCTAGCCAGCTTTCTGTCCACCTTATAGTCCATTCATCCAGCCCATACTTCTTTAACTTGCTGGCAAGAATACTGTGGGAGACCGTATCAAAAGGTTTGCTAAAGTCAAGGAATAACACATCCACTGCTTTCCCCTCATCCACAGACCCAGTTATCTCCTCATAGAAGGCAATTAGGTTAGTCAGGCATGACTTGCCCTTGGTGAATCCATGCTGACTGTTCCTGATCACTTTCCTCTCCTCTAAGTGCTTCAGAATTGATTCCTTGAGGACCTGCTCCATGATTTTTCCAGGGACTGAGGTGAGGCTGACTGGCCTGTAGTTCCCTGGATCCTCCTCCTTCCCTTTTTAAAAGATGGGCACTACATTAGCCTTTTTCCAGTCATCCGGGACCTCCCCCGATCGCCATGAGTTTTCAAAGATAAAAGCCAATGGCTCTGCAATCACATCCACCAACTCTTTTAGCACCCTCGGATGCAGCACATCCGGCCCCATGGACTTGTGCTCATCCAGTTTTTCTAAATAGTCCCGAACCACTTCTTTCTCCACAGAGGGCTGGTCACCTTCTCCCCATACTGTGCTGCCCAGTGCAGCAGTCTGGGAGCTGACCTTGTTCGTGAAGACAGAGGCAAAAAAAGCATTGAGTACATTAGCTTTTTCCACATCCTCTGTCACTTGGTTGCCTCCCTCATTCAGTAAGGGGCCCACACTTTCCTTGACTTTCTTCTTGTTGCTAACATACCTGAAGAAACCCTTCTTGTTACTCTTAACATCTCTTGCTAGCTGCAACTCCAAGTGTGATTTGGCCTTCCTGATTTCACTCCTGCATGCCTGAGCAATATTTTTATACTCCTCCCTGGTCATTTGTCCAATCTTCCACTTCTTTTAAGCTTCTTTTTTGCGTTTAAGGTCAGCAAGGATTTCACTGTTAAGCCAAGCTGGTCGCCTGCCATATTTACTGTTCTTTCTACACATTGGGATGTTTTTTTCCTGCAACCTCAATAAGGATTCTTTAAAATACAGCCAGCTCTCCTGGACTCCTTTCCCCCTCATGTTATTCTCCCAGGGGATCCTGCCCATCAGTTCCCTGAGGGAGTCAAAGTCTGTTTTTCTGAAGTCCAGGGTCCGTATTCTGCTGCTCTCCTTTCTTCCTTGTGTCCAGATCCTGAACTCGACCATCTCATGGTCACTGCCTCCCAGGTTCCCATCCACTTTTGCTTCCCCTACTAATTCTTCCCGGTTTGTGAGCAGCAGGTGTAGAAGAGCTCTGCCCCTAGTTGGTTGAATTGCCCTTGCACTCGGGCATGGGTGTAGTTACATCCCTTAGGCTAAAATAATGTTTGTAGATGGGAGGGGTCCTAGAGCCTGGGCTCAGCCCAAGCCCAAACATCTAAACAGCAATTTTATAGCCCCGCAGCCTGAGCCCTGCAAGCCCACATCAGATGACACAGGCCAGCCATAGGTGTTTTATTGCTGGGTAGGCATACGCATACAAGCCCTTTTCATCCTGAGGCTCTTTTCACAAGTAAAGCTTCCATTGACTAAAAGGTGAGTGTTGCCTGAATAAAGACTATAAGATGTAGCGCAATAGTATTTATACTTTACTAACAACATCATCCATGCATTTGTCCTGAGTGTGAAAACTACTTTGAGGTCACGCACTATTAAGAAAACTAAGACTCCAAAGTCTAAAGTAAACACAGGAAGTTTTATGACAAAATATTTTGAAAAGATACAAAAGAATATATGAAAATTAAGACGGTAGATGAAGAAAACATGAGCATTTCTAAGATTCTGTCTGATATTTATTGTGCAAATATAGACTTGGAATGCTGTTTTTTCCTGTAATCTATTTGCGATACAGTAGGACCTCAGAGTAACAAACTGTCCAGTCAACCACACACCTCATTTGAAACCGGAAGTACACAATCAGGCAGCAGCAGAGACCCCCCCCCCAAAAAAATACAGTGTAGTACTGTGTTAAATGTAAACTGCTAAAAAAATAAAGGGAAAGCAGCATTTTTCTTCTGCATAGTTCAGTTGTAAACTTTTGGAAGAACAACCATAACCTTTTGTTCAGAGTTAAGAACATTTCAGAGTTACGAACAACCTTCATTTTCAAGGTGTTCGTAACGCTGAGGTTCTACTGTAATAGAAAAGAGCACAGATTTGTTTTGTTTTTTAAAGTTGTGGATTTGAGTGAAGGGAAAAAGAAGTGTTAGAGGAAAAGAGCAAACACAAAAACAAAAAATCCGAAGAATTATAAGGAACAGTAACTAGATAAAAAGCCTAAAACAGAAAGTTCAATATGCAGGAATAAAACATCTACAGCCCTGAGAAGATTCCTCTTTTATGATCAAGATTTCTAACAAGTTACACTAAGAATAAATTAAAGGGAGGAATACAATACATACCATAACAACATAGCTAATTATACCAAGAAAATGGGTCATAAAAATGATCAAAGTGAAAATATGGTGACTTTTTTGGTTTGTTTTATACACTGCATCATTTGTTAAACCCTTACTCTGGATATATCAGAGGAAGTTGTTAGCTATACATATTTAGGCAACTTAGCATGATGAATCTAGAGATGTACCTTTTTCTGGTACCTGGTATTATTATTTTTTCTTTACTTAGTTTTTATTACATTAGGGACATTTGCCTGAAGACATGATATTTGCTTCTTAAAAGTACCATTCCACTTTTAAGAGCAACTATGTACAAATGCCTTATGTTCCCTGTGTGTAATCAATCAGATCTGGTGACTTTAGTAACAAGAATAAGATCTGATTACTTTTTACTTCTGTTTGTCCTGCAAAGCCAACTCAGCTAAAAAAAGCCATGTCTACATAGGGAATTTTATCCCCTCCCGATCCACCCCTCCACAAAATCCTGTTCATGCTACTGCCAGTTCATGTAACACTTACCAAAACATATTTTTGAACCACTTCTCATATCCCCAGGGGAATCTGTCATAGTTTTACTAAATTTAATATAATTTTAACTGAAAAATATCAGTGTTTGAAGCAACTATTTTATTTACTGATATGCTATTGTTTTAAGGGTTAGCTTGATGTATTGATGTTACATATGCTTATGGGAATAGTACAGCTAGAGTCAAATGATGCAGAATGTGAGTTGCAACTGGTCATGTCATATGGCATCAAGATGCTTGTTGTTTAAGAAATCCAGGAAGTGCTATATCTCAGAGTCTGAACAATGAACAGATGAAAGATTCCAGATCAGAACCAGATAAAAATATAGGCACTATAGACCCGTGCCTAGGGATCCAGCTCCTGGAGTTATGTGATTGCAACAGAATCTCAGCTTTCTAGCACTCCTGGTTAAAAAGGAAAGCTTGAAAACATGGATTTAGCATAGTCTTTGTAATCTGCCTGAATTTGCAGACAGCCTGAATTAATTGATCTGAGAGATTTGAACTGCCCCCTATATTTTAGTGGGATGTTAATTTCAAAATTCACTGCACTGATGACTCCACCACCAAGAGCACAACAGAGGACTCAGTGTATGGCAAAAGAAGTGTGCTGCAGGCCTGAACTACCCACCCAAGCACATACGCCTCAGCTGCTGGGATAAGTACTAGGGATGCCACTCTTCCCTCTCCAGTTATGAGAGTGTGGCCTGGGATAGCCCTCACTGGAAATGCAAAGGTCAGGGAAGGCTGCAAAAAGGAGAGCAGATACTCCCAAGACTAGTGGGTAACACTGAAGTTAAACTCTCCAACCAGTCACAAACTGTGCTTCTGATCCCCACACTGGTTATCAAGAAGCAAAAAAAAAAAAAAGGAAGAAGGAAAGAAATCACACACACACCCCCGTTATTGCATTCCAGTTCTCTGGCTTCCAATCAGCACCTAGGTTCAGTACACTGCAAAATTATTTTAAAACTGCTCACTACACAAAATGTTCTTTTGACCCCAAAAGGCCAGCCACACTGCCAGGTCAAAATTAGGTTGGATCTTACCCAAAATACCATGCTGCCAACCAATCCTTTAGTGTCCAAAACTAAAGGCTTATTATAAAGAAAGAAAGAACAAGAAGAAAGCTGTTAAATGGTAAAGCAGTCACATACATACAAAGATTTAGAGTCAATGTATCAGGTTCTTAGCAGTATGGGTGAGATTGCTGGCTTGAAAGTCCCTCTGGAACACGTCCACAGCTTGGATGAGTCATTCAGTCCTTTGTTCAGAGCTTCATTTGTAGAAAAGTTACTCTAGAGGTAAGAAACAGGAACGAAGACAAAATGGAGATGATGGAGTTTCCCTTTTTAGTCCTTTTGCCATGCAGCTTGTATTTCCTTTGTTCCAAACACAAGCTGCCCAGCACATGGCGTGGAAGCCTTAGAGTTCTGTCCATAGGCATGCCTCTATATGCCTTGCTGAGTAATAAGGTGTAGCCCCTTGCCCTTTCAATGGGTTCATTGTACAGTTGGTGTCCCTTGATGAGCCCTCAATAGGCTAGGCAATGCTATTGCCAATCTGTTTGGGGGTGCCATCCAGATGCACAGCACAAATTTGGAAATACAGATATACCCTACATATCTATAATGTACAATACAAAGGTGATACAAACATATAAACAAGATGATCATACTTGGCAAATTATAACATTTTCACAGATACCTTACATATCTGGCACAACTCATTGCAATTTTACAATATTGGTATTCATAATATCCTAAAGTGACCCCCAGGTTCCATACAATGTCACAGAGAGGGCAGTAGTAACTTGTGGTGGACAAAATCAAAGACCTAGATACATGATCTTTTCCATAGGGGTATATGTTAGTAGTAATCTTCAACACTCCCATTCTACAGTTGTAGAATACATCTAAACTCTAGATTGCTCAACACCCTAATCATGAATTCACTTCTGTTGCGGCTTAGACATCACATGAAGCAAAACACTAGTGGCAATCAGACCCCGTTGGGAAGTTTTTGAGAAAATGTTTTTCATTGGAAAATGCCAATTTGTTGAAACCAAAACTTTGCATGGAAACTTATCTGTTCCAAAAAAAGTTAATAACCAGTAACCCAGTGGTTAGGGCACTCACCTGGGATGTCAAATCCCTGCTTTGCCTTATTCAGAGCAAGGACTTAAACCCGGGTGTCTCACATCCGATATGATTGCCCTAACCACTGGGCTATTGGCTATTCAGGAATGTCAATCTCTCTCATTATTTCATAAAAAAAATTGGTGTTGATCCAATGTGGAATAAAAACAAATTCCAAAACCTCAAAAAAAAATCCCACCCAGTCAGATAGTGGCAATTAATTATTCATATCCTCTCCATTTTAAATACTGAGAGGACTGTTTATTTTTCTTCAATGAGAGATAGAAATATATCTGTCATTGGCCAGGGCTTCCCCTCACCTCAAAAATATATGCTGCTGCACCAAATCTCTTGCAAGGAAATTTCTATTTTTTAATATAAGCAAGTATGTAAACAGAAGGGCAATCTTTTAACTCAGTCCTTATTTTCAGGCTTCACCTTCACCCCTCTTAGGTGTCTCTGGCCATTTCTCAGTTCTGACTAGCATTGCTCTCTCTCTGGGGTGGCAGCCTTAGAACTGTCTCCCTGAGCATCTGGCCCCTTGCTCCAGGTGACCCACCATAGGAGTTAGCTCCACTCCACCATGGCTTTCCTTTTCCAGGCACAGCCCATCTCACTCAATCTCCACATCTTTCTGCCTGCTAGCAGCCCTTTATAGGCTCGGGTGTAGCCCAGCCTTCTTTAATTGGCCGGATTGGACTCACCTGCTCTGGTCCAGGGACACTGGGCCTAGTCTATCCAGAGGGACCTGCTACCCTGTGACAATATCATAATGGAATAAATGGGAGTACTGCACAAAATTTTAATAAATGTAGCCTCAATCCCAAATAATTATCCTTTCCTGTTGACATTAATGCTTCTTAGCAATTTGAAGATGACATTAACTTTTATAATTGTATCTCTTCAGTGTAATATATTCCTTGTCAGCTCAATAATCTCCCTTGAGTTCTTTTACTAATGAATTAATTTGATCAAATTGATGTTTAAATTTCTCTGCAATGCTTTTTAAAGGTATTGCGTGTTAGATACTTACAGTCTGCTCCAAATCTTGCTCTACCATGTCACAGCTTTCTAAAAGACTGCCTAATAATCCTAAAATATCTTTATATCCACAGATGCTGGAACTGCTGCCGTACCTGCTTGACTAAAGTTGTAATAACAACCCAAATACATGGCTTCCGCCTTCAGCATCCTCACTATAAAAATTGTTTCAGCACCACTGTTTATGTCCCTTCCAGCTGCATGAAGAGCCAATACATGCCTTGTACAGCATTTTTCATTGTTTACATAGGCCCCCATACAGGAAAGCATATCAGGACAGCACTTAAACATGTGCTAAGTCTTATGGAGCTCAGTGAAACTTAAGCACTTGATTAAGTGCTGCCTTGAACAGGGATAGGCTTGATCAGGACCTCAGTTCATTGTCATTTGTGTCTTCATTCCCATAGACAAGCATACACCTTTCAGTCTGTTTAGAAGCTGATTTTCTATAGCAATTATATATTGCTTCATAGCTATTGAATGGATGCATCTTGGGCTACTTCTCTGCTAGAAATGCATACTTGATAGTATCACCGAGTCATAAGAGCCTGATCCAAACTGCACCGAAGCCAATAGGAGTCTTTCCATTGTCTTTGAAATCCATTGAAATAGGGACCAAGAAAACAGAAAGCACCACAATGAACCATATATAGTAGAAGAAGTGGAAAACATGCCCCACGTTGAAGTCAATACTAGCGTGCATATTGAGATTTGTAGAAATGAAGACGTGAGTTTCAGTACTGTGTAGTTGAGATGTTTTGTTGCTTTTATTTTTTAATAGATTCACTATTGAAATAATATTCAAGTTGCATTTTTTTCCCTTTAGAAGTGTATTCCTGAAAGCAAAGCATTATTGTCAAATTCTACTTATATGTTTACCTTTTCAGTTATTCTAAATGCTGATGCCAACTCTGAACTTGGTAAAATGTAATAGCTTAAAGCCAGCTAGTTCCATCAGGATAAGAGTGACTGAGGAAACATAATAGATCACATTGTGAAGAGAAAGGTTGTTTACTTTGAAAGAAATTATGGATGTTTCAGAGAGGTTTTTATTTCTTTTAGATGGAATCCAGAGATGCCCTTCAAGTGATGACTACAATCAGTGTCACAAACCTAGCAACTGCAATTTCCACTTCAAAAATAAGAAAAGCTAGGTTCCAGACAAGGGGGAAAAAAAGACTTTGGACTAGCTCCTCAGCTGCTACAAGTAAATATAGCTTCATAATCACCAATACCACATCTGAGCCAATTTACGTGAGCTGAATCTGAACTGCTTAGAAATTCCATTGTCATATTTGTTCACATCATTTGTTTTTGCTTTTTCTTCCACCTTTGCTTCTGACTCAGTATAGTAATTATAGTTATTTTACAATACTTGAAAGTCCTCAATACTTCATTAAGAGTTAATAAATGAATCTCAGCTATAGCTTTTTCCCTCATAAATTTAATTTAATCTTAGAACACTTTATGGAGATGTATACAATTGTCATGCATTCTAATCTGCAAATGCTTCTTAACAGGTTAATTCCACAAAATAATCTATCAAGTATTTTAATGTAATTTAAACCTTGATCCTATAAGGTGATGTGGTCAGGCAGACCCCAGAGACCTTCTGCTATGTGATGCTTGCACAGAGCCCTAATGGAGCTCTATGTTGGTGCAGGAAGCCATTCATACACATCACATTGTAGAATAGAGGTTTTAAGCATAAATTTGATTTAGTCGAGATCCTGGCTGAGGTTCAGACAGACTTTTACCTTTTCCCAACCAGTGCCGTAACAAAAACTAACATGAAAACTTTTATTTTCTCCTAGATACCTACTATTCCTCAGTGTGTGATCTGAAATAAATCAGATGGAACTGCAGTTGATTGGTAAGTGTCCTCTGCAAACTAGAAAATACTCTGTTTTGTCAGTTAGTTGATTCATTTTCAGCTTGTTCAGCAGGTAAGTAATAAATATTTCTGTCACTTCACTGAATTCACAAAATTAACCAGAAGGACTGTGGAAACAAATGGGAGTGCTTGGCTATACTTTCTTTCTAGCTTTGAGTAACAGCAAAAAACCACTCTACTGGTGATCAGTTTGTCTCTTTATTGTAAAAAATTACATTTTGTATTATAGGCAGCATATTTTCCTCTCATATACACTACCCTAAGTCTCTCTGAAAATATCTATGCATGGGCATGAAAACCTCTATGAACATGTAGAAAGTCCACTACTTTTGAATATCTTCTTCATCATCTTGTCTTTAAATGGATATGTTTTACAGAAAAAAAATGTGTGTGTGAGAGAGAGAGTGTGAGTGATTTCTCTCAGGTTTACTCCATATTTTGTAAAAACATATGATCAGTGTGGAATAGAATTAAATGCCTGCCTTATGGAAAGAGGGGAGAAGGCTCTTTAGATGGTGGGTTCTCATTTACATAGACTGCCTGACCGGACTCCATAAATCCAGGATCTACTCAAAGAGAAGGGGTGGACATAGGTGCGTTGGGGAGGGGAAGACATCACCATTTTCTCCTTTCCTGGCCTTTGGAGGTTAAGTGGAAAAGTTAATATAGACTGGGGCCAATGTTCCCTCTACACATGGAATGAATTTTGTTATGTGCACCAAATTATCGAGGTAGTGTGTGCGCCACCAGTAGAAACAAAAACATATATATATATATATATATATATATATATATATATATATATATATATATATATATATATATATATATATATATTTAAGTTACCATAGGGATAATTACTGCAGCCAGGACAGGTTAGGCATTTTAGAATTCAAAGAATTAAATTTAAGCATGAGAGAGAAATAAAATTATGAAATGCATGGACCAGTCAAAACATTCAAATAACAGCACTTTGAAAGAATAAAATTACAGAGAATATATGTACATTGCAGGAAATACCCAGAAGTAACAACAACAACACAAGTATGTGTTGGGAGGTGAGTGTGAAAGAGACAGAATGTGTGTATGTATGTGAGGCAGAGATTGTGTGTGTATCTGTATGTGTGAGAGACACAGAGACAGACTGTGTGAGAGAGAGAGAGAGAGAGAGACACACACACACACATACACACACAGACAGTGTGTGTGTGTGTGTGCTGGCTGATGGGGAAGTCTATGAGAGACCGTGCGTTGTCTCTTTAAGGCACTCACCAGAAGGCTGAGACAGCAGCAGCTGCCAGCAGCTCTCTTGCTCCTGAGCGCTGTCTCCCCTCCCCCGCTCTGCAGAGATGGGGTACATGAGCATGGGGGAAGGGGAGAGACAGAGTGTGCGTGTGTGCTGGCTGCCTGGGAAGTCTATGAGAGATAGGGTTGCCAACCCTCCAGGATTGTCCTGGAGTCTCCAGGAATTCAAGATTAATCTTTAATAAAAGAGTATGTCATGTGATGACACCTCCAGGAATACGTCCAACCAAAATTGGCAACCCTAATGAGAGACCATGTGTGGTCTCTTCAAGGCACTCACCAGAAGGCTCAGACCACCCTGTGGAGATGGGTACAAGGGCAGGGAGGAGGTGGGGGGAGGGAAAATCCTGACATCAGCACTCCTCTCTCCCCCCACTCTGCACAGGAAGCAGAAGGGTCCCGGGAGCAGCTGGCCAGGGGCTCCAAGGCAGAGGGCAGGAGCAACACAGATGCAGAGCAGTGGGAGGAGGGGCACCTGAACACACACCCCAATGCGCGGCTCTGCTAATCAAGTGCACAGCACTTGATTTACTCCTGGTTGGCCACACAACCATGCAGCTTAGAGGGAACACAGACTGGGGTCATATTACTATGGAGAAGAGCTGTTGGCATACCTAATTTTTTCAGTTTTCTGACAATTAAAAATCAATTGTGTCACGTCAAACCAAAATCAATTTTTAAATTTTTTTTGATTAATCAAAAATTTGAAAAAAAAAATTACTCCAGGTCGAACAAAACATTTTTATTTCAAGAACTTCATTTTTAAAATAAAACTGAAGGATGTTTCAAAACAAAAAGTCATTTCAAATTGAAACATGAAAACTTCTTGTTCTAAAAATGTTGCAGTGAAAAGTTCCATTTTTTTCAAATTTCTTTTACTTTGTTTTCTGTGGTTGTTTTTTTCAACACAAACAATTCAGTGAAACCAAAATGGATTCACTAAATGTTTGATGTCACTGAATCTGCATTTTTCAAAGAAAAAAGTTTTGGATGAAAAATTTCACCTAGCAATACGATGGAGCCACTTCATGCAGATCCCAGGGAAAGCTGAAGCCAGCCAGGACACTGAGGACCAGAACAGATGCAGAGATATGGGGTCTCAGGCAAATCTCTGGGGGATCTGAACAGTTTGGAGCCACTCCTGTAAACTAATCCATGATTTGGAAGCAAACCCTTGTGACACAAAGTTAGGGGAGGAACTCCAAGGGAAAACCTTGTGATGATTTCCTCCCCCAGCCAACTCCTTCAGTTGCCTTTGTTATGAAAGAGGATGCCCAGGTCAGTGTATTTTGCATAAATACATCACCACAATGAGGGGTTTGATCACACAAAGAGGTATTGCACAAATTTTGCAGGCAGTGTTCAGTTGTCTTCTTTTGAAAATGTCGCCACTAAATGCATTCTTGTGGTAATAAGTGGTTAATGCAGAATAAAATTACTTTTAAAAGTTTGCAAGACATATCATGTACTATTTGTAGTATAGTTTTGGTGCCGAAATAAATTGCAAGTTACTCTTTCTCTGTAGAAAAGTGAAAGGAGTATTTCTGAGAGAATATTCCTTTTTTGCAATAGGTCCTATTTTGAAACCTTTCTTGCATTTTGCAGCTAATATATTATTGCTCTTTGCTGCCTGCTTTGCAATTCTGTTTACTCTGTTTTAAGATCAAACATGTCTCAAGGGAAATGAAATCATGCCTTTTACTAACCTGCTTCCTCCCATTTGGTGGAGCAGGTGCATAAATCCTGAGCAAATTGTTCAAGAGCTGTCATAAAAAAAATGAATAGTGCTAAAAACAGCATCAGAGGTATTTGTGTATCTTGCATTACCTTTGGAAACAAGAGGCCTGAGGTGGAATAATTCTCAATAAGAATTCAAGACACTGATGCTAACAAGGGAATGAGTGACTTGAATAATAAACTGATTAAATCATAGAATCATAGGACTGAAAGGGACCTCGAGAGGTCATCTAGTCCAGTCCCCTGAACTCATGGAAGGACTAAGAGTATGTCTACACTATGAAATTAGGTCGATTTTATAGAAGTAGATTTTTAGAAATCGATTTTATACGGTCGATTGTGTATGTCCACACTAAGCGCATTAAGTCAGCGTAGTGCGTTCTCACTACCATGGCTAGCATCGACTTACGGAGCAGTGCACTGTGAGTAGCTATCCCACAGTTCCCGCAGTCTCCGCCGCCAATTGGAATTCTGGGTTAAGTTCCCAATGCCTGATGGGGCAAAAACATTGTTGTGGGTGGTTTTAGGTACATGTCATCAGTCTTCCCTCCCTCCGTGAAAGCAATGGCAGACAATCGTTTTGCGCCTTTTTTCCACGCAGATGCCATACCACGGCAAGCGTGCAGCCCTCTCAGCTCAGCTCACCGACACCACCGCTGTTGTGTCCTGGGTGCTGCTGGCAGCAGACGGTGCAGTAGGACTGCTATCCGTCGTCATACACCTCTTCCACTGCAGCTCTGCTCTGCTGCTATTGCCTCGATAGCGAATTTCTCCATGTTGTCTGTCATGGGCTCCCATGTGTTCTTCCTCGGGAAATGTGCGTGGTGCTAACCATCATCCTCCACCGCTTCCGCTGCAACTCTGCTGTCCTGCTGCCATGGATCTACCTCACAGGTACTCTCGTCATTCTGTATAAATATCTATTCTCGTGGCATCCGTCGTCATCCACCGATTCCACTGCAACTCTACTTTCCTGCTCTCCTTCAGACGCCATACTACGGCAAGCATGGAGCCCACTCAGCTCACTGCTGCTGTTGTGAGCATTGTAAACAGCTTGTGCATTATCCTGCAGTATGTGCAGAACCTGCAAAAGCAGGCGAGGAGGTGACGACAGTGCAATCACGATAGTGATGAGCACATGGACACAGACTTCTCTCAAAGCATGGGCCATGGCGATTTGGAGACCATGGTGGTAATGGGGCAGGTTCATGCCATGGAACGCCGATTCTGGGCCCAGGAAACAAGCACAGACTGGTGGGACCTCATAGTGTTGCAGGTCTGGGATGATGCCCAGTGGCTGCAAAACTTTTGCATGCGTAAGGTCACTTTCATGGGACTTTGTGACTTGCTTTCTCCTGCCCTGAAGCGCAAGAATACCAAGATGAGAGCAGCCCTGAGGCGATAGCCCTCTGGAAGCTTGGAACACTAGACAACTACCGGTTAGTCGGGAATCAATTTGGAGTGGGTAAATCTACTGTGGGGGTTGCTATGATCCAAGTAGCCAACGCAATCACTGAGCTGCTGCTATCAAGGGTAGTGACTCTGGGAAATGTGCAGGTCATAGTGGATGGCTTTGCTGCAATGGGGTTCCCTAACTGTGGTGGGGCGATAGGTGGAACGCATATCCCTATCTTGGGACCGGACCATCTTGGCAGCCAGTACATAAACCGCAAGGGGTACTTCTCAATGGTGCTGCAAGCACTGGTGGATCACAAGGGATGTTTTACCGACATCAACGTGGGATGGCTGGGAAAGGTACATGACGCAAGCATCTTTAGGAATTATGGTCTGTTTGAACAGCTGCAGGAAGGAACTTACTTCCCAGACCAGAAAATTACCATTGGGGATGCTGAAATGCCTATAGTTGTCCTTGGGGACCCAGCCTACCCCTTAATGCCATGGCTCATGAAGCCATACACAGGCAACCTGGACAGTAGTAAGGAGCAGTTCAACTATAGGCTGAGCAAGTGCAGAATGGTGGTAGAATGTGCCTTTGGACATTTAAAAGCTCGCTGGCGCAGTTTACTGACTCGGTTAGACCTCAGCGAAACCAATATTCCCGTTGTTATTTCTGCTTGCTTTGTGCTCCACAATATCTGTGAGAGTAAGGGGGAGATGTTTATGGTGGGGTGGGAGGTTGAGGCAGATCGCCTGGCAGCCGATTACACGCAGCTAGACACCAGGGCGATTAGAAGAGCACAGCTGGGCACCCTGCGCATCAGAGAAGCTTTGAAAACCAGTTTCATGACTGGCCAAGCTACAGTGTGACAGTTCTCTTTGTTTCTCCTTGATGAAAACCTGCCCCCTTGGTTGACTCTACTTCCCTGTAAGCCAACCAACCTCCCCCCTTGATCACCAGTTTCAGAGGCAATAAAGTCATTATTGTTTCCAAATCATGCATTCTTTATTAATTCATCACACAAATAGGGGGAAAACTCGCAAGGTAGCCCGGGAGGGGTGGGTGAGGAGGGAAGCACCGGGTGGGGTGATGGATGAGGGGAGGAGGGAAGGACAAGGCCACACTACAGTTCAAAACTTATTGAATGCCAGCATTCTGTTGCTTGGGCAATCCTCTGGGGTGGAGTGGCTGGGTGCCCATAGCCTCCCCCCCACACACACATTCTTGGGCATCTGGGTGAGGAGGATATGGAACTTGGGGAGGAGGGCAGGCGGTTATACAGGCGCTGCAACAGTGGTCTGTGCTCCTGCTGCCTTTTCTGCAGCTCCACCAGACACCTGAGCATGTCAGTTTGCTCCCCCATTAGCCTCAGCATTGCATCCTGCCTCCTCTCAGCATGCTCTTCCCTCCTGTCATCATGTTCATTTAACGCTTTCCTGGACTCTGCCATTGTTTGCCTCCACACATTCTGCTGAGCTCTTTCAGTATGGGAGGATTGCATGAGCTCTGAGAACGTCTCGTTGTGAGTGCATTTTTTTCGCCTTCTAATCTGCACTAGCCTCTGGGACGAAGATGATAGGGGGAGCGTAGAAACATTTGCAGCTGCGGGAAGAAAAAAAGGGAGAGAAGTATTTAAAAAGATACATTTTAGAGAACAAAGGGAAGACTATTTCACACTGAATCAAGCGATTCACATTACATAGCACATGTGCTTTTGCTACAAGGTCGCATTTTGCCTCTTATATTGAGTGCCTGCTGGTTTGGTGTGAGACATCACACACGCTCGGCTGGGCAACAGAATTTGGCTTGCAGGCAGCCATGGTAAGGCAAAGGGTTTCGGCTTCTTCAACCTACATAACATGTGGGAACGGTTTCAAACAGCAGCACCCTCCTTTCTCATACCAAGCAAACCCCGTTGGGTTGGCCATTTAAAAGGAGGGGCTGCGGTTTTAGGGTGAATGTGCAGCACAATCCAACCCCCCCCCCCCCAATTCTCTGGGATGATTGCTCCCCCCACCCCCACATGGCTAGTATCAGGGAAGATCCCTGTCAGCCAAACGCGAACAGCTCAGCATGAACGGGCCTCCCCCCACCACGTGGCTAACAGCGGGGATGATTTATTTTAAGCCAAAGGCAAACAGCCAAAGCCCGGGCCCATTCGCTGCAAGGTTTTGTTCTGCAATGATTCCATACTACTTGCTACTGGCTTGGCGTGGTAAATTAATAATTAAACACGCTTGGTTTTAAATCCTGTATTATATTTACAAAGGAACACTCATCAGAGGTGCCTTCTCCAGCTTCATGCTCCGGGAGCCCGCCTTGGGAGGGTTGGGAGGGTATTGGCTCCAGGGTGATGAACAGTTCCTGGCTGCCGGGGAGAAGGGATTCTCCGCTTGCCTGCTGTGCGCTATCCTCAACCTCCTCCTCCTCCTCTTCCACATCTTCAAACTCCTCATCCCTGTTGCGTGAGACTCCCCCTGTGAAGGTGTCCACGGACAGTGGTGGGGTAGTGGTAGGGGCCACCCCTAGAATTGCATGCAGTTCATCATAGAACTGGCATGTATGGGGCTCTGACCCGGAGCGACCGTTTGCACCCTTTGTTTTTTGATAGGCTTGCCTCAGCTCCTTAACTTTCACGCGGCACTGCTGTGTGTCCCTGTTGTAGCCTCTGTCCATCATACCCAGTGCTTAACCACCCTAACAGTTAGGAAGTTTTTCCTAATGTCCAGCTTAAACTGCCCTTATTGTAATTTAAGCCCATTGCTTCTTGTCCTATCCTCAGAGGTTAAGGAGAACAATTCTTCTCCCTCCTCCTTGTAACAACCTTTTATGTAATTGAAAACGGTTATCATGTCCCCCCTCAGTCTTCTCTTTTCCAGATTAAACAATCCCAATTTTTTCAATCTTCCCTCATAGGTCAAGTTTTCTAGACCTTTAATAATTTTTGTTGCTCTTCTTT
This sequence comes from Emys orbicularis, assembly GCF_028017835.1. Taxonomy (NCBI): domain Eukaryota; kingdom Metazoa; phylum Chordata; order Testudines; family Emydidae; genus Emys; species Emys orbicularis. The sequence continues at coordinate 97,265,133 of NC_088684.1, forward strand.
GGACTTTCTCCAATTTGTCCACATCCTTCCTGAAATGTGGTGCCCAGAACTCAACACAATATTTCAGTTGAGGCCTAATCAGCGTGGAATAGAGCGGAAAAATTACTTCTCGTGTCTTGCTTACAACACGCCTGGTAATACATCCCAGAATGATGTTCGCTTTTTTTGCAAGTGTTACACTGTTGACTCATATTTAGCTTGTCCACTCATAGTGGTCCACTATGACCCCCAGATGCCTTTCCGCAGTACTCCTTCCTAGGCATTTCATCCTATTTACTTCAGACCATTTCTCCAGTTTGTCCAGATCATTTTGAATTTTAATCCTATCCTCCAAAGCTACAAACATTGGTGTTCCTCAGCTAACTGAAGTATTGCCCAAATATATCTTAGGCAATACACAGATATCTGCTTCCTCATTTCTAAAGAGCAGAGTTAAAGACATTTAGGGAACTAGTTAGTGCAATCAATTGGACTGAAGAGAGCAGAGCCTTAAATGTGGACGAGGCTTGGAATTTCTTTAAATCAAAGGCTCAAAAACTATCTGGAATTTGCATCCCGAGCAAGAGGAAAGGGATTCAGACCTAACTAGATGACTAACCATCTCAAAAAGGATATTAGGAGTTAGCAGAGAGTCTACAAGGAACAAGGGATTGATCAGCAAAGAAAACTACATCTTGGGGTACAGAAATTGTAGGGTAACAGTGATCATTGCTAAAAGTCAAGTTGAGTTAGACCATGTAAAAAATTAAAACAAATAGTAAAGATTCTTTAGCCATATAAGTAAAAAGAGAACAAGAAAAGAAGTGGGAATGCTACGTAGCAAGGATGGGGTACAGATTAAAGTTAATCTAGGTATGACCCCAAAACTAAATGAGTACTTCTTCTGAGTTTTCAGTGAGGATGATAATGTGCAACATGAGGGCAAAGGCAGGGTGGCTAGTGGAAATGAGTAGAAAGAAATGACCACATCTGAGGTGATTAAAAATACAGAGTTTAATGTGCTCACAGGGACCAGATAATTTCCACCGCAGAATACTGCCATAGAAAAATGCAAGCAAGTCTGGTATCAGGGATTTTAAATCTATCAAATCATGGGTGATATTATGACTGGGGAATAGCTAATGTGATATTGATATTTGAGGAAGGGAAAAAATGATCCAGGCAACTACAGCCCCATTAGTCTGACCTCAATAGTATGCAAGGGTTTAGAAAAAAATTTGAAGGAAAAAATAACTAAACACATGGAGGTAAACAAAAAATGGGGTAGAATGGAATGTGGGTTGCAAAGATAGATCATGCCAAACTAATCTGAAATAGTTTTTTATAAGATAACTAATTTTTTAGATGAGAGAATTGTGGTAGATCTAATCTATTTGGTCTTCAGTAAAACATTTGATATGGTACTTCTACCACATGGCAAATTATTATCTAAAATAGAAAAGATGGGGGGGTTGTATACAAATTGCAAGATAGGTAAGGAACTGGCTAAAGAGGAGATAACAGTGGCTTGTGCAGAAAGGAGAACTCTCTGGCTGGAGGGAGGTTAACTAGTGGAGTTCCTCAAGGACTGGTCTTGGGACCGATATTATTTAATATTTTCATTAATGATCTTGACACAAAAAGTAGGAGCGTACTAATGAAATTTTCTGTAGCACAAATAGCTGGGGACTGAACTCAATGACCCAGGAGTTCCCTTCCAGTCCTATATCCAATGTTCTTACTGGAAGTGGCCCCATCCAGGAAGCCCAGCACTCTGGTTGAGTAGAAGGGAGACCATTGTTACTTCTTCTTACCTGGAGATTCCAAATGCTAACAAGGAGAGATGAATACTTTCACCAATAGAAACACATCTACCAGGAAGAGAGTCCTGGGTTAGGTAGCAGGTTTCCAAGGTACTCCCATGATCCAGGATTTAAGAGGAGAAGGAAAGCTTGAATGTGCTTCCTATGCTAGGTGCACTCAATCTTCAGCTGGTGCAAACTGATGTAGCTCCGTTGAAGTAAACTGTAAGAGGCTGATTTACACAACCTGATGATCAGGCCCTTATGGGTAGACTGAAAACCATGTAACAAATGTATAAAATGCACACTCTCACCACCTGGAGAGCTGATTGGCTCCAGCTTCTAAACTCAGAGTTAGCTCCTTTCTTTTCCCCTGCCCTGGGAATGGGCTTTCTTGTTACATAACACCAGTGGAAGTTCAAGTCTGTCCTTACCCATGCAGAGGATAGACTTTTAAGGCAAGAACCAGTGGCATTTATTTACTTTCACTCCACCTGCTGGATGAGTTCCCTGAATAGGGAACTGATGGCAGGGATGTTAGAGTGCAATGTATTGTCCGCAAAATATACCTGATTCTGAGAGGTGCTGAACACCCAAGACTGCCATTGTCTTTAATGTCTGTAATGGTTTCTCAGTACTGCTCAGGATTGAGCTTTATAGACAGACAATATTCAGCTGTCTGAATGGCACCATTATTAGTGATGTTTGGCCTGATCATCATTTGATTTATGTTTCTCTAATTGGCATCCATTACTTGATTCTTAATAAGATCTCAGTAACTATATTAATGGTGTTGGAAGCTCCTGTCTCTTGCCAGTATTAAAATTAATAGCTGGACTTCATTCATAATCAGGATTTTTCTGCAATGTATTATTACCTGTCCCATTTGCTAAATCATAGACTTATCATTTGTTTGTTTGTTTGTTACAATTGGAAAGCAATCTGAAAATAAATTGCATAGGCTAAGTAAGATTAACAGGCTGATTGGCAAATGCATAAAAATCATTGAAAAACAGCAAAGCATAGATGGCTAGGAGGGAGCAAAAATTAGACCTTAGTCCGTGCCAGCAAGTAATATGAACATATGAGCCCTCATTTAATGACAAATGACATTGTGTGCACAGAGAAGAATATGGATCTGTACAAAAAATGTTAATATTTTGCTTGTCAAACAGAATCGTTTTTAAGATGAGACATTGAGCCTAATTCTCCACAGTCTTTGCACCTTCCACAAACCGCATGTAAATATTTCTAAAACAAAATATCAATATTTTATATCTACTTTGCACTGATGTAAATGGTCACAAAATGCAATGCTGTGGAGAGTAAGGCTGCAGACATTTAAAGTGTACACTTCTAATATCCAGAAAAATATCTGGCTAGCAGAAAAGTTCCACATTTAGAAAATCCCTTCTCTTCTAATTCTTTTTATTAAAAGGAAGAAAAGACAAAGAATGTAGTATTGTGTGCTGCCACTTTAAAATACCAATGCAAAGTCTTTGCTGTCAGGTCCCTCTCTTTCTGAAGACCAGATGCAGGCACACATACTATACTTGGATAGTCCCATACAAATCCCTCACAGAAGTTTTAATAGTGACAACATTCTAGCATCTTCTCTACCTTGCAGCAGTAGAACTCACAGGTCAAGCAGTTCAGATAGTTTGGATAGCATTGTTTTCTTGGATTCAGAGTTTTAATGCAAAGACAATGCAGACAACTGTTTTAAATGTTTATAGCGATTTTTGATGGCAATAGTCTTCAGTTCTCTTCTGCCTTCCACCACACCACAGATGTCTCCTCTTCACTCTCAAAGCTATTTGGGAGCACTTGTGATCATTCTTCTTCAGCCATGGCTCAGCCTCAGTTCTCAGACCTTGTTGCGCTATTGTCCCTTCTCTTCCTCTAGGTTTCTACTCCTTGCAGGGGTGATGGAGTCTTCCTAATAGTGGCGGGGGGAGGGGCAAGAAACCCTATCCCCTTTCTGGCCCTGACCCTGCCCTTCCTCTTCCCTCTGAGGCCTTGCCCCCAGCCAAGCGAGGAGCCAGGGAGCCCAGGCCCCTCCACCTGCCTGGGTGGGGGGGACCCAAGAGAAGCCTACGGCCCATGTCCACCTTCCCCCCCTCCCCCGGGCTCTTCACCCAGGGCAGGTTGAGAGTCTGTGGCTCCCCGCAGCTGCCCGCACAGCTCTTACCCCGACCTGACTCCAGCTTCCAGCCTGGGGCGGGGCCTCAGGGGCCAAAGTGCCGTACCTAGCCCATGGTAAGAGCTGCCTGGTCAGCTGTGGGGAGCCGTGGACACCCCATCTGCTGTGGGCTCACCACAGCTGCCAGGGCTCCCTGGGCCGCTCTTACCCAAGCCAGGATCCAGTTTCCGGCCCAGCTGGGGAGTGGGGCCTTGGGGGGGAAGAAGAGGAACAGCGGGGCTGAGCCTGTAGCGAAAAGTGGACGGGACAGGCCCATCCACTTTCAAAAGTGGGAGGGCCAGGGCTCCTTGGCCCACCATTTTCCAGTGCCCCTGACTCATTGCCATGTTTCTTGTATACACTGTATCTGTCATTTCATCCTACACACTGGAACAGTGTACTGTACACTGTAAACAGAATCATAGCTCATGTATGTAAAGGAATGGCATGCTGTCATTGTATGCAAGGCATGCATTGCATGTCCCAAGACTGGCTGTGCCCACAGGATGATTCCGTCTGGCCCCCAAACACGTGAACAAAATGGCATCCTCTGCACAGTGTGACCTGACACATACGATGAGTGTGAGATCATGCTATATGGAGGATGCTTTTTGCATACATGTGTACAATTGCATGCCTGACTAAATACGTCATGGCAAGCCACTGATGTAAAGATTCTTCTGCTCAAGCCACTTTATTTTGTAGGAGCTGTAAAGGAGATGAAGATCATATTGTTGCTACTTGGCCCTAAATGAGAGAGGATGTGATTTCAAGAGGATCTGTAATAAGTAGCATTTCTGGCTTTCCCTGACCTTGTTGAACTCCAGCAGAGAGTTTAGCATACCCTGACTTGTATAAAATGTTGCTTTCCTTATTTTTGTTTTAAGTTCCTATTTTCCTGAGAGCCCAGTGAGCCACCTCTGCCTTCTTTTATTGCTCTCCTGGTTTGCTTTCCTTCACTGTCTCTAGGGCTTATCCCTTTAGAATAATATTCTTCCGTTCTATAGCATCTTTCATCACAGCACATTAAAATCACTTATTAATTAATTCTCACAACCCACCGACAACATAGATATCTGCATTATTATCCCTGCTTTATAGATAAGGTGGCTGAAGCAGGAAAGTGACTTGTTCAAGATTATACAGCAATCTGTTTCCAGAGGTTGGAGTTATATCCAAGGTTCTCTTCCTTTAGGCCTAAATATTTCTTGTAGAAACAATGAGAAGATATCACACCTAGAGGAGAACAAGAATTGCAAGAAATTGCAAGAAATTTAGGCCTTTATTCATCCTGGTATCTAAGCATACGCCTAACTTTAAGCCTAAAAATCCCATTAGTAGTCAACAGGACTGTTCATGTGCTTAAAGATAGGAACACGCCTAAATACCTTGCTGATTTGTGACCTTTCTCTATTTCTCTTTGCAGATTGTCTTTGAGAGGTTTGATTTTTATCAATTTTATTTGCTATTGGAAATTATTTGTCAAATATTATTTCTGCAAACAATTGCTTCTCCTGATTTCGGCAGTGGGGAAGGCTTGGCTGCACTGGTAGGGAGATGGGCAGCGCCTGGGAAGGAGAGATCATGCTCAGGCACGAGATCTACAAGGTCTACATCTCGTTGTGCCTCAAAGTACATGTTGGACTGTGTCTGGGGGAGGCAGAGGGGCTTCTGTGCCTCCCACTGGCCAGCTGGGGAGAATTAGGAGGGCCAATTAGCTCTCAGACGCTCTCCCCATCCAATTTAAATCCTTTTCAGGCATCTAGGGGGCAGCTTGCTGTAGTTCAGGGATTCTCAAACTTCATTGCACCATGATCCCCTTCTGACAACAAAAATTACTACACAACCCCAGGAAGGGGGACTGAAGCCTGAGCCTGCCAGAGCCCTGCCGCCCCAGATGGGAGGGGCAGCACAAAGCCCAAGCCCAAGGGCTTCAGCCCCAGGTGAGGGGCCTGTAACCTGAGTCTTGCTGCCCAGGGCTGAAGCCGAAGCCCGAGCCCTGCTCCCCAGGGCTCAAGTCTTTGGGCTTCGGCCCCAGGGGGTGCGGCTTGGGCTTCAACTTCAGCCTCAGGAAGCAGGGCTTGGGCTTTGGCCCTGGGCTGCAGCAAGACTAACACCAGTCCCGGTGACCCCATTAAAATGGGGTTGCGACCCACTTTGGGGTCCCGACCCACAGTTTGAGAACCGCTGCTGTAGTTGTTTCCCCTCCCTCCCTGTAGTTGAGGTATGTTGAACTGTATTTCCAGGATGCTGTGGGTCTGTATGTTTTGGGTATCAGGAAGGAATTATTTTCCCCATTGGGACAAACTGGCACTGGTCTTGCCTTCTTCGCAGCTTTATGGCAACGCTGGTTAGGTTAAAAAGCGTAAGAACAGGAATTTCAACATTATGAGGGATATAGGAATGTTAGTTTGTTGCAACTTGTGGCCAGTGTCCAGTGTCCTGTGCAGATAATGGTTAAAAGGGCCAGATCATGGCAAAATTCCAATTATCTCTTTCAGTCCAAGTATTACAACCATGCGTCAATATCAGTCTATCTATCCCATTCCTGAAAAGCATCAATAAGGATTCAGAAGTATGCTCAGAGTTAGTGTGTTAGTGAAGAGCGTCTTCCTTGAGTTATTGGTTATATGCTGTGAGTCCTTTAATCTCACACTGGACCAAATTAAATATCTGGTGTGTGAGAAAGGATCGGCAAATAGTGCCCCTCACCATTGTTAAGTTAATAAAGTTTCAGCCTAGCACTTAAATCCATCCCTATGTCTGTCTTTCATTCACATACATGTCCCGATCAATCTTGGATTGCAGCTTGTTTGCCAATAATTTACTGAGTATACAATATCTGAACATGCCCCAATGTATGTTTCTGTTCCCTCACTGGATGAGTGTACCTCTTGGAATCAGGTTTCAGTAATTCAGAATTCACTTTCGGTGAACATGTTATAATATCTATTTCCACAAGCATTCTGGCCAATAAACGTGTTCATTTTCAATGTCTGTGGAAAAGAACATATAAAGGGGGCAGGATTATAACAGAATCCATTTGTTATTTTCACAGAAAATTTGCTGAGATATATTCACCTACCTCTAAACCTAACACCACCCAAGCGAGACTCCACTTCTTAAAACTGGTCTAGCACAAGTGCAGGCTTTCAAAGCAGAATAATACTGGGCCTACAGCTAGGATCGATTTAACGTAGAGACAATGGTAGCAAGCAGCACCCATTCATGTAAATGCTTACTTTAAAGGCATCTCTGACCAAAAGAGAACCTAATGAAAAGATGAGTATGAAAGTCTAAGATCTGAGCACATAGAGAAACTTGATCGCTGATCAAAATGCAGCTCTCTGGAATTCTCACTGAGGGGAGATGTGAGAGGATGCTGTACAGATAAATTAGTAAAAGTCTGAGGGGTGAGCTTATGTGTATTTCTTTAATGATGCTACTGTTAAAATAAATAATCTTGAGTCCAAAAAATACTCTTGTAGTGGATCCGAATTGCCAAGTGCTGCAAATCATGCCCTTCACATTACTTTCAATGATTAAAAAGCTGAGAGTGCAAAGCCAAGCTATGAGCAATCCACTAGCATTTTTAGCCACAGTACAGCTTTTAAATATAGTTTAAGCTCTTGACTATTTGCTGAGTCTGTGGGAGTTAAAAGGACTATTTGCTGGATTCCAACTGTGGAGTTAACCTCTGCATCTCGGTAGTTACCTTTCCTTTCCATGCTCCATAGTACAGATATTGATTTTGGTTTCGATATTTTAAGCATTCAGGCTCTGATTCTCCACTATCTTGTCCCCGGTACAGTCATTTCCCCTTGTGTATAGAGAGTGAACAGTGGGTGTAAAACATTACATAATCATAATAGTAGTATTTCACACCCAGTTTGCACAGCTGTAAATGGCTACAAAAGGTGAGATGCATTGGAGAATTACGTCCTCAGTGTGTGTCTAAACCCTCATTTCCACACTGCTAGAAATCCAGTAAGCCATAATTTTTTTTCTCCCCTATATCCTGGACTAGGACCTATTGTTATTGCTCTGCCCTTTTTTGGAAGAATGAACAACACCAAGCATGATGGACAGTAATAGGCTGGGGCAGAATGGCCCAGGTTGCTGAAGATACTAAGTGCACTGTGGTCTTTGGGGTAAATTGCACTTAACAAAAGTGCTAATAAGAAACATCTCTTCCACTCAGTCATCACTTGTTAGAAGCTTCCTGCTCTCAAGCTGCTAGCTGTGAGTACAGCACAGAGAGCCATCAGTCACCTCACCATTGCAAACATAATACCTTCAGCTTTTACAGCGGCCTGCAACAGCTGCCACCTCAGTGAATGACTCCTCTCCTCCTCCTCAATTTCCTTTCTCTGGCCACTGGTGCCAATCAGTGCCCTAGTTCTCCTGTTCCTCCTCCCAGCAGCGGGTGCCTTCATCTCTCTCACTCCTCCATACTCCTGTTAATGCTCCTATACCCACACCCTTGTACAAATTGAAGATTTTGTAAACTGCCACCCACTCAGGGTTTTTTTAAGCAATGCTGTGTGCTGACAGTATGCTAGATGCCTTTCAGCTAGACTGTAGGCCAGGCACACTGTAGAGACAATGCTTATTGCTCTATAGCTGACCTGCCCTTTTCCATAGAAAAGAAAGCACATCCATACTCATCCTGCTGGATCTCGGAGGCATTGGAGATCACTAATCAGCAAATACTCTCTCTCCACGTCCAAAAGTCTGTGAATGGAACCACAATAACAGTGCTTACATCCTTTCCCTCAGAATGAATCCAGATGGTTGTTATGGCCAGTTGTTCCTATATCTACAAAAGCTCTTACCTGTGGAAACTCACAAAGCTCAAGGCTCTGCTCCATATCATTCAACATCAATTTGTAACCCCTGGGAGAGTGGGTGAAGTGCCAGCAGTATTGGACAACAATACATCTCCTTTACATCAAATGCAAACAGCACCTTCTCCCAGCTTTCTCAATGCCTAGCCAAAATCAGCATCAGGATAAAGAGCAGCTGCCTAAAGCTGAATCCAGGCAAGATTGATGTAATGCTAATAGAGAAGCATTACAAAGAATTTGCCTCCTCTACTGCATTCCCCACTCTCAAGGGCCTCTGTACTGAGATTGTTAAAATCATTTAACTGATCATGTGAGATGTATCATTTGGATCAGGGCTGGCTCTAGGCACCAGCATTCCAAGCATGTGCTTGGGGTGGCTCTTTTCAAGGGGCAGCATTCCGGCCCTTTGTGGGCGGCACTTTTTTGCTCCAGCGGCGGCACTCCGGCTTTTTTTTTTTTTTTTTTTTTTTTTGCTTGGGGCGGCAAAAAACCCTGGAGCTGGCCCTGATTTGGATTCAAAATCTTGTTGGATTTTTGGCCCTGTAGAATCTAACCGTGACCCCTAACTCAGATTTGACCTCCAACTCAAATCTGGATCTGGACACAGCCCCTTTGGCCCAATTCATATTTATACACAAGCAAAAAGAAAAACAAAAAGGTGGATGCAGCATTTCTCAGGAAATCCAGAATTTTGAACAAACAAGCAGCATATCAAATCCTGAAACCACTTTGCTCTTCCACTCCAGTTTCTGTGTTGCCATAGACCAGGGTTGAGTCCACTGAAATCAGGGTGGAATATCATGCTGTGAAGGAAACACACCTTTGCCTGACATCCCTCGCACAGAAGGCAACACTGAAATGGTTAGTCAGTAACACCATTAGATTGCTTCCCTGTAGAGAAGGGTCTGAGCTGCAAAGTCCAGATCAGGATCTGAGTTTCCCTACTTTTTTAAAGGATTTAGACTCATGGTTCTGTTTGGGCAAATCTGTATCCTTGCATCTGTATTTTTTTTATAATATGCTTTGGTATAAAATACAGCTAGAAATCAAGTTCATTATCTTACTGCTATCTAAAGCGATATGTTTGTAAATATATTCCTTAATGCAGTGCTAGGTACATTAGACTTTTCTGCTTTAAAATGCACCAGCACAGTTTCATATGAGGAATCATATGTTTATATTGTGAAAGCTCACTCAGTAGTTAACATTCACTTATGTAGCTGGGGTTATTTCATCATATTATAATTGCATTTTAAAAGACATCTTCAGCTGAGAATGAATTGCACTCTGCCTGCGCAGAGCATAGATTGCTAATTAAAATGGTAACTGTTTGAGTCTTGCAGGTATATCTTAACTGTATCTTACCTCTGAGTATAATTAAAGAAACTAAATGTTGTGGATACGAAAATGTCTTCTTCAATTATCTCTCCTTGGAGGAAAAAAATGTAGCTGGTGATTGTTGTAAAACTCAGTGAATGGGAGGCTGACTATAGCAATCAGCATGTCCTAGTGGCTAGAGCATTCTACTGGGCCTCAGGAGACCAAGATTCTAGTCCTGGCTCTGTCACTGGCCTGCTGGGTGACCATTGGCAAATAACTTCAGCAAATTGTGTGTCCATTTCATTAGCTATAAAATGGGAATAGTAATTAGATCTGGGTGGGAAGCAGTTTTCCCATCCTCTGAAAATTCGAGATATTGAAAAACTCTGTTTTCACACACCAAAAATCCCAAGAAAAAATGGTTTGGGTCAATTGAAATGTTTCATTTCAATAATTTCAAATGTTTTATTTTGATTGATCATTTTTATTTTTAAAATATAATTAGATTAAATTACAAAATGAAAAGTCATTTTTGAGCCAGAAAACCATAAAATTGTATTAAGAAAATGTCAAAAGAAAATATTTTGATGTTTTCTTTTCTTTTCTTTTTAATTAAAAATATTCCTTCAAAACTGACCCTTTCCCATGAGAAGTTTCAGTTTTGACTAACTGGCTTTTTCCAATGAAAAAATGTTGAATCTAAAAATTCCCAACCACCAATAGCGATAGTTATCTCCTTCTATAGAGCACTTTGAGTTCTACTGATGGAAAGCACAATGTACGAGCTAGGTATGATGATTATTATGATGATTATTCCACAGAACAGCCACAACTGAAGTAGTCACCATTTCATGTAACTTGCACTCACTGCAATAAAGAGCAGGAGCATAACTGATTAAGAATAAAGAAGGTTTTATTGAACAGCTCTCTTTCCTAATTCTTTCCCAACAGTCTGTCCTGTTTGGATGTTTTAGAAAGGAAATGTTTATTCTTCCCTCTGGTCTCCATGCACATGGCTATATCTTTTCTTTTACAGACGATGGAACAAATTCATCCCTGGTGCAACTTCAGGGAAGTTACTCATGCATTTGGCCAGTTCTTAGAGACTGTGAGAGATCATGGCTAGGATTCTTGATTCTTCAATGGGGAAAGAATTCACTGGTTATGAACCTACCATTGAAGCGTGAGATTTAATTTCAGGCCTTTGATGACTAGGAAACAGTTGCTGTTCAGCTCTCCATAGTGTGCAGCTGGTCTTGAAGTGTTCTTGAAGAGTGCTAGTTTTCAGACCAACCTGCCATTTCTTTTGTTGTTGTTTGTTGTTGACACTGATGCTGGTTTACTTGTTTCCACCATAACTCTTCCTTCTTTCTCTGGGACGTATCAAAGGATATGAGAGCAAAATAACCAACTGGCAGAAAAATACTCATTTGACAATCTGTTAACTGTTAATTGCAGTGGTCAGTCATTGCTATTGCCATGTAGTACTGGTCCAAATCAATGGGGCGTTTATAAACCAGATTTGAATAGCATCCAATACATGCTATAGATGTTCCCTATCCCCTCTGCCTCCTACTTGCTTGATCTAAAAGGTGCCTTGTTGTTCAAACAAACTCTTTGTTGGGGGGAAAAAATCCACCTTTGAGGCTAACGGCACGGACAATGCATGCATAAAAAGTGAGATCGTTCCTGTAGAGTGCAGAAAAAGAAGATTCTTTGTGACATTTTAAAGTTCCTAGATGTGGTAATAATTTATAATTTTTGACTTAAATAAAAAGTAAAGCATGATGAAAATATAACATTAAAAAGAAGATAAAACAGTTCAACAATTATTTCCTTCCTCAAAGTGTAAGTAGAATTGGCTTCTTCTGATGTCAAAAGTGTGAGAATAATCTGCTAACACATGGTAACTAAGAACAATTTAGTTCTTACATGGAATTTCTACACTGCTTTTACCATAGCTGATTTTATTTTTTACTAGTGCCTCTATAGATGTCCAAGGATATAATATGAGCTTATTGTGCCTGGCTGTTTGTTTTACAGCTGAAAGTTACATGATTGGTCAAGGGGAACTCTTCTAAAGAAAGAGCTCAGTTTCAATCCCTGACTCTTGATGCCAGGCAATTTAGTGCTGAGTAATGCAGCCTAATGAATAACATTTTCAATGTATTCACATGCAGCAGACTTCTTCCATTATATATTTTGCATAAATGTCATGAGAATCTATCTAGACTGAGTCACAACAACTATTAATTTCCTAAATCCCTCATTATACTATATAGAATGAATCCGGTTTTAGCAAAAGTTACCACACAATGGAATCTGAAATTACCAGTTCTCCCTTTATAATTAGAATGAGAAATATCCATGATTAATAGGTGGTAATGATTGGTAAATATTAAAACATTAGAAGGCATAATGAGGTTCTAAATAGGAGATGTATAAAGAATAATAAAACTGTCATTTCTGTGATGTACTCTGACCCATTCCATGTTTTTTTCCTCATATGAAATTATACCCAAGTTCATCAAATATCCTGAATTCAACATCATTTCACAAATTTTGCACTTATTTACTTCAAAATGTCACACAACTCATTTTTTCCAAGAAAAAAAGCTTACAAAAACATACAAACAAAAAACATATTTTTTTAAAAACAATGTGCACTTGTGAAATCTTTGTGATAGCTCTGCTTAATTTTTTTCTAAATACTTCACACACTATAAGATATGTTGGTCTGGGCACCGCAAAGTAATAGCTTTTATTCATGTGAAAGGGAGGTATTTTCAGCTTTTGTCAGTGCCTTCACACTTAGAACTGTATTTTCTATACACTTTTTAACAAAAAGGGGTGAACACAAGAGTTCTTTAATCTTAATAATAACTAGCTACAAACTCCATTTCCAAGTTGGGATCCAAGTTTTTCCTCTAGTATTGGCTAAATCTGCACATTGAATCCTAGCACCCCGGTCTTGGGCAAAGTTCAGATTTGGTTGAAGACAATGAACTACAAAGTCTGGGAGTTTTCAGATCAGTAGTTTGGTTCTGCCCATTACAGAGATACAAAATTCAGATCCAGAACTCAGCTCCAAGGCTTTTGTTTGATCCTATCTCTAATAATAATCATAATATTTTGCACTTCCTTACCACCTTTCATTTAGGGATCTCAAAGCACAATTCTGATCTAAGAATCCCAACAAATCTATAAGAGGAATAAATATTATTATGCTCATTTTGCAATGAGGGTATTGATGGAGGTGAAACAATCACAGTGCAGTTACTTGCCATGAAGATTGCTGTAGCTGAGAATAGAACCCAGACCTCCACAAATCATCTTTCCCCATATTTTACCTGTAACAGCTTTATTGCTGATTTTTTAAAACTATGGAAATGTCTCAGCCAGTCAGAGTTCAAGGATGCTGTTACATCCGTACCTATGCTTATTTCTCAGTCACTTATGAACCTACAGTCTTGTTTGCATAATGACAGTACAGTTCTATCTCACTAATCATACAATATGCAAATCCCTTTACTCTGAATGGCAAAAGGCCATCATTAGCCAAGCAGAGTACAGGGATTTACATTAATCAACGTATGGCTATTTCTCAGTAATAGCATAGTGATTATCTAAAGCTCTGAATTCTGATTAGCAAGGATGAGAGAGGAGGAGGGTGATATTGAGAAAACTGCTCTGAGGTGAGTTGAGATTTTGAAGTTACCACATTTGTTGTGGACATGTGGATGGCATGTTCTGATGGGTGTCATCAGAAAGATCTCATGAGTGAGAGGGAACTTAACACATTTTAGCATAATTTTGAGGCTGTTCCCTACATTCTCATTAATAACCCTTTGTAAGGCATTGCTCAGAAGCTGTTGCATAATACAGAACAGAACTATGATGAATACAAATAACATTTTTTATACAATCTATGCATTTTTCTTGATAACTTGACATTGTAGATATGATACATATTATGTGCTATAAAAATAAAATATTGGATTTTTGTGAAGTATAGATACTTTAAGACAAGATGATAAACATGGTATTAGAAATATAGGGCTAAATTCTAGCTGGTATAGATCAACATAAAAGCATTGACTCAAGAAGAACTATGTCAGTTTATAGCAGGTGAGGATTTATGGTAAAATTTTCAGAAGTTCCTAAATGACTTAGGATCTTAAGTACTTAAGTGTTGTTGCAGTCTTTACCCTCATCCATCATTTGGTCAAGAAGAGATTTTAGAATAGTAGAATTTATACACGTTCTGAGAATTTTCATCCCCTATTTCACAGGCACTTTAGGTGGTGTAATTGAGAGAAAAAATATGCTGCATACAATAACAAGTGCAATTTTTCAAATTCTTCACTGGTAGAGTAGTTTTTTTGCTGTTAGTGAAGAGTAGAAAGAAAGAAGTATAGCCAAGCACTCCCATTTGTTTCCCACAACCCCTCTTGTCAATTTAGTGAATTCAGTGGAGTGACAGAACTGTTTATTACATAGGTGCTGAACAAGCTGAAAATGAATCAAATAACTGACAAACTAGAGTATTCTCTAGTTTGTAGAGGATACTTACGCATCAACTGCAGTTCTATCTGTCAGCTTTATTTCAGGTCACACACTGAGCAATAGCAGATATCTAGGAGGAAATAAGATTTTTTTTCTTTCCTTTTTGTCACTTTTACCAAGGAAGAGTGAACTGACTGGGACAAGATAAAAGCCT